>NC_058522.1:536886737-537189768 GCF_904849725.1 Hordeum vulgare subsp. vulgare | reverse complement strand
AGACCACCAACCAATGAAGGCCCAAACACCAAAACTAAAGTCCCTAGTTGTGGCAGCCCGACGCCGACGTTCCAGAAGATTCCCCTCTCTTTCCGTTTTCGTCGTGTGACTTATTTTATTTGTCGCATCATCATCACATCCTGCGCATCATCTGCATTGCATCGGCATCTCCGTTGCCGCCAGTTTTCAAACTTGCATCCGTTGTTAGTTGCCGGTTCGCGTCGTCGTCCGTTCTGAGCCCGACCGCACTCGCACGCGCCCGCGGCACCGTCGTAACTCTGTTTTTAAAGCGTGTATAAAACTTCCTTTGATCGAGTTGAGATTTGTCGTGCGGTATTATTTATATATAGCTAGGCCGCATGTCAAATTTCGTCGCGATCGGAGTCCGTCTGGTACCCGAACGGTCGACCGTAGCGGCACCGTATTCGGTCTACTGTCGGACGTTTGTCGGTGTTTTAAAATTCGTTGCCGCGCCGCCCGTTCTCCCTCTCGTCTCCGGGTGTCCTCTCTACACGGCCGCGTACCCATACACGTGTTCGGAATCGTCCGAATCCGACCCCGCGGTTGGATCCGGAACGCGATTCCGGTTAACCGAGCCCCCCCCCCCCCGGTTTGTCTATATATACCCCACCATCACATTTAGACAGCCATCCCTAACCTCCCTCGTTTTCCGCGCCCGAAACCCTAGTCGCCCCACCTGCTCTCTCCTCCCACCTCCAGCTGCCGGCCCGCCCGGGCCCGAACCAAGCCCGTCAAAGCCCATCTGGGCCCGACCCTGAGCTCCCTGCCGTTCCTCCCATGGCAGCCTCGAGCTCTTCCCGAGCCCGTGCCCGGGCAGAGCCTCTCCCTGCCGAGGCAGCAGCCCCGCACCTCGTCCTGTTCCCCAACGCCGGCAGCAGCTCGCCGGAGCACCTCCGCCGGCCGGAGTCGTCGCCCTCGCGCCGTTCCCCGCAGCTCGTCGCCGCCCGCGTCAGATCCCGTCGCTCCGCCGCCCTGCAGCTGCCGCACGGCCGCCGCGTGCGCCGCCGCCCACCGCCGGCCCGATCCGGTCCGGGCTGGGGTCCCTTCGCCCCCGCGCCGGAGCCTCGCCCCACCTCGGCCTGGAGCCAGCCGCCGCCGCCGCTGCAACCTCTCCTTGTCGGGAGGATGAGGCGACGAAGGAGCACGACGCTCCAGCGCCTGGGCCTCCCTCGTGCTGCGCAGCTGGGCCCTACGCCAGCCGGCCCAGGTGGCCGCTGCAACCGCCTCCCTCCAGGCCTGCCCGAGCCGGCCAAATTCGGCACCTCTCCCTCAGCCGCCCAGGCCGACCCAGCTCGCCCCCCAAGCCGGCCCGTGTGCCTCGGCCGGACCCTCTCCTCCGCCTGGGCCAAGCCCGCAAAGGTGAGGCCCCCTCTGTCGCCTATAACGCGCACTAGGCGCTAGGTTTTACCCTGCGCCGCCCTATGCAGCCCAATAACGTTTTTTTGTTAGTTTTAGAATTATAATAAATTCCAGAGTTTTGACGATATTAAAATACCCGTAACTTTTTATCGGTAAGTCGGATCGAGGCGTATTGTATATGGTTTTGGCGTAGAATTTCGCGTAGAAGACGATTATCCAACTTGCATATTTATTTTACATAGTTTAGCATGCCGTATGCCTAGAAACACGTGCTGTCCTATTATGTTTCCGACTCGTATAATTTCTCGTGCGTGTCCGGACTGCCCGTATACCGTAGTATTAATGCCCATGCTTTAGGGACCTTTTTCCCATGCATTTTAGAGCGGTCAATTGTATTTTTACGTGTAGGGTTTTGCCGGTAATTTATTTTCCCGCGTATAGGTTATTCTCTCACATTAATGTGTGGCTTTATTTTGTGTTGTAAACCCCACATATTTTATATGTTTCCGGGGTAGAATTGGATTTTTCTGTGCAATTAGTTTTAGCTTTTGAGGAAGTTAGTTCGCGAGATATTTTGCTAAGTTGCCCTTTTGTTTAATTCGTAGGATTTATTCCGTGCCTCGTTTGAATTAGTTGTCAACTAGGGAGTTGTTCTTGGGTGTTTAGACTAGCCCTTGGTATTTTTAGTTGCAATAGAAATGCATGTTTAGGTGTGTTTTGCTTGCTCTCAAGTTGCTAGAAATAGTGCTGTTTTAGAGGAGCTGAAATATTTGTAAGTCTGGAATCTGTTATATTTTGTTGCTGTCTTGTCTTGCTTGCATCTTGTGATCTGTAGCTCTTTTGAGGTTGGTCCAATGGAGTTAGTTGTACCCCTTGTGTTTCTCTAGCATGTTGTAAATTTTCATGCCATTTGGAGTCCTGTAGCTACAGGTTTTGCTGCTGTCAATATGGCATCAGATCGAAAACTGCACTTTCATGAGGTGTAATTTTCACTAAGTCTGAAATAGTGTGTGAGATGCCATTTGGTGTCTTCTTTTCCTAGTGCTCCTTTCTGCCATGCTAGTTGTTGTTAGTTGTTTGTAGTAGAGCGTCTTGCCCTCTTTCGTGCCATGCCTTTCTTGCGTTTATCGGAGTTGTGTAGCTCGTAGTTGTGGGGCGTAGAAAGTGCTATGTGGCTGATTTTGGCAGATTGTAGTGATTTCTTGATTTGCTCGTATCTTTTGAACCGTAGCTCCGTTTTGATCGTGCCCTACATGAAACTTGCTTAGAATCTCGTGTAGTTTCATTTTCTCTTGCTGTTTGTATGTGTTGAAGTGCTCGTAGCCATCGTTGCACACATATTGCATTCATGCCATCATATCTTGCGATGCTTGTAACTTTTGATCCGTAGCTCCGTTGGAGATGTTTTTTATGTGTAGATTGCTTGTCTTGACGCGTAGAATCACGTGAACCTATTTGTTTTGCTGTTTAACAACTAATTAAAGGTGTTAATCCAGATCTGGACAGAATTATAAATTAACATGTGAGGTCGTCTCGGAGATGCTATACGTCGTTTCCGACCTCATTTAAAATGTCTAGATAGGTAGTTTAATTTCCGCTTCACCTCTTGCATGTTTGACAACATTAATATTGCCGTGTAAATAACCGGGAGTGAACTAAATAATTCATATGTGGAGTTTCGTTAATATGCAACTCGTTGCATATTGAACTTCACTTAATGTGTAGTGTTTGTTTGTGTGAATTGTCATGCCGTGACTTGCATGTATTCAGTAGCTCATGCATCATATGTGTTGTGCATCGTGTGGTGAATTTCGTGTGTTGATTTGTGTTTCCGGTTTGCTTCGTCTCGATAGAATTCCGCAGCGTGCCGGAATGTGAGGACCCGTTCGACTACGTCGGTTCGTCTGCTTCACGGAGTCGTTCTTCTTCCAAGCGGGATCTCAGGCAAGATGATCATTTCCCCAGATACCATTACTATCATTGCCATGCTAGTTATTTCGATGCTATCGATTATGTCTCGTTCCCTACCACTTGTTAAATATCATACTCTCAACAATGCCATGAAAACCATCAACTTGTTCAACCTAGCAAACCACTGATCGGCTATGTTACTGCTTGCTTAACCCTGTTGTTAGCGTTGCTAGTTACAGGTGCAGTTGCTTCCATGTGAAACATGGGTTCCTTGTTATATCACCATATTAAATGCTATTTAATTTAATGCACCTATATACTTGGTAAAAGGTGGAAGGCTCGGCCTTTCTAGCCTGGTGTTTTGTTCCACCTTTGCCCCTTAGTTTCGGCTACCGGTGTTATGTTCCATAAATGAGCGCTCCTAACACGATCGGGGTTGTTATGGGGACCCCCTTGATAATTCATTTTAGATTAAAGCTGGTCTGGCAAGGCCCAACTTTGGTACTACATTTGCCTAGTAAACCTAATAATAATGCATAGGGACCCGCCGGCACCTGCGGACTAATTTAATCAACCCCCGGGCCAGTGCTCCTCATGAGTGTTGGCCCCACCTGAGCGATGTCCGGCGCCCCTCTGGTCACCCGGAGGTTTAGCGATCCCGGCGTCTAGCTCATTCGCCGTGTCCTGAGAACGAGGTACGCGACTCCTATCGGGATCGTCGACACGTCGGGCGGCCTTGCTGGATTAGTTTTACCTTTGAGGAAATATCTTGTGCATCGGGATTCCGGTGATGCTTTGGGTAATCTCAGAGTTGAGGTTTTCCACTAGGGAATCCGATGAGATCGCGAGCTTCGTGATTGAGGATTTCTATGCGGCTTGTGGTAATTTGTGATGGACTAGTTGGAGCACCCCTGCAGGGTCAAATCTTTTCGGAAAGCCGTGCCCACGGTTATGTGGCAACGTGGAAACTTTGTTTAACACTGGTTCTAGATAATTTGAAGATAATTTAATTAAAACATGCCAACTGTGTGCGTAACCGTGACTGTCTCTTTCGTGAGTTCTTGCTCCGATCGAGGACACGGTGGGGTTATGTCTGACGTAGGTAGGTGTTCAGGATCATTCATTTGATCATCAGTAGTTCAAGTCCGTTATGCGTAGATCTTCCCCCTCTTATTTCTTGTACTCGTAAGTTAGCCACTAAATATATGCTTAGCCGCTGCTGCAACCTCACCACTTAACCATGCCACACCCATTAAGCTTTGCTAGTCTTGATACCTTTGGAAATGAGATTGCTGAGTCCCCTGTGGCTCACAGATTACCACAACACCAGTTGCAGGTACAAGTAAAGGGTACTTGACGCGAGCGCATTGATTGTTCATTTGGAGTTGCTTCTTCTTCTTCTTCTTCATCGATCTAGGGTGGGTTCCAGGTCGGCAGCCTGGGATAGCAAGGATGGACGTCGTTCTTATTTTTCTCGTTTTTTTTCGTCCATAGTCGGACCCTGCTCTTACTCTTGATGATTATGTAATGTACTGATGTGACTCTGATGTAGCTTGTGGTGAGTGTAAGCCAATTCTTTATATCTCTTCTTTTCAGTACATGTACTTGTAACGATATCCATTCTTGCGACACGACGAGATGCGCTTCTATCCCTGACGAGGCCCTCGTGCCAAATTGAGGATAGGGTCGCATCTTGTGACACTAGTGATGCTACCCCACCTGTTGAGACTGCACCACCATAGTGACCGGGGCAAGCATATGCAGGTTGGTTGGAACTCGTGTGAAAAATGATATGCTTGTAACTAACATGTTGGTTTCCTGCCAAAGAAAAAAATGTGTTCTCTGAGATAGAACTGAGCAGCATCAGTTCCTCAAAGCTAAATGGTACTTCCCTCGTTCACAAATATAATTTGTTCCCATTTGTTTCTAAATCGGATGTATAAATACACGTGTTAGCGTGTTTGTTCATTCATTTCAGTATGTATATAGTCCATATTGAAATATCCAGAACATCTTATATTTGTGAACGAAGGGCGTATTATTTTAAATAATCAGTACTATAAAGCAGTCTGGAACACATCATCTTGCAACAAACAAGAATTGTTATTGTGTTAGGCAACAAAAGCAAAATATCCACTGCAAAACTATGGCAACTAAGCAAGATTCTCTATGCAACTAATAGTTAATCACAAGCAGAGAACTTTTTCAGTTCCTTCCCCACTTGGTTGCACCATGGCAAAGCATCTAGTATTCTCTAATATCAATATGCATCCAAGGCAACGGAGAAGATGGCATATGGAGTGTTGTAGGTATTTCGGCGTAAACATAAGCTAGTGTCAGAGATGCCATAGCATGAATAAAACTAAATCAACGAGAGAAGTAGCTACATTTTGCCCCCTAATGATTCCATGTGCTAGTTGTTTGCAAAAGGGGAGAGTGATCCTGTTAAAAACTTTTTGGTAATGTGGCCCAATGACTTGCCTTTCATTCACCACTATTTATGGTTAGAAAAATCTAAGCTTAGGTTATTGTAAGTGTTAGAAGAAAACAACAACACAACAGGCCAGACGCCCACATGTGTTTAGAAGGAAATCATTATAAAAAGTCAATGACCAAAAAGTAGAATAAATAGTGCTAACCTATATAGTAAAACTGCACCAATAAGGCAATAAATATGTAGGGTGTGAGCATAAGAAAGATGTGCAATAAAAATGTAAACAAACAACTTGCCGGGGGTGTTATAGTTTCAGTGACGTTCTGGTACTAGTACTATGCGCTCACATATTCCGACGTACTGATGAATAATAACATGAGCATTTGGAAGTCAAAAATTCCGCTAAGAATTAAGTCTTCAAGGGATATATGAAAGGGAGTAGTCCTAACCAAAGACAACCCTGCAAATAGCATAGCTAGGGAGTAAGAAGTGTAGATTTTATACTCATGGCTTCACAATCATACATCTCTTCTTCCAATGCAATATTGCTCGTTCTTCGTGGTCAGTCATCCAAATAGCGTCAAATTTGTATCCATACGCAAGTGTTGTCAATACTTTTGGTCACTGGTTGGATGGTATTCCATATAGGTTAGAACGCTAATAAGGGTGGGAGTGCATGATTTGCTATGGTCACTTTGGCTATGTAGAAATGATTTGGTTCTTAATGACAAAATTGTTTCTCATATGAATGTTTTTTTATTGTACGCACTCTTTTAATATGTGGTCTACTCTATAACAAGCGGAGTACCAATCGTTGTTTAAGCTGGTGTATACGCAGTTAGAGCAAGTACCTAGGGAGGGTTTTTACCCTACATGGATGGTAGTCTCCGGATCGGTCCACCAACCCAATATGCTTAGTGTCGGTCTAAGACTCTAGTCTTACTGAGATGTTGGTTTTTTCTTGTTTTTATCAAACTTTTCGGTGATTGGTTGTCTGCATCTTACTTACGGAGAGGCCGGATGTTACTCATCATGTTTTGTATCCACGTGATGCTACATTTTGAGATAACAAATGCATCCTTTATAAAAAAAGTTTCTAAAACTAGTGATACTGAATGTACATGGATGAGTTCTTTTGTTTATATTTCGCAAGATAAACTAAGAGTGACATATGTAGATAGTGATGACATAGGAAATCACATTTATCCAACAGGAGATATTTACCTCCTTGTCACCCATAGAATTACTGCAACGTAAGGAGTAGAGTGAATCATACAAAATGAAGTTTTCAACACTATACACAAATAGATGAGTGTGCTTCTCAAGATAGATAAAAGTATGTAGAATGTAGAAGCTCTGGGTACAAGAAGCAAGACTCGTGTAGGTTGTAACTTCGATTCCACGATCAATCAAATAACAGCGAACCAACCACATGTTGTTCAATCGTGTAGTCATAGCTATCAAATCGCTGCCTAAGAGGATTTCACTTGCACCCTATGTTAATAATACGAGCGCATATCAACAAGCATATAAGAAATGTATAGTAAGGAAATCTAATGAGGAAACAAAAAGAAATCGGGAGTTTAGTTGTCAATCACCATATGTTCATTTATATTGCAAGCGCTATTTCTCCTATGCTTCTTAGAAGGGAGGGGTAATATCCTTTAGAGGTGGTTGCTATCAGCAGATGGACCTTGAATAGAGGGTCATGAGAGACTGCCAATGATGTGGGTGAGCTTGACGCTTGGGAGATTCTTAATGATATCTCTTTTTTGTCCGTGAAGACGTTTGGAGCATAGCTTGGTCGAACCGGACATATGGTATTTTGAGAACGAAATTGTGTCTACGAGGGACATACCTTACAGGTGATTGGTCCATGCTGTGGGGAGTGTAAACCTATTTGCTTTGAGATGAAGATGTCTTTGGCGGAGCCGATTGAGCTCGGGCTCGCTTGCCCGCTTATCGCGCCTTGATGACGAGCTTGTGGCTTGATGCTTCACTGTCGTATTGTCATTCAGCTCCCAAGGCAGCTGTCTGTTCCTTGCTCCGGAGGGAGCGCTCTGTGTTTCCGTTGACGGTGATGACTCCCCAGGGTCCGGGCACCTTGATCTATAGGTAGGCGTAATGAGGCACCGCGTTGAAGCGGGCGAATGCTATGCGGCCGAGCACTACGTGATATCTGTTGCGAAAGGGGACGATGTCGAAGATTAAGTCTTTGCTGCAGAAGTTCTCGGGTGATCCAAACACGACCTCCAGCGTTACCATGCCGGAGCAGCGGGCTTCGATGCGTCGGATCACTCATTTTAAAGGTAGTGTTGCTGGATTTGATCCTTGATGGGTCTATGCCCATCTTTTTCACCGTGTTTGAGTAAATTAGGTTAAGGCTACTTCCTCCATCCATAAGGACTCTAGTGAGGTGGTACCCATCCATGATGGGTCTAGGAGAAGGGCGGCTGATCCTCCATGAAGGGTACTAGTCGGATGATCCCTACGGTCAAAGTTGATGGGGCAAGCCGAAATGGGTCAACTTCGGGGCTACGGGCTCTATGGCGTATACCTCCCAAAGGGCTCGCTTCCTCTCCTTTGGTATGTGAGTAACGTATATCATATTCACGGTTTTCACCTCAGGGGAAACTGTTTCTGGCCCCTGGTATTCGGACCGCGAGGCTCCTCATCGTCCTCACTTTGTGGGCCCGTGCTTTGTTCCTCGGCTGCTAGTTTGCCGACCTATTTAAACACCCAACAGTTACGGTTGGTGTGGGTGGCGGGCTTGTCTTGGGTGCCATGGATATGGCAGGGCCTTTCCATAATTTTATCCAATTGAGTTGGTCCATCCCTGTTCCCTTTAAAGGGTTTCTTTCGTTGTCTAGGCTTTGAGCTGCGGAAGCCAGCATTTACGGTTGTGTCATCACCATCACCGTTACAGTGGCGACGTTTGTTCTTGCTTTGTCTTGGCTTGCCATTTCCATCCCGAACTTCAGAGGTACCCGGGTCGTCCGCATTATGGCCGCGCCGAGCTAGCCAATTATCCTCGCCCGCGCAAAAGCGGGTCATGAGGGAAGTGAGGGCGAACACTGTTCTCGGCCTATCCTCGCCAAGCTGGCGAGCCAGCCATTCATCATGGATATTGTGCCGAAAGGCGGCTATCACCTCAGCATCCGGACAGTCCACGATCTAGTTTTTCTTGGTTAGGAATCGATTCTATAATTCTCTGGCCAATTTGCCCACCTTTTGGATGATGTTACTTAGGTTGGAGGAATCCGGTGGTGGGACATAGGTTCTGTGAAAATTAGACAGGAAGGCCTCTTCGAGCTCTTCCCAGCTTCCGATGGAACCTTCGGGTAAGCTGTTTAGCCAGTGTCGCGCTTATCCTTTCAGCTTTAGGGGTAGGTACTTGATGGTGTGCAGATCAGCTCCCCTGTCCATAGGGATGTGGAGAAGGAAATTTTATATCCATACGGCGGGGTGTGTAGTACCGTCATACTATTATATGTTCACGGGTTTAAACCCTTCCGGGAATTGGTGTTGCATGAACTCATCTGTAAAGCACAGTGGGTGGGCGGCGCCTCTGATCCGGGCTATATTGTGCCGGAGATCGGCTGTTGGTTGTGCCCGTTATGGTTAGCGATCTTTGTTGTTATAGGTAACCCAAGGTACTCTCCATCCCATCGAGTGGGGGAGTACCTTCTACATCCATAGATGGACCTGTTGCGACCTGTTCCGTTGTCCAAGTCGCGTAGTAGGTTGTGTATGCCCCTGGGTTGCACATGTTCCTTTCCTTTCCTGTAGGGAGGCTCGGGTCTATACTCGGCTTCTCCTGTCGCTCTGTCGTGCCCTCGAGGCAGGCGATCGGGTTGATCATAGTGTGTGCGCCCGGAGGACGCGGGATCTGGGGCCTCGTCGTCAAACTAAGGCAACAGGTGCTGGCGTGGCTAACTTTTCTTTTGATCCGGCCACTCGGTGTCGTATCCTTCTTCAGTGGCCAGTACTTTGGTCCATCTGCTATTGATGGTATCTTGTTCGGCCTGGAGCTGTCGTTGCTTCGCTTTTAGGCTACGGGCGGTTGCTATGAGTTGATGCCTCTACTGTTCCAGACCCTCAAGGTCCTCGAGAATTGTGAAGTCTTCAGCCTCCAAGTTGTCTTCGTAATCGACAGGGGGGAGGTAGTTGTCATTACCTGAATCGTTGGGGTTGTCGGGATTGTTCTATACTTCGGGATTGTCCGGGTCCTCCCATGGCTGCTCGGGAGCTCCGAGGTTGCCGCGGTTCTCGAGGGTTATGTTTTCGCCCGTGCTCTGTATGGAGGCCCTTCCCTTATTTGCCTTGGCACGCTTACACTATCTTCGGGGCTTTGATGGCTCCTCCCTGGACTTATCATCTTTTTGTTTGGGGGTAAGATCGTCATTGTCATCGGACGTGTCCACCATGTAGACGTCGTAGGTGGAGGTGGTGGTCCACCACCCGGTATTTGCAGGTGCGGGGTCATCGGCCTCATCGTCCATGTCTTCAAACTCCTTGCAGGCATAATCTAATGCGTCGGTTAAGTCTTCGATGGTGGTTACCAAGTGGGTGGTGGGTGGGTCGTAAAATTCCTCATAATCCGCACCCGATCCGATCCGAGTATAGGTCGGGCTGAGGCCGTCTAATATTTGCAACAACTGGATCTGGTCGAGCGTCTCGTTTAATATTGTGAGGCTGTCCTGATCGATTTCTTGGTGGTTTTTGGAGATGACCTTCGTGGATTCCATGAGGGACGCGTGCTTGGCAATGGTTGTTTACTGTTGCTCGGTCACTAAGGTCGGGTTCGGGCTCAAGTCCAACTCTTCGACAAAGAGGGAACCAAGGTCGTGGCCCGGCAAAAGACCCGAAGTCAAGGCTTCGGGATTTTGGATCTCATCGGACGAAACTGTGATCTTAGCGGGGACCAGATTGCTTCGGGAGTCGGCGGGGAATTCGAGATTCCCAAACCTTATTTCCTAACCACGGAAGAAGCCTCTGATCTGACCGTGACATCCGGTCTGGTCGGCACGCAGCATGAAGCTGTCGAACGCGAGAACCTGTCTGGGGACAAAGATGCCCATGTTGTTGATTCGATCGCTGATGATTAAGCAAGCCATCAATCCTTCCGGCGATCCTTCAGCGGAACTCTCAATGAAAGCACAAATGTTGGTGTTAAAACCGGCGGATCACTGGTAGGGGGTCCCGAGCCGTGGACCTTGGATCGATGGGTTGCGGGAGACGAAGGATACAATATTTACCCACGTTCGAGCCCTCTTGAGGAGGTAAAACCCCATGTCTTGCTTGAGTATATTGATGTGGATGGAGATTACAGAGTTGATGTACCTCGAGATCGTGTGAGCTAAAACCCTAGATGAGTCAACCTCCCTATACGGATGAGAACCTCTGGTTTATATAGACACTAGGGGTTCCTAGGGTTACATACAACCGACCTCCAGCCGATGACAGATGGGCCGATCTAGCCTTCTTAACTTGGATGACATGCAAGTCTTTGGAACATTCCTTCTTAAGCATCAAGTCGTCATGCAAACCGGTCTTCAACAACGCGTCCCATATGGTCGGCCCATAAGAGATGGGCCGACCCTCCGAGGACCCCTTAGTCTGGACTCCCTCACCACTGCCTTTGATGATTTACTCATCTACTTGGCAAAGCAAATTCATAGATCAGAAACATACATAGCTATAATAATCATACATAATAAAGTTCACAATAGACTCAATTACTTTGAAAGAATATCTGATCATAAACCCACAATTCACGGGATCCCAACAACCACACCGCAAAAGAGGATTACATCGGACCGATGTGCGAAATAACATTGTATTGAAGATCAGAGAGAGAGAGAGAGAGAGAGAGAGAGATCTAGCTAATCACTATATACTTGTAGGTCTATGGTAGACTACTCACACATCACCATGGAGGCAGCAAGGTTGATGATGATGGCCTCCATGATCAATTCCCCCTCTCGCAGAGTACCGACGGAGGGCTCCAGATTGGATCACGGAAGAACATAGGCTTGTGGTGGTGAAAAAATTGTTCCGGTTCTCCCTCTAGTGGTTTTGGGATTTTAGGAAATTTATGAAGGCGGAGTTAGGTCAAAAGGACCTACGAGGGGCCCACAAGCTCAGACAACACCGTTCTCGGGGCACGTCATGTGAGCTTGTGGCTCTCTCATCTGACGTGTGGCCTTCTCCCTATACTTCCACGTTTCCTTCTAGTACAGAAGAATCACTATAAAGTTTCATTTCATTTGGACTTTGCTTGGTACAAGTTTCCTGTGAAACAATCAAATAGACCAAAAAGGAACTCACACTTGGCACTAGGTTAATAGGTTAGTTATCAATAATGATATAGAATGTCCTCTAAAGTATACAAGATTGATAATATAATAGCATGAAACAATCAAAAATTATACATACATTGAATACGCATCACAAGCCATATTCCATGTGCCTCCTAGGACATCACGATGTGCCAGAAAACTCCTCCTAGGAATTACAGTTATACCAGTTGTCGAGATCCGCCCCAAGATCGCCGCCCTAGACAGCGCAAGTGAGTCTTCTATGGGTATCACTCCGCGCCAACCATCATCTACCATGTGGGCCTCTAGGAGCAAGCCAAACCACGTGAGTGCCCTGCTGTAGGATCGAAAGTATGTCTAGAGGGGGGTCATTAGACTACTTGCCAAGATAAGTTTTTTTGCCTTTTCCCAATTTTACATGAGAGGCAGCTATGATGGTTATAACAAGTCAAGTACACCCTACACATGCAGTTCTAATAGTATAATAGAGGAAACTAAACATGCAAGTGTAAGTAGAGGAGTAAGGTAGGGAGATCAAACGCATGAGGTTGACACGGCGATTTTTGGCATGGTTTCGATAGGTGGCGCTATCGTACGTCCATGTTAGTGGAGATTTCAACCCATGGAGTAACGACTGCGAGAGTCCACGGAGGGCTCCACCCACGGAGGACTCCATCCACGGAGGACTAGCCTTACTCACGGTAGATCTTCACGAAGTAGGCGATCTCCTTGCCCTTACAAACATCTTGGTTCAACTCCACAACACGAAGTAGGAGGCTCCCAAGCGACACCTGTGGCACCCCGATTCAACGAATTGGATTACCAGTGTTTCCAGCCCAGAGATCATGTCTTCTGGAAACACTCAACAACTTGGCACATAACTGAACTGACTTTATTTATAGCATAATGTTACAAGAGCATATCTTACAATGATAGCGAGGCTAAAGGCACCCTTGGTGCAGCACAATATCTACAGTATTTATGAGACATAGCGGGGCCTCGATACTACTAAGTACTTCTACGACGTAGCAGAACATAGCGGCAACTCCATACACACGGACACTGCTGTGGACACTTCCTAGTACGCATCCTCAGGACCTCCGTCCTCGGCTTCTCCTGCATCTGGCATGATACGCCAGGTGAGTACTTGGAATGTACTCACAAGCTCATAATAACGAAGCAATGCAGCAAACAATAGCATGGCAATAAATTAGGATTAATACCACTTGGCTTTATAACATCCACTTACTCATGTCCGGGGTTGTCTCACAACCACCAGAATGCTTATCAAGCATCTCCACTCAACTGGAGAGTTCTTCCATCATTACTAACATCCACACGGGTGACCATCTACTGAGGTCTGGTCGGGCTGTCCATTACCATGGACACGGCTATTCGAACAGGTTTTGACACTCTACAGAGGTTGCACACTTTACCCACACTCTGGAGCACTGACTTCGTGATCCCATTCGGGTGGACCAACATTGCTCCAACGCATCTTTCCTGACCCGTGACTCTCTCATCATATCCCCGGCAACCACTCCCTTCCGGAGTCCTGCCCTAGGTGGCCCTGTGTCCTCATGACACCTGTGTCCTCATGACACCTGCCACCATCATGGCCAAACAAAATTGTCCCAAACGGGGACGGGCCCAACTCAACTTAACTGGGCTCACAGGGTTAGCACCGCCCACCGGGCCAAGGTGGCACGCGTGCATAACCCTCCCTCTTTGGGGCATATCGGTGAGAGATCACACGGACAGCCCAAGTCATGGCCTTCCCATACGGTGGTCGTCGACAGCGACGATTCCGGCAGGGATTTGACTCACCAACGGCTCGAGGAGCACCAGAGGGACCAAGGGAAGTCGATGACGGCCTTGGATTAGACTAGGGAAGGGCGGAGGAGGCTGGCAACAGAGGGGATTTGGCGGCGGAGCTTGTCGCCGGAGCTGAGGGAGACGAGCTCCTGGCTCTTGCTAGGGGTCTCTAGGGCTAATCCAGAGGTGGAGGAGAGGGGTGGGAGCTAGGAGGGGTTCGGGCAGCACCTTAAATAGGCCAGCGACGAGCGCTGCCGAGCTCTCCCGAAGCGGCGAGGCTCGGGCTTGCCACTGGAGCAAGGAGGCGAGTTGGCTATCGCGACGTGGGGGTGAGGTGATGGAGGAGGTCAGGGGAGCGATGGGACGGGTCCGGAGCCATTAATGGCGTGCGGACGACCACAGTGGCCGAAGCCCACTGTGTTGCCCGTGGCGGAGCTTGGCCGGGAGCGACGGCGGCCTTCTCTGGCGACCCAGGGGGTTCGGGAGGTTCCACGCGGCTACCAGGGACCTCGTCGGCGCTTAGGACAAGGGGGGCATCGATTGATGGCTCGGGGCGGCTCGGCTGTCACTGGAGCTGCGCACAGCGCGCTCTGTGGCATGCCAGCACCGTGATCACCATGGTGCCGGCCACCCTGATGCCATGCAAGCCTTGAAACCTTGTCTATTGCGTCGACCAGCCTTCCATCAGTCACCATCCACTGCTTGCCTGAACATACAAGCTCTGCTGCGACTAGGAACCTCAACAACAGGTTCTGCCAGCACACTTTGGGAGGTTTTAGAGCTCAACAGGGTTGGGATAAGAGCAAACTAAGATGTCTAGTGCAATCAACATAGAAAAGACTCTAAACTGGCAAAAATTGGCAAGGTTTGAAGATCAAATGAATATAGTTCCTTTGAAAACCATCTTTCTGGTCCAGAACACAAATGAGCTCCTAGCACTCAATTGCAAGCTTTGCTACCAGTTTCTTTTGGTGGGGAAGTGTCATTTGGTAGTGCACACATGCCCAAAAATTTGTTGCTCCATTGTGCACTCCTATCTAGCACTTCCTTCACAAAGGTCATGTTTTAGCAGAAACTTAGCACAGTGTTTTTGCTCAAAATTTATATTGGACCATGGGATGTTTTTACATATTGGAACCATATATGATCCCTAGTAACTACAGGAATTTATTGGGAAATTTTCAAAACAGGAATCATGGGGTTGCTTCACAAAGGGATAATTCTGGTCAGATAAAAAATAATTATTTTGGCCATAATTATCCATTGGACAAAGAAATATTTTTGAATATTTTGAAATCATATGACATAGAGAAGATGTTGCAAAAGTTTTGGGTCTTAAAGCTCATCCAAGCTATAGGCTACTTCACAACCCATAGTGATGGCATAATTCCCAAAATAGAAAAAGAGAATTATTTAATAGAATAAAATATTGCAAATAAATCTCAGAAAGGTTTTAGTAAGAAGCAAATGGTTTTGGGTTGTTTGGTACAAGAAATCAGAGATTTCATAATCCAACTTGCTTTGAGAATTTGAAAACCCACCAAATTGCAAGTGATCTTCAAAAATATTTAAAAAAAGAAAAGGTTTGAAAAATCAGGGTGTTACAACACCTAACCAATCTAGGAGGTACCACCCTCCAAAAGGTAATAGATAGGGTAGATCAATGAACTCCTTGCTCTTGTGCTTCTAAAGATAGTCTCCTCAACACAATTCACTCTCTCACATAATATGCACGGGTAGGAGAGGTTGATTTGGTGGAAAGCAAATTGGAGAGGCTAGAGATCAAGTTTCAAATGATTGGATTGGAATATCTTGGTCTCAACACATGAGTAGGTGGTTCTCTCTCAGAAAATGGATCTGGAAATGAAGTGTGTGTCATGAGTGCTTCTCCCACGAATGAGAGGTGGGTGAAGGATATATATGTAGGCAGCAGCCAAAATCCAATTCTTACACACAAAAGAGCAAACTCGGTGACACCGAAGTTGGAAACTCGGTGGTACCTACTAGCACTAAAGGTGTGAACTTTTGAATCTCAGTGAGACCGATATACACAACCCGGTGGCACCGAAAAAGGTGACTAACGGTCAGATGGCCAAACGCGGTGGCGCCAATACTCAAACTCGGAAATTCCGATTTTATGTATCTTGGCAACAGAATGTTGGTCACACTGAACTCGGTTGCACCGATTTGGTGGGAATGGCCAGGGTTCTGTCTGAGGTTCAAACTCGGTGGATCTGATGTGGAATTGTTGGTGACACCGAATTTGTGAATGTGTAACTTGATAGAGTGGATATGTGGGGAAAATGACTTAGTGTTTTGGTGGCTAACTTTGAGCATTTGAGCAATCGGTTCATTTTACTACCTCACCCCCTTTTAATAGTATCGGCTTTCCTATAGACTCAAAAGTGATTTCTCACAAATATAAAATGAAGAGTCTACTAGCTTGAAGCTTGAGCCAATATTATTCCTTTCTTGCATCAAGGGGCATCTCCACAAAAACCTTAAGCCATAGCATCGTTTGAACTTTTCTAAAATATACTTGGAAAACACATTAGTCCAATGATGCATATGTTGTGATCAATTATCAAAACCACCCTAGGTAGTAATTTGCTTTCACCTGCACCCATCACGAATCTTCACGACGCTTGAAGGGGGGCCCACTGCCCACGCGATTTGCGCCTGAGTCGCACTGCTATGCCACGAGGGCTCACACTAATCATCAGTTACCGACATGGCAGGCGCGGGATTCAATTCAGATCAAGCTTCCTCAACTAGATCCTCTATGCCCTCTATGCGGTCTCCACAACCTGCTTCATCCACACAAGATCATGCGGGCAATGTAGGCGGTAACCTAATCTCTAGATCACTTGGATCCGCTATCATGGAGCAGGTGATGGAATCTTCTGCGACTGGCACCACTACAACAACTGCTACAAATGCCTCTACACCACCACGAACATGGCTCCAAGAAGGGTAATTCGACCTGCAAATTATAAATTTAAGTTTGGTTCGGCATGTTCAACAGGATAACCAACTAATTTTCATGAGACTCTTGTTAATCCAAAGTGGAAGAGAACTATGGAAGCTAAACTTTGGGCATTGCAGGAAAATGAAACTTGGCACTTGGTTGATGACCCACAAGTATAGGGGATCACAGCAGTTTTCGAGGGTAGAGTATTCAAGCCAAATTTATTGATTGGACTCAAGTGGAAGTGAAAGAATATTCTCAAGTATTAGTAGTTGAGTTGTCAATTCAACCACACCTGAAAGATTTAGTGTGTGCAACAAAGTATCAGTAGCAGCACTGACAGCAGTAGCAACAAAGTAACGTAGCAAGGACCAGTAGTAAAAGACTCGTAGGCATTGGATCGGTGATGGATCATTATGCCGGATGTAATTCATCATGTAACAGCTATAACACGGAGAGATAAATAACTAGCTCCCGTTCGTCAATCTAATGTAGGCATGTATTTTGTATGTAGTCATACGTGCTTAGGGAAAAGAACTTGCATGCCATCTATTGTCCATCCCTCCTGTGGCAACGGGGTCCTGATGGAAACTACGAGATATTAAGGTTCTCCTTTTAATAAAGAACCGGACCAACGCATTAACACGTGGTGAATACATGAACTCCTCATACTATGGTCATCTTCGGGAGTGGTTCTGGCTATTGTCACTCCGGGATTGCCGTGTCATAAGACATAGTAGGTGACTACAACTTGCAAGATAGTATCTAAAACACACATATATTCGTGACAACATAATAGGTTCAGATCTGAAATCATGGTACTCGGGCCCTAGTGACAAGCATTAAGCATGGCAAAGTAGTAGCAACATCAATCTCAGAACATAGTGGATACTAGGGATCAATCCCCGTCAAAACTAACTCGATTACATGATAGATCTCATCCAACTCATCACCGTCCAGCAAGCCTATGATGAGGTTACTCACGAACGGTGAAGAGCATCATGGAATTGGATGGAGGAAGGTTGATGATGACGATGGCGACGATTTCCCCCTCTCCGGAGCCCAGAACGGAATCGAGATCTGCCCTCCAGATGAAGAACAGGAGGTGGCGGCGCCTCCGTATCGTAAAACGCGATGAATCCTTCTCTCTGATTTTTTTTCCGGGCGAAACGGAATATTTAGAGCTGAGATTAGAGGCGGTGGAGCCTCGTGGGCCCCACAAGCCCTCATGGCGCGGCCAGGGGGTGGCCTCGCCCCCTGGGCTTGTGGCCCACTGGCTCACCTCCTCTGGTGGATCTTTGCGCACGTATTTTTCATTAATTCCAGAAAAATTCTCCGTAAATTTTTAGGTCATTCCGAGAACTTTTATTTCTGCACAATAACAACACCATGGCAATTCTGCTGAAAACAGCGTTAGTCCGGGTTAGTTCCATTCAAATCATGCAAATTAGAGTCCAAAAGAAGGGCAAAAGAGTTCGAAAAAGTAGATACGACGTAGACGTATCATTGGTCCCTTCACATCAAGGTAAAAAATTGACCGATTGTCAATGGGTGTTCAGAACGAAAATAAATCTGATGGCACAATAGATCATTATAAAGCCAGACACATTGCCAAGGGGTTCAAAAAATGTCTGGTATAAATTATGAAGACACTTGTAGTCATATTGTTAAAACTACTACAATTCGACTTGTCGTGTCTAATGATGTATCAAGAGGATAGAGTGTGAGACAACTAGATATATGGAATGTGTTTCTTCATGGTGTTCTAAAAGAGGAAGTGTAAACAACCTCATGGATTTTAAAGATAAAAAATACACACTTCCATGTGTGCAGGCTTGCTAAGCCTCTCTATTTCTTTCTTCGTATTGAAGTAAAAAAGGAAACATAGAAGGTGGTCTTCATCTTTCTCGCGAAAAATATGCATCTGATCTTGTGAATAGAGTTCGATTGCTCTGGTTGCAAACCTTCACCAGCTCCACTATCTAGTACAAAAAATTATCCATTGTAGGGGTGAACTCTTGAATCAACGGGGTGGCACCAAATAGAGAAGTTTGTTAGGTGCACTTGAGTACTTGACACTCACTAGACATGTCATCTACTTTGCTGTAAATAAAGTGTGGCAGGTTCTTCACACACCCACTATTGCAGAGTGGGTAGTTTCCAAATGCATATCGAGATATGTGAAAAATACCTTGAGTGTTGGTCTAATTTTTACCAATTCATCAACCACCCTTGTTAGTGCCTTTTGTGACTCTGACTAGGCAGGATGTTTAGATGACAAACAATCAGCAAGTGGTTTGCAGTATTTTTTGTAGCTAACTTAATCTCATGGTGTGCAAGAAAACATACCATAGTTTCAGGTCAAGCACAGAACCAGAATATGAAGCATTGGCCAATGCAGTAACAAAATTTATCTGGCTTAAGTCGATACTAAAGTAACTTGGGATATGTAAACTCATGTCTTTCGTGTGACAATCTTGGTGCCATGTATTTATTTTCTAATCCTGTTTTTCATGCAAGGACCAAGCACATTGAAATAGACTCTCATTTTGTATGGGAAAGAGTTGCGAACAAGGAATTAGATATTCGTTTTGTGCATTCAAAAGATCAAGTTGTAGATGGCTTTACTAAAGCATTGCCTACAAGACGATTTGAAGATTTTAAGTGTAATCTGAACTTGGCAAAGTTATGATTAAGGGATGGTGTTAAGCATTATATCATGTATAGAATTAGGAGTTGTTAGAGTGGTTGTTTGGAAAGATATTTCTTTGAAGTTTTCTTTATCTCCTGTAATCTCCATCTCACTCTCTCTCTCTCTCCACAGCTCCCTCTCCCTCCCTCTCCCTCTCTCTCTCTCTCCCGCTCCTGCTCCCACTCCCGCTCCTTCCCTACCTCCCTCTCTCTCTCTCCCTCTCCCTCTCCCTCTCCCTCTCCCTCACTCAATTCTTAACTATGTACTCTCCTTAGGTGAGATTCATGTGTGCCAGGATCTATCAATTTATATCACACACGGACCTCCTTTGGAGGGTGAGACGATTCACCCAAATTCATAGCGGTAACCATCGAATGTGAACTCTCTCTCTCCCACTCCCTCCCTCTCTCTCCCTCTCTCCCTCCCTCCCTCCCTCCCTCTCTCTCTCTCCCTCCCTCCTTCCCTCCCTCCCTCTCTCTCTCTCCCTCCCTCCCTCCCTCTATCTCTACCCCTCTCCCTCTCCCCCTCCCTCTCCCTCTCTCAGTTCTCAACTATGTACTCTCCTTAGGTGAGGTTCACGTTCGATGTAAGAACACACGGGATGTGCGCCACGATCTATCAATTTATATCACACACGGACCTCCTTTGGAGGGTGAGACGCTTCACCCAAATTCACAGTGGTAACCATGTGCTTGTGCTTTCAAAATTTCACGGTTTGTGTGTCTATCTATGTAATGGACTCCACACACCCAATCTTTCTTCAAGAACCTTCATCCGTACAATTTCTACTAGAGAGAGAATTCAAGTTTTCCACCAATCATGTCAATAATGAATGATATAATTGCATGGGACAACTCTCAAAACATGGAGAGAACTCAACCTCTTACATATATACTACTCACGTTCTTTTCTACTATGCAGCAATTCTCATATAAGTATTGTTGTTCATTGCTAGCTCTTTCTCGGGAATTTAAATAAAAAGCTCGAGGAATACTGCCAAATTGCGTTGGCATAGAGAGTGTGAGAATTTAGGAATGCTAGCCAACAAGAGCATCAGCACAAGTGCTTTCAGAGACTATTGGCTATGCAAAGTAGAATGCATAGCATAGCTATAGCTCCATGTAATCACAATACTAGTAGTGTCCAACGGTTTCTTAAGTACCAAGACTAAATTGATGAGATGATTTGGAGCACCAAGCCAGGTCACAACTAACCGGCTATAGGAAATAAGCGTAGGCCGCCGGTTTTGAGTGAACATTTGTTTGGTCGACAAACATTCCTAGTGGATTCTTTTACATGGGGTTGGCTGTCGATTGCTCCACTCCTGCACCAACCTGCCATATGATCAGCAAGGTCAGTGTCCAAACATGCACATCCGAGAAGGAACTTCCAAGTTGTCTTGATCATGATGTCTTGGTGTAGAAATCATAGTTATGTGCTCATTTCAAAAAGCATGAACTGGTAATATGAGTAATCCCAAAATGAATTTATGTATCATTATGTACCGATTTCATGGGAATAAAATTGCAAGTGGTGAGCTCATAAATTTGCGAGGAAATATGTATTTTAATTCCTACATTTTGTGTGAAAACTTATATGCCCTCATAGTTACTATCAAGAAAAGAACATCTTGAGAGTTAGGCGCAAGAGTAAAATACATTGCTCCTCAGTATATAGTAGTTGTACATGTGGATTTTAGTTTTTTGTAAAATGTGCCTGATATTTTTAGCATGCCACGGCATGAGAAGGAACTAATAAGCGAATTATTAAAATGTCTTTCGCTATGCTAGATGGACCAAATAGCTTGTTGCGGTGATCTAGATTGGCGCTGAACACGCATGCATGTTATTTGTTTCCCTCCGTGGTCATATAGTTGGGTTCACAACGTTGCGCATCTCGCTGTTGAGGCTCCATTATACTTGTTTTAAAAATATTAATGCTAGCCAACGAATGTAAACGAATGTAATAGAAAATTATTTTAGAGCCACACATTAAGTCGAGCTCAGCACCAACCACCTGATGTAAGTTATTTCTACCGTAGTACTCACCGTGTGAAATGTTGCACATTGAACTGTTTGTGTACTATAATGCCTTCTCTTTTCATGTATTTTGTCTTCAGATATATCTTATCATCTCACACACTCTACACAGGCCAGCATCCTCACATCTTGCTTAGTGATATTGTTCTATACTAGGGCCCAGTTATGTTTAGCTTTTGATTCTCTAGAACCAGCTTTTGGGAAACTTCCTTCAGAATCAGCCATTGAGTTCTTTTCTGAGATTGTGGTCTGAGATTATGGGACAAGTTGTATGTTGAAATGTCTGTAACGCCCCTAAACAAAAATTGGATGCTGGATTGCTAATACTTAGATGTTTAGAACAATTTATCGTCAAATATGAGCATGAATATGATTTATGAATATCTTAGATAGATAAATATTACAATAAAGAAGGTTTCTGCATTTTCTTTGCTACAAAAGAAGTTCATGTACAAATAGGTTGACTAATCTCATGGTACAAGACTCGTAGCAATAGCCTCACGTGTTGCGGTCGTGGTACCATCATCTTCGGGTGGTAGAGCGTTGGCGCCTCTAAATGGCAATGGGGGTTGCACATAGGCGTCATTATCAAACTTGTCAAAATGTTCATCATGCAACTTGCCATCACGAATGAAGTTGTAGAGACACATGCATGCAGTGACAATCATCTTCTGGGCCTCCGGTTTGAACCATGGTATGCCTTCGAAATTTGCCATTTCATCTTGAGAACATTGAATGATCTTTTGATCATATTTCGCAAACCGAACTGCTACATTATTAGTTGTTTGGCATTTCCCCAAACTCCATAGAAATTGTGCCAATGCTTCTTTCGATGAGATATTGCAAGTTGACTTAAGCCCGTACTTCTGAACCAACAATTCATGCAATGAGTAAAACACTGACCTCCTCATTCTGAACATAGGGTAGAAATCTTTTGCATCTTGTTCCTTCTATTCCACCCATTGGAGGCATGTGACAAGGTGTAACTTTCTTAGTGCATACGGCAATCTCTGACTTCACCACTCCACTTCCATAGCACATGCATACATGGCCAAGTCCCATTCCTCATATGATTCATCTGAAGTGTCCAATTCATCTAAAGTGTCCATCTGCCACATAAATGTACACATGATAG
The DNA here is from genome assembly GCF_904849725.1 of Hordeum vulgare subsp. vulgare. NCBI lineage: Eukaryota > Viridiplantae > Streptophyta > Magnoliopsida > Poales > Poaceae > Hordeum > Hordeum vulgare. The sequence continues at coordinate 537,167,074 of NC_058522.1, read as the reverse complement.
TTGAGCAACAACATAGAAAAATAATAACACAATTTCAGGTTCATATAGGTTCACAAAATTACAATATGAGAGCAAACAACATGTTCAAAGCAAATAGTTGGGGTTCAACGCATTTCAGGTTCAAGCAAATAGTTGAAAGTAAATGGTACATATAGGTTCACAACATTACAAGAAAATGGTTCTACTTATTTTTGTTGAGCTCACACATTATTTGAAGAACTAATATGAAAACAACATACCTTTATCTCCAATGCCCACCACTCATCCGAAGCTCCAATGGTCTTCGTATATTCATCTCTACCAATGCCAGATGCTTTTTGAGTCAATGTCATCCACACACTCTAGATTGCTCTACATATATCCCATCTATTTTTCAGTTGGTTGGAAGAAAACACGCTGATACGTCTCAAACGTATCGACTTTTTCAAACACTTTTGCTATTGTTTTGGCCTCATTCTTGCATGATTTGAATGAAACTAACCCAGATTGACGTTGTTTTCAGCAGAGCTGCGTGTATGGTTTTCTTGCGTAAAGAAAAATGGATTTTTAGGTGTCCTGGAAAATCTTAATAAAAAATAGAGAAAATCCACGCATCAGGAGGAACCCTTGGCCAAAAGATGGGCCAGAGGGGGGCCACCACGCCTCCAGGCGACCTGGTGGCGCGACCTGCCCCCTGGCCGCGCAGGGAGGCCGCCTGGGTGGGGCCCACCTCATCTGGTGCCCTACCTTGTCTCCTATTTTTACCCGTGACGAGGAAATCCCAGAATAGAAGTCGTTTTGCAAGTTCTCGACGCGGAGCCGCCGCCACCCTCGGTTCTTCTCCGGGAGAGCTAATCTGGAGGTTGCCTTGGCCTCCGGAGAGGGAAATCGTCGCCATCGTCATCACCATCACCCTTCTATGGCTTCCCCCATCATGTGTGAGTAATTCCCTATTGTAAGTGAAGGGGATGGTAGGGATTGGATGAGTTAGATCATGTAATAGTTTGTCAGATTGTTGGGGGCATGTTGCCTATCATCTACTATGGTGTTTATCATCTTTGCTACTACTTGTTACTCTTAATGCTTGTCACTTTGGGCCCAAGTGCCATGATTTCATATCTGAATACCTTATGTTTTCATGAATATATTTGTGTTCTAAGATCCTATCTATGAGTAGTATGCACCTATTATAGTCCGGAACCGGCGATCCCAATGGTGACAGCTTGGGACACCAAAGGGGATAGACTATGATTTGAGGATTCCATGTATCCATTGATTGTTAATGCTTTGTTCTGGTGCTCTTTGACAGGAGCACCTTAATCTCCATAAGTTCCTTTTGGCCCGTTGGTAGCGGGATGCTAGGACAAAAGATATTGTGCAAGTTCTTATTTTAAGCACGCACGACTACCTTGGGATACATGCCTAATGTTTGATATTTGCCTAGATGATCATTACTTTCGTATGTGCCTTGCCCCAAGTGAAATACATGATATCTCTCATCCATGACCAACCATCCATCTCCCTAGCCTACATTATTTTAATCCTGGTGGTCAAAAGTTGCTTTACTTTTGTTGTTTTACTTTTGTTGCTTTGCCACTATTATTTATGTTGCCACCATCACTTCCATATCACCGTTGCTACTAATATTTCGTTGCCAAGCAAGTATCTTTAAGGTGCGATTGAATTGACAACTCAACTGTTAAAGCTTATAAATATTCTTTGGCTCCCCATGTGTCGAATCAATAAATTGGGTTATCTTACCCGTGAAGACTGTTGCGATTCCCTACAGTTGTGGGTTATCAAGACTATTTTCTGGCGCCGTTGCCGGGAATCATAGCTTTATTTACAAGTCTACTTGGAGTTATTTTGCTTGCTGTCCTTTATGGGAAAGAAAGGAGACCCCAAGGTTCCGATTTTACCATCCACTACACGAAAATGTATTGTTCTTAGCACTAGCGCTACGCTTGATTCACCTTCCGTTATGAGTAAGTTTGCTTCACCACCACCACATGCTGCTTCTACCGAGTCTGTCGCTATGTCTGATACTTTTGATGATGCTTCTACTACTATTTATGAGACTGGTTTACTTGGTTATTTTATTGAGTCTCAGATTGCTAAGGCTGCAAAGCAGTCTGGAATTGAAATTCCTGTTACACGCTACCCCATTGGTAGATCCTATGGTTACCCAGACTTGAGTGTGCTGACTCTAACCCTGCTTCTGTTAATAAGTTGCTTGAAAACCATTCTATGAAGAACAAATTTACTCCTGATCCTAAATTTGCTTGATCTCCTATTTGCATTGAGGATGCTGATTTTGATTTCCCTATCGATCCTTCACTTATATCCACAATTGAAGCTAACCCTTTTTATGGCAGAGAAAATGACGACGCTATTGCACACCTTCCCAAACTCATTGAGTTGGGTGCCTTAGTCACTACACAGGACAAGAAGAGAAATTATTATGTTACTAAGTGATATGTCCCAAACGTATCTATAATTTCTGCTTGTTCCATGATCTTTTGGGTGACATTGTTATATGTTTTGCCACACTTTTTTTATCATTGTACACATATTTGGACTAACCTAATAACTCAGTGCACCCAGTGCCAGTTTCTGTCTGCTGATGTCTATTTTGCACAGGCTTTTACCCAATTTTCCAAAGCCCGAAAAATTCCAAAAAAATATATAAAAAATCAGTGAAACCGAAGCTTTCGGAACACCGAAGATGGGCCAGAGGGGGGAAGGGCTGCCCAGGCGACCTACTGGCGCTGCCAGGCCCTAGGCCGCGCCAGGAGGCCGCCTGGGTGGGCCGCACCTCCTCCGATGCCCTCCTTTGGCATATATTTAGAGTCCCGAGAGGAAACCCTTGGACAACTTCCAGAATCCCGTCAGAAGACCTCTTCCCGGCACCTTGCCGGAGGGAGGATTGACCTCCGGGAGCTTCTCCACTGCCATGGACGCTTCCCAGACGTGCCGTGAGTAGTCCTCCTTGGACCATGAGTCCATGACCAGTATCTATGTGATGTCTTCTCTCCAATCTTGTGCTTCAATGGTTAGTCCTTGTGAGATGCCCTACATGATCAAGGCATCTATGTAATTCTCTTGCTATTTCTATGCTCGGTTTGTTGGGATCCGATGGATTATGAGATTATGTTTAGATTGTTATGAGTTATCTATTTGATTATCCTTTTATATTATGTTCCTTAGTGATTCATGCATGTTCTCCGTTGCTATTTATTGCTTTGACCGAGTAGTAGATTGTAACTCCAAGAGGGAGCTTATGCATGATTGTGGGTTCACGCCCCTCGATGTCTAGCTTGAGTGATAGAAACATGAGACTAGGGGATGCGTTGTTGCCACCAGGGAGAAAACAATGGTGCTTGTGACCAAGGTTGCAAGGATTGTTTACCATACACATAGTTCGTTAATGCAGTTGTCCATTGCTTTGAGTTTACACTTTGGGTGGGGCTCTCAACTTAATACCGGCGAGATGTTCTGGATAGATATATCAAGGTGGATGATTAGTAAGTAGATGCTAATGAATAAATGGTCTACTTGTCTTGGCGTACTGCCCATTACTATTGAGCCTCTAACTATCAAGTAGCATAATTAGCATTGCGGTGCATTCATAATTCTGTCAATTGCCGAACTGTGATTTGTTTACCCAAGCATAGTTGTTTATCGTCTTTTGGGAGAGATACATCACCAATGAACATCATGTGACTCCGGTCCATATCACCATCATTGTTTACACCTCCATCATTTATCGTTTTTATTTACTTTTCCTTTGAAATCACTATTACTTTTCCTGCTTGTGTTTTGATCCTTTGCAAACTACAAGTCCGGAGAGATTGACAACCTCTCTGTACTCTATGGGAGCAAAGTTATTTGTTGTGTGTGCAGGTCCACGTCTTCTGCTAGCGCAAGGGTGGGAGACACCTACTTGTTGAGCCTAGGAGTCCTCTTGGTTCGATAAACCTTACAGTTCCGTGTGAGGGAAAACTTGTTGCTGACTACATCTCAACCTTTCACTTAGGGTAAGCAACGAGGTGCGAGAAGTATATAGATCATCTCGTCATCAAGCAAAGTTTTTTGGCGCCGTTGCCGGGGACTTCAGTCTTCAAGATAGGGGAGTTGCACACTATCTTTTACCTTTGCTTTTTAGTCTTGTTAGTTTGGTTTTCATGATTGGCATGACTAGTTAGGCTTATGGAAAACTGCACTCTTAGTTCGCTACTTGGGGAAGGCTGCTTTACCACACCCGTGGTAGAGAAGTCTCCTCCGCCTACTGAATGTATCCCATTCAAAATACCACTTGGGATAATTGAAATGATTAGTAATGATTGTTATGCAGGAGATGGAACAATCAATCCTAGTATTCATTTGTTGAAACTTATAGAACTTTGTAAGTTGTTTAAGATTTCAGGTTTGACAAGAGATGGAGTCATGAGGAAATTATTTTCCTTGCCACTAAAAGGAAAATCATTGGAATGGTATAGGCTACTAGATGATTCTCACCTACCGGATTGGGAAGAGATTCAGACTCTCTTTTACTCCAAGTTTTATCCTCTTCATGAAGTCCATAAGAATAGGAATTATGTTTATAATTTCTATTCTCGTGATGGAGAGAGCATATCTCAAGCTTGGGGAGACCGAAAGCTTTAATGCTAAAATGTCCTAACCATGGGCTCCCCAGAGATTATGCTTATATGGAGAGTAAGTGTACCTTTTTGCATGTGGATCATGGTAACAATGCTTTATGTGATACTTATATTGTTGAGTTTATTCATGATCCCACTGAAAATTATTATGAGAAGGGAACATATGCTTATAGATATTTCAATAATATCAAGTTCCCTCTCTTTATATTAAAGGTTTTGAAGCTGCACATGTTTTGCCTTCCTATGATTATTGCTTTGAGCTTCCATGAATTATTCTATTGCAATATTCCTATGCATAGGAAGCATGTTAGAATTAAATGTGTATGGTATTTGCTTCTTGATGCTCTTTTTGTTCTACAACTCTTATTCCTACGAGAGCATCATTAAAATCTTAAGCCTATCTTTATGGCTATAAATAAAAAAGCTCTAGGGAGACAACCCTTGTTATCTTTACTTTGAGTTTTTACTTTCCGTTTTTAGTGGTATTGATGTGTGTTATTACCATATCAATATCATTGTATCTTTATTTTTATGCTTTGTGCCAAGTTATAGCCTCCGATTGCAAGAAAGTTCAAAAATTGTGAAATGTTGTCCAGAAACAGATTATGTCTGTTTGACGAACAAATTCGCCAAAATTACCAGATCATCTTTTTGAGCTGAACTTTTTTGAAAGCATGATTATATAATTGTATTTGTGGCATATGTTCTGAGTTTTTTTATTTGAGGTGCAGAAGTGCCCCGAATAAATTATTTACTACCTGTTGTTCTGTTTTTCACAGATTCTGCCATGTTTTGCATTTTCATTGTTTTGCAAATCCTAAGCTTACTTTTTATTTGCAAAAACCTTTTGGAAATCATGAGAAGCAGTAGCTTTTCATGAAAATCTTTATTTACAGAAGGTAATGAATTATTATTTAAGGGTACTAACCACTCTAATTAGCTTATGATGAGTTTCGTACGAAAGGAGTTTTCAAGTATGCGATGGGAGATGATGAAAGAAGATACAGGAGTGTCAAGCGCTCAAGCTTGGGGATGCCCCCATGCACCCCAAGAAATATTCAAGGAGACTCAAGCTTCTAAGCGGCGGAATTTGGATGCACCGGTGGAATTTGTACCAACTCTCAATGTGATAAAGGGCAATGCACGTTAGTGAAGAGGCTAGCAAAATATGGATGGTGGAAGTGCAAACAATCGAATACTCACATTAGTCCGAAGAACTCATACACTTATTATCGGTAACTCTCTATCTAGTCAGGAAATTCACAAAGAGATAACTACCCCGAGGAGGAGTGTTTGGGGGTTTGTTTATCCTTGCGCATCCTCGACTCATGGTAACGTGAGAGTACTCCAGAGGTTAGCAATCAATTTAGTAGCTAGAGTTCTCAACTAATTTTAGTTTTTGAAAAACACACGGATTTCCCAAAATACGACACCTATCACTAATAGGCTCAAACTCTTGGCACCAATAGTCCAAATATTACTCAAATCAACACCTCAAAACTATTGCAAGTTACTACTATACTTAAATGGCAACCTCAATTACCTACTCATGCAAGACACACAACTCAGTGCAACGAGCCAACTATCTAAACAATATAAGCATGATAACTCAAGAGAGTTCCAGAAGCAACCTAAATAATAGCTCTTAAAAATATAAGCATGAAAACTAAGAGCTAAGCATGATAGTAGCTATGAAAAGATGATGAACCCACAAAAAATATAAGCATGAAAACCGATGTTGTGTTCTAGAGTGGAATGGAGAGTGTTTCTCTCCCAAACAAAGTAGGCTAGGTTCCGAATTGTTATGACGAGAAAGAAAAACTAAAACAAACTAAAAAGTAAAGAGCGAGATGCTCCAAGCATAGCACATATCATATGAAGTGATAAAAATATATCATGGAGATGGACGAAATGGTGATTGTTGATAGAGAAGGGGATGCACGGGGGCATCCCCAAGCATAGACACTTGAGTCTCCTTGAATATTTCTTGGGGTGCATGGGGCATCCCCAAGATTGAGCGCTTGACACTCATGTATCTTCTTTCATCATCTCCCATCACATACTTGAAAACTCCCTTCATACGAAACTCATCATAAGCTGATTAGAGTGGTTAGTTCCCTTAATAAAATAATTCATTACTTGCTGGAAATAAAGATTTTAATGAAAATCTACTGCTTCTAATGAATGACAAAAGGTTTGTGCAAATAAAAAGTAATCTTAGGATTTGCAAAAATATGAAAACGCAAAACATGGCAGAATCTGTGAAAAACAGAACAACACGTAGTAAAGAATTTATTCGGGGCACTTCTGCACCTCAAATCAAAAAAATCAGAACATATGCCACAAATACAATTATATAGATCATGCTTTCGAAAAAGTTCAGCTCAAAAAGATGATCTGGTAATTTTGGCGAATTTGTTCGTCAAACTGACATAATCTGTTTCTGGACAGCATTTCACAATTTTTGAACTTTCTTGCAATCGGAGGCTATAACTTGGCACAAAGCTTAAAAATAAAGATACAACGATGTTGCTACAGTAGTAACAAGCATCAAGACCACTAAAACAGAAAGTAAAAAACAAATTGAGTTGCCTCCCAACAAGCGCTTTCTTTTATGCCTTTGAGCTAGACATAATGCAAGAAGATCAAGTATTATCAACTCCAGAAGAATAACCTGCCCGAGTAACGGACTCATAAGGTAACTTAATATTCTTTCTAGGGAATTGTTACATTCCCTTTGTTAGAGGAAATTGGAATTTAATAATACCCTATTTCATGTCAATGATAGCACCAATGGTGCGGAGAAAAGGACGTCCCAAAATAATTGGACATGAAGGATCACATTCAATGTCCATAATAAGAAAATCAACGGGCACATAATTATCATTGACAATAATAAGAACATCATAAATTCTCCCTAAAGGTTTCTTTTTGGAAGAATCAACAAGACGAACACCAAAAGAACATGGATCATAAGGTTTCCAATCAAGCATATCACACATTCTTTTGGGCATAACGGAAGCACTAGCTCCAACATCACACAAAGCAAAGCAAGAGATATTATTCAATTTTATTTTGACCATAGGATCCCAAACATCTTCTAGTTTCCTAGGAATAGAAGTCTCTAGCTTGAGCTTCTCCTCCCTAGCTTTGATAAGAGCATTGGTAATATGCTCGGTGAAGGGAATATTGAGTGTACTAGTGTGGGGGTCTTTAGCCATTCTTTGCAAAAAGGTGAGAACTTCGAAGAGACTACAATTGTCAAAGTCAAGATTACTTCCATTAATTAAAGTGGTAGTAATGTCATCTAAGCTCATTCTTTTAGTAGTCTCTAAATTCAAAGGACCTTCTTGTCCTATAGTTGAGGTATTAGTATCACCATTAATAGGTCCATTGGACTAGGAGTGCGATGGGTGCTAAAAGTTTTGAGATCCTCAACAACTTGTATAGTAGCAATGGTAGTGTGTGTAGGAAGGCTCTTAATTCTCTCTCCCTCTTCCATTTCTCTAGCCCATCTCTCTTTAAGTTTGTCTAGCATTCTTATGTTCTCATTAATTTGGACTTGGATAGCATTTATGGGTGTGGTGTTCCTTTCCTCAAGGGGGGAAGTTCTAATTTTAAGCATCCTTACATCATTAGTTATGTTGTCCACCTTCAAAAAGAGACTATCTAATTTTTCTAGTTTCTCTTCTACACTCTTGTTGAAGGCTTTTTGAGAGGTGATAAAATCTTTAAGCATGCTCTCTAATTCATAAGTGGAGTTTTTGTTGCTAGGGTAATTGTTATTGTTCACATAGTGGTTGGATGGTAACGGTCCAGGATTGCTACCAAAACTACTCCTATAAGCATTATTATTAAAGTTGTTCCTGGCGATAAAATTAACATCAACTTCCTCTCTTTCTTGAGCAACCAAAGAATTTAAAGGAACATCATGAGGATCAATAGGAGCTTGCTTAGTAAGTAGAGTCATGGTCATGTAAACCTTATCATTAAGGGAGGAGATATCCTCAACAGAGTTTACCTTCCTACCTGTTGGAGCTCTCACGGTGTGCCATTGAGAATAATTTGTCATCATCTCATCCAATAGCTTTGTGGCAGCACCAAGTGTAGTTGACATAAAGGTTCCTCCCGCGGCCGAGTCTAACAGATTCTGTGAGCTAAAGTTCAATCCTGCATAGAAAGTTTGGATAACCATCCAAGTAGTCAAATCATGTGTAGGGCAATTTCTTAACAAAAGATCTCATACATTCCAAAGCTTGAGCAACATGTTCATTATCCAATTATCTAAAATTCATAATGTTACTCCTCAACTGGATAATCTTAGCAGGCGGGTAATTCTTCCCAATAAAAGCATGTTTGCACTTATCCCAAGAATCTATGCTATTCCTAGGCAAATATTGAAGCCACACTTTAGCTCCTCCTCTCAAGAAGAAAGGAAAAAGCTTAAGTTTAACAAATCCCCATATACTTCTTTATATTTTTGCATGTCACAAAGCTCAACAAAATTGTTCAAGTGTAAAGCAGCATCATCTCCAGCACCGGAGAATTGATCTTTCATAACAAGGTTCAGTAAAGCAAGTTTAATCTCATAGGATGTAGCTCCAGTGGCGGGAGCAGCAATAGGAGTGCAGATAAAGTCATTGTTGTTTTGACTAGTGAAGTCACACAACTTGGTGTTTTCAGTGGAACCCATAGCAGCGGCAACAAGCAAGAACAAAGCAACTAATTTTTTTGTGGTTTTTGGTATAAGACTCTAAAGCAAAGACTAAAAAGCAAACTAACAAGACTAAGAAGCAAAGGTAAAGGATAGTGTGCAACTCCCCTATCTTGAAGACTGGAGTCCCCGGCAACGGCGCCAGAAAACTCTTGCTTGATGACGAGATGATGTATATACTTATCGCACCCCGTTGGTTACCCCAAGTGGAAGGTTGAGATGTAGTCAGCAGCAAGTTTTCCATTACACGGAGACTGTAAGGGTTGTCGAACCAGGAGGACTCCTAGGCTCAACAAGTAGGTGTCTCCTGTCCTGGTCAGCAGAAGACGTGGACCTGCACACACAACAAATAACTTTGCTCCCAACGAGTACAGAGAGGTTGTCAATCTCTCTGGCCTTGTAGTTTGCAAAGGATCAAAACACAAGCGGGAAAGTAATAGTGATTGCAACGGAAAAGTAAAGGAATGGTAAATGGTGGAGGTGTAAACAATGATGGTGATATGGACCGGAGTCACATGATGTTCACTAGTGATGTCTCTCTCCCAAAAGACGATAAAAAACTATGCTTGGGTAAACAAATCACAGTTGGGCAATTGACAGAATTATGATCGCACCGCAATGCTAATTATGCTACTTTATAGGTAGAGGTTCAATACTAATGGGCAGTACGCCAAGACAAGTAGACCGTTTATTCATCAGCATCTACTTACTAATCTTCCACCTTGAGATATCTATCCAGAACATCTCGCCGGCATTAAGTTGCGAGCCCCACCCAAAGTGTAAACTCAAAGCAATGGACAACTGCATTAACGAACTATGCGTAAGGTAAACAATCCTTGCAACCATGGTCACAAGCACCGTTGTTTTCTCTATGGTGGCAAAAGCACATCCCCTAGTCTCATGTTTCTGTTACTCAAGCTAGACACCGAGGGGCATAAACCCACAATCATGCATAACGCTCCCTCTTGGAGTTATAATCTACTACTCGGCCAAAGCAATAAATAACAACGGAGAACATACATGAAACACTAAGGAACATAATATAAAAGGATAATCAAATATATAACTCATAACAATCTGAACATAATCTCATAATCCGTTGGATCCCAATAAACCGAGCATAGCAATAGCAAGAGAATTACATAGATGCCTTGATCATGCAATCTTTGCAACCGTGGTCAGAAGCACCGTTGTTTTCTCCCTGGTGGCAACAAGCACATCCCCTAGTCTCATGTTTCTGTCACTCAAGCTAGACATCGAGGGGCATGAACCCACAATCATGCATAATGCTCCCTCTTGGAGTTACAATCTACTACTCGGCCAAAGCAATAAATAGCAATGGAGAACATGCATGAATCACTAAGGAACATATTATAAAAGGATAATATAATATATATAACTCATAACAATCTGAACATAATCTCGTAATCCATCGGATCCCAACAAACCGAGCATAGCAATAGAAAGAGAATTACATAGATGCCTTGATCATGTAAGGCACCTCACAAGGACTAACCATTGAAGGACAAGATTGGAGAGAAGACATCACATAGCTACTGTTCATGGACTCATGGTCCAAGGAGGACTACTCAGGGCACGTCCGGGAGGCGTCCATGGCGGTGGAGAAGCTCCCAGAGGTCAATCCTCCCTCGGGGAGGGTGTCGAGAAGAGATCTCCTGACGCTCCCGATCTCGGAAGCGCTGAGGTGGCGGAACAATGAAGAAATCCGCGATTCCAGAAGTTGTGGAAGGGTTTCCTCTCGGGACTCTAAATATAGGCCAAAGGAGGGCACCGAAGGAGGTGGGACCCACCCAGGCGGCCTCCTGGCGCGGCCTTGGGCCTGGCCGCGCCAGCAGGTCGCTTGAGAGGCCCTCATACGTCCAAAACGTATCTATAATTTTTTATGGTTTCATGCTACTTTTATGCATTTGAATTTTTTATATATTAAGTTTATGATTTATCTGGACTAACCTACTAATAATTGCAAAAGTGCACAATGTTCTTGTTTTACACTTTGATGTGTAGGAACTATCAAAAATAGAAGAGGAAACCTTGTTGGAGTGGGACTCTGACTTTTCTGAAATCTGTCCCCCCTACAGATTTTAGAGATCGTCTGTTTCCGCCTCGAAGGTGATGTTACATGGAAAATAATACATTATAAAGTTGTGGGAACTTTTATGCTGATAATTCTAGACATACAATCAGGCCCATTTGAAGTTAGGACGCTCCGGGAAAGCCCGTTTTAACAGAGGATAAATATCTGATTACAGGATTACGGGAATCGGTGACGTGATTGAGTCCAAATCTTACCATATTAGATGGATTCCGCCAAGCCAGTAAGCCACAACTTGGGGACCTCATTAGGGCTGAGCGGAGTTCCTAGGAAGGTTCTAGAGGTGCCCAAGAGCCCTTGGATCAAAGGGGCATCCATCGGAGGGCCAAGGATGATTGTCCCGACTCATATATATAAGGAGAGGAAAAACCTGGTTTCTGAAGAGCCACCAAGAGCTACGAGATTTCCTCCTCCTAGGCAGCCGCCTTGGGGTGGAGAACCACCTCCATACCAGCACCATCTCCAAGGTAGAAGGGGGGCCAAGGTCCGCCGCCCCAAGGGTCGTGGTCGCTGCCGTGGCCGCCGTCTCCTCTCCGGGTTGCACCTCTCCATCAACCTCTTGCTCACCATGGCCATGTGTGAGTAGTCTCCCTCGGGGCTGAGGTCTTCTACGTGTAGCTATGTGGTCATCTCTCTCCCATGATGTGATCTTGATTGTGACAATAGGCTATGTTAATCTAGGGTGATCCCATGATGTTTCCCCTTCTTCTATGTTATGGATTGATGTACTTACTTGATCTTATCTAGTATAATCCCCGAGACCATGGTGACAGCGGTCTATTGGACATGGATTAGAAGAATATTTTCATGAGTGATTTCCTCTTTTGTGAATTGATTGAAGATTGAGAGTCTCTTGCTGCTTGTCTTTGACTATCCTTGAGATATGTTGTGGTGATTGTGGTACACTCTTTGGATGGCCACGGTGACATTTGGATATCCATAGATGAGAACTACGAACTCTGAGGTGTGCTTTTGTAGCCCTACATAATTCTTGTCCTGTCTTGATCACAAAGGAATGACCTCCAAGTACGTCTCTATTGCATGTTTTAGTGGAAATATCATGTGATTAGATTATGTTAATGTTGTTGGGAGTTGCCACTAGTGAAAGTATGAAGCCTACGCCCTGTTTCTCACCATTGTTACACTGTTTATGCTCACTATTGTCACTTGCTACATTGCTGCCATTTTTATTTCAGATTAATATTACCTTGCTTTGCCACACCTATCACCCATATTTTACCATCTCTTTGCCGAACTAGTGCACCTATACAACTGACAATTGTATTAGGTGTGTTGGGGACACAAGAGACTTCTTGTATCTTAATTGCAAGGTTGCTTGAGAGAGATCATCTTCAACCTCTACTTCTCTAGTTCGATAAACATTAGGTCATCCACTTGAGGGAAATTGTTGATGTCCTACAAACCTCTGCGCTTGGAGACCCAACATAGTCTACAAGAATAGAAGCGTGCGTAGACATCAGGCCCCTGGCCCCCCTCTGGACCATATTTGGTGATCCGGAAGCTTCTGTTTCGCTGATTTTTTATATATTTTTTCTAGAATTTTTCGGGCTTCGGAAAATTGGGTAAAAGCCCTTGCAAAATAGACATCAGCAGACAAAAACCGGCACTGGGTGCACTGAGTTAGTAGGTTAGTCCAAATATGTGTAAAGTGATATAAAAGTGTAGCAAAACATATAAAAATGTCACCCAAAAGATCATCGAACAAGAAGAACTTATAGATACGTTTGGCACAAATCAGATGCCCCCGTGCATCCCCTTCTCTATCAACAATCATGAGTTCGTCCATCTCCATGTTCTATTTTTATCACTTCATATGTTATGTGCTATGCTTGGAGCGTCCCTCTCTTTACTTTTTAGTTTATTTTAGTTTTGCTTGTTGTTCATAACAAGTCGGAACCTAGCCTACCTTGTTTGGGAGAGAAACACGCTTCATTCCACTCTAGAACACAACATAGGTTTTCATGCTTATTCTTTTTGTGTGTTCTTCATATTTCCATAGATTCTGTCGTGCTTAGCTGTTATTTTTCATGCTTACATTTTTAAGAGCTATTATTTAGGTTGCTTCTGGAACTCTCTTGAGTTATCATGCTTATCCTATTTAGAGAGTTGGCTCGTTGCACTGAGTTGTGTGTCTTGCATGAGTAGGTAACTGAGGTTGCTATTTAAGTATAGTAGTAACTTGCAATAGTTTTGAGGTATTGATTTGAGTAATGTTTGGACTATTGGTGAAAAGAGCTTGAGCATTTTAGTGATAGGTGTCGTATTTTGGGAAATCCGTGTGTTTTTCGAAAATTAAAAATTAGTTGAGAACTCTAGCTACTAAATAGATCGCTAATCTCTGGAGGGGTTGGAATATATAGAGTACCCTCACATTACCATGAGTCGAGAATCCACAAGGATAACCAAACCCCCAAACACTCCTCCTTGGGGTACTTGTCTCTTTGTGAATTTCCTAACTAGATAAAGAGTTGCCGATAATAAGTGTATGAGTTCTTCAGACTAATGTGAGTATTCGATTGTTGGCACTTCCACCATCCATATTTTACTAGCCTCTTCGGTACCGTGCATTGCCCTTTCTCACATTGAGAGTTGGTGCAAACTCCGCCGGTGCATCCAAACCCATGACATGATACGCTTTGTCATACATAAGCCTCATTATATCTTTCCTCAAAACAGCCACCATACCTACCTATTAAGGCATTTCCATAGCTTTTTTGAGATACATTGCCATGCAACATCCACCATCTCATGACTTGATCTTCATATCATACATGCTTTTGCTTGATCGTAGAGCCGCATGATAGTTGGGACTTGCTCCAGTTATTGCTACATGATGCTCTAGTATCATTTCATATCCTGCTACACTTGGAGAGGCATACATTTGCATACATCATGATAATTTTCACTTGTCTTTATGTTGAGCACTTCTTATAAAGTGTGATGATCTTATTTTTATTCATGTAAAACATAGAGTGTTTCCCTTAAGAGAGGAAAAGATCCCAAAGAGGACAAATGAGATATAAAAAGAAAGAGCCAAATAGGCCACACACACACAAAAAAAGAGAAGTGGGCAACACTACTATTCCTTTTGAAGATCCACACTCGTACTCCATTGCTATATTGGTACTAAATAGAGATTATCATTCATCCATAACTATGTGGGCACTCTTACACTATAGAACTTGGTTTGCATATTCCAATGATGATCTTCCTCAAATGAGCTTTAGGTGTTCATGAGCAAACAAGTTGGATGCACCCCCACTAGTTCCATTGGAGATCTTACCTTAGCTCATATGTGCATCCATTACATGGCAATCCCTACTCCTCACATCTTATCTATCATTTGGCTTTCTCTCGCCTATGGTTGTCCTCATAAATGTGAACCTTTCATACATTTTTGTCTTCCTTCCCCATCATTATTCTATTTGCCATCCTAAGTGCCAACATATCTTGCTTATGCTCATCCATTGTATGAGTTCTCAAAATCGAAAGGGAGAGGATCATTTTGACTTGTGCCTGACTAGTGGTCTGGGGATGAGTCAAATAAAGATTCCAAAGGAGACCAAGTGTGAAATTTTAGTAGATTGAGTTCTCAATGAAAAAATATTTTATGATCTCAACCCATCTCCCACTTCTTGCACGCAAACACCATTTGGAGACATTCGAGTCACGGACAGCAAGAGCTCTTGCACCTTTATGTTCTTACTTTGCTAAACGCAATACTAGATATAGATTCTTGCTTGTTATTGTCTTGACTTGAATTGCCTATATCACTTGTTTTACTTTGAAGTTCTTATATGTATGTTAGCATCACTACTGGAATCTGCTGGTTTGCCCACAGCCAGAGCTGACGGCAAATGACAGTTTAACTGATGGCAAAGGCTTTGCCGTCAGTGTGCTGTCGGCAAAGGTACCGGCCAAGATTTTATCGGCAATCACCTTCTTTGCCGACAGCTGGAGCTCCACCGACGGCAAAGACTTTGCCATCAGCTTTGTGGCACGGGCTGACAGCAAAGAGCAGTGCCGGCAACGGCGCAGGCCGAGCTCCGTTAGAAGTTTAACAGCAGGCTTTGCCCACAGCCGTAGCAAAGCTGACGGCAAAGCCTCTCCTCTTTGCCCACAGCCGTAGCAAAGCTGACGGCAAAGCCGAAACCCCTAGGCCCCCTAGGTCCCCTCTTTGCCCACAGTCGTAGCCCAGCTGATGGCAAAGCCTCTCCTCTTTGCCCACAGCCGTAGCCCAGCTGACGGCAAAGCCGAGAATTTGGTATTCCCAGAATTGCCAGGATACACAGGCTGCCGCCACGTGTCCTCTTTGCCTACAGCTCACTGACGGCAAAGCCTTTGCCATCAGTGAGCTGTAGGCAAAGACCCTCTCTGCTTTTTTTTCATATTTGTTTTCTGTTAATTCCCTGCATTTGCAAAACATAGATACAAACAGCAACATATATATATTGAATCTGCCCCTAAACAGCACCACAAGTGCATCACAAAGTGCAAACAACACAACACAAGTGCAAACAACACGAATATATGTCATTAAGTTGCAAACAAGATCACAAAGTATTACAAAGCATCACAAGTGCATCCACAAATACAATTGCATTACAAAGTTCATCTAGGACTACACAAGTGCATTACAAAGTCTCGAGCATCCATCCATATGCCATGCTGCTTTATCAAAATCTGCATAATGAGAAAGAATTTAGAAGAATAATACAATAAGAAAGAAGTTATCTAAATTAAGCGAAGCAATTAGAAGAAGAAGTGGAAGTAGAAGAAGAAGAACAAGAAGAAGAAGTGGAAGAAGTGGAAGAAGAAGAAGAATAAGAAGATAGAGAAAAAGAAAGAAGAGAAATTATCTTTTTCTCCTCTTTCTTCTTCTCTTATTTCTTCATCTCTTGTTTGTTCTTCTCTTCTGGTTTCTTTTAAAACTTTCTAAACTAATTATGTCATTTTTGAGCTCTAATATCAACTAGAATTTACTAAGCTAACTAAACCATGGCTAATATCAACTAGAATTTACTAAGCTAACTAAAGCATGGCATAATCTAAGTTGATCTAAACAATAAGAAGAATAAGAAGGAGAGGAATAACTTACCAAATGCCAGGAAACGAAGGAGAAGCTGCATCTCCGTTGGTCGCTGGGTTGCTAGGGCTCTCACCAGGAGAAGTAAAGGGATCGTGGGATTCAACTCTTGAATGATGCTGCAACAAGGCAAGAGTTAAAATATGTGGTTAGCACGGCAACAGACAATGGTATAAGACCGTGCAAGGTTGGTCATTGAAAGGGAACTCACCGTTCCCACCGGAGAAGGCATCGGCGGAGGGGGCGGCAAACCTTGCTTCTCACACATAGCCTGCAAATTAGTTTTCGAGGAGTCAAAGAAATAGCCTTGTTGCATCTCACACATAGCCTTGCTTCTCACACAACTGACTTACCGCAACAAAGTCGTGCATGGCCTTCACATGGGCATTATTGCGTGCCCTCTCCTTGTCAAGCAACCTCTGCATATTCCGGTCCCTCTCCTCCAACAAGAGCCTGGTGGCCTCCCTCTCCTTCATAAGTGCGGCCTGCAACCCCTCCTCAAAAGGAATTTTCATCATCCATCCAAGGACAAAAGAACGAAAGAAACAATGAAGAAAACTAACCTCGATGGCAAGATCAACTGGCCTCGCGCGTTGCCGTATTACAGGAGCGGAGCTCGTTTGCCTCGACTTGATCTGAGATAGAGTCTGAGTGATAGGGACGAAGCCATCACACATGGCCAGCGTGCCATGACTCTTACCGCCACCAGAGATCATTAACGCCTCTGGATCGATAGGATTCTGGCTCGGGTCAAAGTCAGGCCCGCGCAGCTATTTGACCACCTCAGAATAAGACGTCATCTTGCTGTAGGCGGACAGGCTTGTGTACGCCGACGGCCCGTCCCCCTCAGAATATGCCTTCGCCGTCTTGTACGAGCCCTTATGGGCCATGCTAAACGCGGCGTATCCCTCAGGCTTGGGCTGGTTATTGTGTTTGGCCTACACGAAAAGACAAAGAATTAGTACGACAAAAATCATGAATGAACGAATTATTGATGAAACAAAACAAGGCACACATACCCATTTTTTGGCGTATTGCTTGATGTTGGCATTGCCTTGGTGGTGTGGCACACCAACCAATTGGGCACGACGGTCCTTGGCCATAGTGTGGGTGCTCAACCAAGCCTCTGTGCACCACCTGTCCGCTATCATCTCCCAACAATCCATCTTATCGTCCAACCATCTCGGGGGCACCTATGAATGTAAGTTAATGAAGAATGAAACTAAGTATTATAACTAAATAGACATAACTAGCCCTAAGAATTGATCTTTGGAATGTACATACCTCCATGTACTCGGTCTTATCAAGGAAAATCTTTCGACATTCAGTCTTTGTCTTCGGCTCCCCTTGCTTGGCGTACCAATCTCGAACAGCCTGAACACGCAGCTCGTGCCTCGTGTTATTCAATAAACTCTTGCACTCTTTCACGAGGTTCTTCTTGGCCGCCTCCTCCGTCCCCTCCTCGACCCTAAAGTAACTCTGCAATTATGCCAAATAGATGCACAGATGAATAGTGAAATGATTTGGAAGGAAATAACAATATATAACATTGTATACTTTTTATTGGGTAAAATAATAGTTACCCAAAAATCAGCCAACACCTTGTCGGCCACGCTCACGCAAACAACACCATTGACATGTGTGTTTTCCGGGAGCAGGGCGGCTTGGTAGTGCTCCCACTTGAGTCCTGGCTCGGGAACCATACCCTCACCGGGCAACTGCACTATCCCGGGGAAGTGCTCCCTAAGTAAAGCACCAAGGAGGCAGTTTGGATTCCGGGTATTCTGCGGGTAATCCCATCCCCTACATAATGATAAGGCAAAGACATTAGCTACTTGGTGAAATATAATGATATAAGGTACACAATATATATCAACTTACTTCTCGCCTTCTGGCTTAATTAACGGCATGTGCTGCAAGTCCAATCGGTCTGGAACTCGTGTCATACCACGTTGGTAGACCGACTTGCTGGCAGCCCCCTCAGCCTCCGCCTGAGCACCCTCCACCTCAGCCTCCACCTCAGCACCCTCCGCCTCAGCACCCTCCGCCTCAACACCCTCCGCCTCAGCCTCCGCCTCAGCACCCTCCGCCTCAGCACCCTCCGCCTCAGCCTCCGCCTCAGCCCCCCGCATCGGTGTCTCCTCCTGGACGGTAGGATCCCGCACCGGTGACACCCTCGTCTGCAAGGATGAAGTGGCTGAGACAGAAGTAGCCGAGGGTGGTGGCGACTGGCTCCTATCATGCAGCCTCCCTCTCCCACGACCACGTCCTCTGCCTCTCTTCTTTCCTACGCCTCTCCCACGGGGCTCCTCGGCAAAGCTCTGCAACAAAGTTCTCCGTAGCTGCCCAGGTGCTATCCTCAACTTATCCCCGCCTGCCATGTCTCACCACCTGTAACGATAAATAGTTAAATAATTAGTACAAATTCAAGGACAATAATTAAATGAACAATAATAAATACATGAATAATTCAACTAATAATTGAATAATTAAACAACAATGTTTGGATGCATACAAAGTACTAATAGTCTGGATCATCTGTCTCTTCTCCATGGTCAATTGAAGCAAAATCATCATCAGTATCACACGTGTCGTCATGACTGATATCGTCATCGGGTTCAAGGACATCATGTGGAAGGCCTTTTTGTAACCGATCAAGCATTGATAGCTCATCGGCATTGGTAACTTCTTCTACTTCCACTTCTTCCTCATCATCACGTGAGTCTTGTTCCTCCGTGTTCAGGGTGGACGTAGAGCAGTTTCGGGTACGACGTCTGACACCACGTGATTCTTGGAAAAATTCTCCATCATATGTTATTGGGTCAATTTGAGGTTCATAATCGTCTTCATTTGGGGGAGGTGGTCTAAGATGTGGCGGCACATCGAACACGACATACCAACCTTCTAGGTTCTTAACACTTTGACAACAGTATGGCAGATAGAAAACTTGGGTGGCCTGTTGAGCCACAATATAGACATCGGCACCGCTTAACTGCCTGTCTTGTCGAATTTCGACAATCCCAAGATGTTCATGAGTCCGTCTTGTCTTAGTAGGATCGAACCAATGACATTTGAACACAACAACGTTCGGAGGATTTTCACCATAATAATGAAGTTCGTAGACTTCTTCAAGTCTTCCATAATACTCGACACCTCCCTCGCCTATAGCAGAGACACCGGAATTGTTTGTTTTTCGACCGGGCATTGAAAGCTCTTTGCTAGCAGTACGAAAGCGATACCCGTTGATGTCGTACTTCTGAAATGTACGGACCTTAAAGTCAAAACCATTAGCTATTTGTCTCAATTCATCGTCGACTTGATCATCTAAATTAGCCTAGAAGTTAAGAAAAGATAGAGTTTGGTGTGTTACTCATGAGTAATAGAAACAAAGGAAATCACTTATTATATATAAGGGAGGTACCTTTTTTTGAACCAAGAGATGAAACCGGGATAGCCGCCTCCTGTCTTTTCAAGAAGTTCATACTCGAGAATGGATTATTTCTCGATTGCAACACCATTCGAGAATTGTTTGACGTATCGACTGTATCAATTAATAATAGTTGTTAGACACAAAACTTGTTAAAAGTTGCGAAACAATGTACAGAGCACTTACTCGATGTATGGCCGAACTTCTGTTAAATTGTTCAATATATACATCGTTAGTGTGCGCCACTCCTCGACGCACAGCAACTTTGGTTTTCCCACACCAGAAGGTGCGAGCTTCCCTTTGAAAAGGCTGAGATTAGATTCACGTCGTTTGGGGTCGCCCAGATTGTACCGAGGCTTTGGATTATGCAAGTTGTGCATAGTGGCATCATAGTGTGCTGTTACGAAATTTGCTGCCTCCTCGGTAATGAACGCCTCGGCCATCGATGCTTCAATTCTACGTTTATTTTTACATTGTCCTCGAAGTGTCTTCTGCATTCTTTCAGTTGCGTAGCACCAAAGATTTTGCACAGGGCCACCCAATCTTGCCTCGGTTGGGAGATGCAAAATCATGTGTTGCATCAGATTAAAGAAGCCCGGTGGAAAAAATCTTCTCTAACTTGCAGAGCAACTCAGGCGCCAACTCTTCCATGTCATCTATCAAGGCACGCGACAACTCTTTAGCATAAAGAACACAGAAGAAATAGCTCAACTCGGCCAATACTAGCCATTCAGCCTCGGGGATATAGCCACGCAACATCACCGGCATTATCCGCTCAAGCCATATGTGCCAATCATGACTCTTGAGCCCAAAAAATTTCATTTTTTCAATGCTCACTCCCCTCGCTAGATTCGCAGCATACCCATCGGGGAACAACAACTTTTTTTGCACCCACAAGAGGATTTCCCTTATTGCTCCCTTCTCAAGATTGTACCAGGCAGGTGGTTTGGACCAATTTTTTCTTCCTTTCGGTTCTCGCATGTTTAGTGATGGCCTATCACACAGAGTCTCCTGGTCAACTCTAGCCTTTGTATTATCTTTGCCCTTATCAGTGCCAAAAAATGTGCCAAGAAGGGCCTCGGCGATATTCTTTTCAGTGTGCATCATGTCAATGTTGTGTGGAAGTAAGAGGTCTTTGAAGTAGGGGAGATCCCAGATGCATGGCTTGTGGGTCCAGGCGTGTTCCTCATTATAACCGAAGAAATACCCTGGACGGTTTGGATCAGGCTCCATAGATTTTAACTGTTCATTAATTTGTGCCCCCGTCAACGCAGGTGGTGTAGAGTGTTTGACAACTTTACCTTTCATGAAATTCTTCTTGTCTTTTCTGAATGGATGGTCCATAGGCAAGAACTGTCTATGCAAGTCAAAGAAGGAATACTTCCCACCCGCCGGCAACCAATGAAACTTAAGAGCTGCCTTGCATTGTGGGCATGGGAACCTTCCATGCACACACCAGGCAACAAAAAGCGCAAATGCTGGCAGATCATGCAACGAGTATTGGTACCAAACATACATTTGAAAGTTCTCTTTCTTAGCTGCGTCGTATGTGTTGACCCCATTCACCCAAGCTTCTTTCAAGTCATCCATCAGCGGTTGCATGTACACACTCATATTCTTCCCCGGGTATTTTGGCCCTGGAACTATCAACGTCAGAAATATGTGCTTTCTTTGCATAATGGATGATGGTGGAAGATTGAGGGGAATGAAAAATACAGGCCAGCAACTATATTGGGTAGCCGTCATACCAAAAGGATTGAACCCATAGAGGCTGATGGCGATTCGACAATTCCTTGGTTCTTTAGCTTTTTCCTTATGTATACTATCGAATGCCTTCCATGCGTCACCATCTGAAGGGTGTACCAACATCGGAACTCCGTGTTCATCTAATTCTTTCCTAATTCCATGTTTGTACCATGTCATCTGTTTTGCTGTTTCTTCGAGCATGTAAAGTCGTTGAAGTCTTGGTAGGATCGGCAGATACCGTAGGACACTCACGGGGATTTTGCTCTGCTTCTTCTCACCTTCACCGTTTTCTACCTCAACATATCTGGAGGACTTGCAAAATGGAGAATATGTTTCCTCCGCATACTCTTTCCTAAATAAGGCACATCCCTTCTCACAAGCATGTATCTGCTCATACGGTATCTTGAGTGCACTAAGGATTTTGTCTGACTCATATAGGTTTGAAGGCATAATATGACCTTCTGGTAGAAAGCGCCCAAATAGGGTCATCACTCAGTCAAACAGATCTCTTCCAATGTTGAACTAGGCTTTCAGAGCCATTACTTGTGCGATGGCATCTAGCTGAGAAATCTTAGTGTGCTCGTGAAGAGGACGTTTTGAAGACTCCAACATGGCATAGAAGGCTTTCGCGGATTCCTCCATCTCTTCGTCCTTGTTCCGAGCATCATCAAAGTCATTCACCATGTCTTCAATCCCTGTACCATGATCATCGGTGCGCCGACGCAACACCTCGTCACCATGAAATGTCCACAAGGTATAGCCGGGAGTAAAACCACGCATCTGCAGGTGTTTACCCATTACATCCTTTGTCTGTCGCGAATAATTCTTGCACTTAGTGCAGGGGCACCATGTTTTTGGCTGGCCTTTAGAAAACGCCGTTTCCACGAATTCATAGGTTTTGCTCAACCATTCATCGGTCATATCTCTCTGACTATGGTGACCGGTGTACATCCATTCACGATCAGTCATTCTGGCAAGCTAGCTACATAGTATCCACATATAAAACAATATAAAATATAAATTCATCAAGTATGTTAAATTAATTATGGCCATTTTTTAATCATGGTTAATACATTGGGATGCACGGCATGCACACCTACCAGCTACTAGGTAAAGATGGGTCCTAATCCCACCCGAGTATGTGTAGATTGGGTCATTTCCCACTGCTCTGCTCCCGACCCAACGCAAAATTTCGGCAGCACCTCCCCGATGTTCTCCTGATACACGTCTCGGCAACTAACCGAGAGGATGTGTACCCGGAGAACAACAAGGAGGAGCTGTCGAAACTCTGCATGGGATCCGGAGCAAAGCGTGGGAAATGACCCAATCTACACATACCCGGGCTGTCCATGGATAACGTTGGACAATTCGAAAGAATCACCATTATAAATATGCAAATGCATGCATATTTATGACAGGAACCCTTTCGAACGGGAGACGCATATTGGTTACGCAACACCTTTGCATTTTAATACTAAAAATACCTAGCTAGATAGTGTCATCAGCACGAAGGCCGGAACAGAGCAAAATAAAGGGGGTGGAGGAGGAGTTAACAAATGTGCTCACTTTCGAATGCAGGGGAGGTCGTCAAAAACCAATCCCTCGCGGAGAAGCTACTGCATATTTAAATGCACTCAATCAACACAAGAAATTCCTACATTAATTAGAAATTAGGAGCCGTTAATCTGGTGGGACCAAGTTATTACAGTGTAGATAACTCTATATAATATGAAGTTTGCTATATATATTATGTTATTTTTATACTATGGAAATACCAGATATTTCCAATTCAATCTCTCACATATCCGTTTTTGTCAGTTACGCATCCCTCACGTATCTCTATCTCAAAAAATAATATCTCTAACGTATCTCTCTCTCTCTTAACATATAGTCCAAGTTTTTTACAACTGCACCATGTTCTACATCAAACATAGTCCAGCCATTACAATAGCGCCTTCTCTCTCCTGGAAACAAATATAGGCTGCTCTGATCCTCCGCCTCACGCACTCCTCTCCAGCACACATTCTATCCTAGGCCGACTGTCACCTTGGGATAGGGAAAGATTGATCCAGGTTTGATCTACTTATAATTTTATCCTTGCTTTATTCCTATTTAGATGATTAGATCACACTTCATAATGCATGGATGCGAATTTCGGCAATTCGATCATTGATGCGTTGTGCTCTACTATGATGGAGATCATATATGCGACATGTGAGCATGTACGCTGGGTAGGCTCTCAAAGCTAATTATTTCTTCATCTCAGTAGTACCAGGAAACAAAATTAATTACCTTCTGCTCTCTGAATTTGTTCCCCTCTCAGTCAATCTTCTCTGTTTTGCCACGGTCATAGCTTTTACATAATGTATAGTAGTGCAGGCGAGTATAATATGGAACGACCAGCTCATCCTTCATATTAAAAACCTTGATTTTAATTAAGTATTATCTCAATCAATCTAAAACTTCCCATATATTAGCTTAAAAAAAACTTTTGATTTGTTCGATCAACCTACGTTAACTGTCCCGATTTAATATACCGATTTTGGTATACAGAACATAGTAAGAACAAACTCTAACCTGAGATTTTATACTCCAAAACAAAATCTAACCTAACTTCCTTGGAAAGTTGATCCGTATATTCTTGACAATACATCAGACCTTTCAGCCGCCTTAGCCGATCTCAATGGTGTGCCCTGATGTGCATCGTCTCAGTTCTCATCATTGGTTTCTCCATGGATGCAGCTATGTACATAGACACAAACAGACCAGATGTGTTCATGGTGGGGTTCGGTCGTATGCCATCAAGGGAACTAAGAGGACATGCGGCAGGTGTGATCCTCAACATACAACATCTTCGACAACCTCAAGGGCGAGGAGATGGTGGACAGCTAGACCACGATGGAAGTGCTCCTTGGAAAACTCAAGGTAGTTTCTCGCGGTACTCACGTACGGAGATGGATACAGCTAGACCATACAGAGTTTTCTTTATTCCAATGTTTTGACATTCGGATTTCAGAGTAAAACACATTATGTCTACATCACTTCTTCTGATTTTTCTTTTTCCTTCTATAGTGCATTCATACATATCGTGCGTAAAGTGGTTTGAATTATTTGCTTATTCATACATGTACATGAAACACACGGTTCACAAGAAGCTGTTTCCAGGGATATACATGTATCCTCTTGCTTGCTGAGATCAAACATTTCAACTTTTATGTAGCAACTAAGGAATTTTGATACATATATTTCTTTACATCTGAGATAATTTTTAAGCTATGGTAGCACAAAGTAAAAAATTAATAATATTTGTAAGATTTATTTTTTTCTACTAATCAAATTCCAGTGTGTGCAGAATAGTTGTTTAGTAAAATTTATAGGACAACTGATAGTATATGTTCAATTAATGGTTCATGGTTTTCACTGAGGTAGGCCGATGCCAATTTCATGTATTCTGTTTCCCTGCATATTCACGTACAAGTATTATACCGAACCTGGCGCGGACGGTCCGGCGGGAGGGAGAGGCGGGGGCCGCGGAGGAGGGGAGGAGGAGGGGACTCCGGCGGCGTCGGGCGGGGGGCGGCGGGGGCCGGGGCCGGCGGCGCCTCGTCGTCCGGCGGCTGGCGGCGGGCCGGAGGGGGCGGCGCAGGGCGGCGCGGGGCGGGGCGGGCGAGGGGCGGCGCAGGGCGGGGCGGCGCGGGGCGGGCAAGGGGCGGCGTGGGAGAGCAGGGCGCGCGTGCACGGGACGGTGAGAGAGAGAAGGCGCGGTGAGAGAGAGAAGGCACGGGGGGATAAGGCAGGTGTATGGGGTTAGCCTCTTTGCCCTCAGCCAGCTGTCGGCAAAGACAGCCGTTAGTCTTTGCCCTCAGCTGGCTGTCGGCAAAGAAGGCCCCCGTTTTTTTTTTCTGGCCGAGGCGGTGACTGGGTTAGCCCCTATGCCGTCAGCCTTCCTATGCCGACCGCTTTTTTGTCCTTTGCCGTCAGCTGGCTACCGGCTTAGATAAAGCGGACGACATAGATTTTATTTGCCGTCAGCCCCTCCTATGCCGTCAGCATTTATTTTGGCTGAGGGCAAAGTCTCTTTGCCGTCAGCCCCGTAAAATTGCTGACGGCAAAGCTTAAAGCTGTCGGCAAACTAGCACATTCCAGTAGTGCATGTCACCACAAAAATTATTGTGTTATCATTTATCTACTCGAGGACGACCAGAAATTAAGCTTGGGGATGTTGATACGTCCCAAACGTATCTATAATTTCTCCTTGTTCCATGATCTTTTGGGTGACATTTTTATATGTTTTGCTACACTTTTATATCATTTTACACATATTTGGACTAACCTACTAACTCAGTGCACCCAGTGCCAGTTTCTGTCTGCTGATGTTTTATCTTGCACGGGCTTTTACCCAATTTTCCAAAGCCCAAAAAAATCCAAAAAAAAATTAAAAAATCAGCGAAACAGAAGCTTTCGGATCACCGAAGATGGCCAGAGGGGGCTAGGGGCTGGCGAGGCGACTTGCTGGCGCGGCGGGGCCCTAGGCCGCGCGAGGAGGCCGCCTGCATGGGACCCACCTTTTCTGATGCCCTCCTTTGGCCTATATTTAGAGTCCCGAGAGGAAACCCTTGGACAATTTCTAGAATCACAAATTTCTCCATCGTTCCGCCGCCGCAGCGCTTCCGAGATCGGGAGCGTCAAGAGACCTCTTCCCGGCACCCTGCCGGAGGGAGGATTGACCTCCGGGAGCTTCTCCACCGCCATGGACGCTTACCGGACATGCCGTGAGTAGTCTTCCTTGGACCATGAGTCCATGACCAGTAGCTATGTGATGTCTTCTCTCCAATCTTGTGCTTCAATGGTTAATCCTTGTGAGCTGCCCTACATGATCAAGGCATCTATGTAATTCTCTTGCTATTGCTATGCTCGGTTTGTTGGGATCCGATGGATTATGAGATTATGTTCATATTGTTATGAGTTATATATTTGATTATCCTTTTATATTATGTTCCTTGGTGATTCATGCATGTTCTTCGTTGCTATTTATTGCTTTATCCGAGTAGTAGATTGTAACTCCAAGAGGGAGCGTTATGCATGATTGTGGGTTCATGCCCCTCGATGTCTAGCTTGAGTGACAGAAACATGAGACTAGGGGATGTGTTGTTGCCACCAGGGAGAAAACAACGGTGCTTGTGAGCACGGTTGCAAGGATTGTTTACCTTACGCATAGTTCGTTAATGCAGTTGTCCCTTGCTTTGAGTTTACACTTTGGGTGGGGCTCGCAACTTAATACCGGTGAGATGTTCTGGATAGATATCTCAAGGTGGATGATTAGTAAGTAGATGCTCTTGAATAAACGGTCTACTTGTCTTGGCGTACTGCCCATTATTATTGAACCTCTAACTATCAAGTAGCATAATTAGCATTGTGGTCCGTTCATAATTCTGTCAATTGCCCAACTGTGATTTGTTTACCCAAGCATGGTTGTTTTTGAAAAGTGGGGGAGAGGAAAATGAGAAGCAAAAAAGTAAATGCAAGAGATGAGTTTGCAACACTTACTTGGATGAGTTCATGACTTGATCCTCCCCGGCAACGGTGCCATAAATCCTTCTGCTGCCTCTTGAGCTTGCGTTGGTCTTTCCCTTGAAGAGGAAAGGGTGATGCACCACAGGAGCAGTAAGTATTTCCCTCAGTTTGAGAACCAAGGTATCAATCCAGTAGGAGAATCCGGTCAAGTGTCCAGAGTACCTGCGCAAACACAATAGCTTGCACCCAACGCTATAAAGGGGTTGTCAGTCCCTTCAAGATTGATTGCAAAGTGAGATCTGAAGGCGGAAAGTGTAACGAAGTAAAAGTGTAAGGCTGAAAATATGATGTGAAGTAGACCCGGGGGCCATAGTGTTCACTAGAGGCTTCTCTCAAAATAGCAAATATTACGGTGGGTGAACAAATTACTATCGAGCAACTGATAGAACCGCGCAAAGTCATGACGATATCTAAGGCAATGATCATACATATAGGCATCACGTCCGAGACAAGTAGACCGATACTGTCTACATCTACTACTATTACTCCACACATCGACCGCTATCCAGCATGCATCTAGTGTATTGAGTTCATGACGAACAGAGTAACGCCTTAAGCAAGATGACATGATGTAGAGGGATAAACTCAAACCAATGATGTAAACCCCATCTTTTTACCCTTGATGGCAACAACATGATGCGTGCCTCGCTACCCCTTCTGTCACAGGGTGAGGTCACCGCACGGTATGAACCCAAAACCAAGCACTTATCCCATTGCAAGAATCATAGATCAAGTTGGCCAAACAAAACCCACAACTCGAAGAGAATTACAAGGATATGAAATCATGCATATAAGAGATCAGAAGAAACTCAAATAAGATTCATAGATAACCTGATCATAAATCCACAATTCATCGGATCTCGACAAACACACCGCAAAAGAAGATTACGTCGGATTGATCTCCATGAAGATCACGGAGAACTTTGTATTGAAGATCCAAGAGAGAGAAGAAGCCATCTAGCTACTAGCTATGGACCCGAAGGTCTATGGTGAACTACTCACGCATCATCGGAGAGGTCATGGTGTTGATGAAGAAGCCCTCCGTATCCGAATCCCCCCTCCGGCAGGGCACCAGAACGTGCCCCAGATTGGATCTTGTGGAGACAGAAGCTTGCGGCGGCGGAAAAGTATTTCCGTGGATCTCTCTCACAGTTTTGGATTTTTTAGGAATTTATAGGCGGAAGAGGTAGGGCAGATGAGCCACAAGGGTCCACAAGCCTGCTAGGCATGCCCCCCCTTGTCGCGCCTAGGGGGCTTGTGGGGTCCCCTAGTGGCCTCTGCCTTGGTTCTCACGTCCCCTGCGTATCTTCTGTTCCGGAAAAAATCTTTTTGGAAGTTTTATTCCGTTTGTACACCATTTAAAATCCTCCTCTGAAACGGGTCAAAAACACGGAAAAAAACAGGAACTGGCACTTGGCACTGAGTTAATAAGTTAGTCCCAAAAAAGATATAAAAGGCATACAAAACATCCAAAGTTTTACAGGATAATAGCATGGAACCATCAAAAATTATAGATGCGTTGGAGACGTATCAGTCCACGTCTTATGCTAGCACCAGGGTGGGAGACACCTACTTGTTGAGCCTAGTAGTCCTCTTGGTTCGATAAAACCTTACAGTTCCCTGTGAGGGAAAACTTGTTGCTGACTACATCTCAACCTTCCACTTGGGGTTACCAACGAGGTGCGAGAAGTATATACATGATCTCGTCATCACTATGCTACTTCCTTTGTGTTTGGAGGGAGATGCTAAAGCATGGTATGATGCACTACCATGTGGTTCCATTAAGAGTCCTCAAGATTTAGCTCAATCTTTTGTTGCTAAATACTCCCTCCGGTCCTTTTTACTCCGCATATTAGAATTGTATCAAGTCAAACTTTACAAAGTTTGACCAAATATATATTAAAAAATATCGACATCTACAATACCAAATACACATTTCATGAAACTACATTTCGTAATGAATCTGACAGTATTAATTTGGCATTGTGAATGTTGATATATGTTTCTATAAATTTGGTCAAAGTAGAGATACTTTGACTTCGGACAAAGCTAATATGCAGACTAAAAAGGACCGGAGGGAGTATTTTCCTGCTCATAAGCAACATGCTGCTTTACAAAGAATTTATAACTTTAAACAGTTGCAGGATGAGAACCTCCCTAAAGCTTGGGGGAGGTATTGCACTTTACTCAAGGCTAGACCAGGACATGGAGTCCCTAAGAATGAATTTCTTGATATATTTTATGCTGGTCTAACCGATGAATCTATAACCTATCTGGATAGTTGTGTTGGATGTGTTTTCAGGGAAAGAACACCGAACGATGTTGAAGAACTAATGGGCAAGATAGCTAAGAATCATGATGATTGGTCCGTTCCTGAACCACCTCCACCACCAAAGAAGATGGGTATGTTGGAATTATGCCCTAGAGGCAATAATAAATGTATAGTTATTATTATAATTCCTGTATCAAGATAATAGTTTATTATCCATGCTATAATTGTATTGAATGAAGACTCATTTACATGTGTGGATACATAGACAAAACACCGTCCCTAGCATGCCTCTAGTTGGCTAGCCAGTTGATCGATGATAGTCAGTGTCTTCTGATTATGAACAAGGTGTTGTTGCTTGATAACTGGATCACGTCATTGGGAGAATCACGTGATGGACTAGACCCAAACTAATAGACGTAGCATGTTGATCGTGTCATTTTGTTGCTACTGTTTTCTGCGTGTCAAGTATTTATTCCTATGACCATGAGATCATATGACTCACTGACACCATAGGAATGCTTTGTGTGTATCAAACGTCGCAACGTAACTGGGTGACTATAAAGATGCTCTACAGGTATCTCCGAAGGTGTTAGTTGAGTTAGTATGGATCAAGACTGGGATTTGTCACTCCGTGTGACGGAGAGGTATCTCGGGGCCCACTCGGTAATACAACATCACACACAAGCCTTGCAAGCAATGTAACTTAGTGTAAGTTGCGGGATCTTGTATTACGGAACGAGTAAAGAGACTTGCCGGTAAACGAGGTTGAAATAGGTATACGGATACTGACGATCGAATCTCGGGCAAGTAACATACCGAAGGACAAAGGGAATGACATACGGGATTATACGAATCCTTGGCACTGAGGTTCAAACGATAAGATCTTCGTAGAATATGTAGGATCCAATATGGGCATCCAGGTCCCGCTGTTGGATATTGACCGAGGAGTCTCTCGGGTCATGTCTACATAGTTCTCGAACCCGCAGGGTCTGCACACTTAAGGTTCGACGTTGTTTTATGCGTATTTGAGTTATATGGTTGGTTACCGAATGTTGTTCAGAGTCCCGGATGAGATCACGGACGTCACGAGGGTTTCCGGAATAGTCCGGAAACGAAGATTGATATATAGGATGACCTCATTTGATTACCGGAAGGTTTTCGGAGTTACCGGGAATGTACCGGGAATGACGAATGGGTTCCGGGAGTTCACCGGAGGGGGGCAATCCACTCCGGGGAAGCCCATAGGCATTTGGGGGGGTCACACCAGTCCTTAGTGGGCTGGTGGGACAGCCCACCAATCCCCTATGCGCCAAGAGAGAAAGAAATCAAAGGAAAAGAAAAAAAAAGGAAGAAGTGGGAAGGGGGAAGGACTCCCTCCCACCAAACCAAGTAGGACTCGGTTTGGGGGGGAGAGTCCTCCCCCCTGGCTCGGCCGACCCCTTGGGGATCCCTTGGACCCCAAGGCAAGGTCCCCCTCCCTCCTCCTATATATATGGGGCTTTTAGGGCAGATTTGAGACGACTTTCTCACGGCTGCCCGACCACATACCTCCATAGTTTTTCCTCTAGATCGTGTTTCTGCGGAGCTCGGGCGGAGCCCTGCTGAGACAAGATCATCACCAACCTCCGGAGCGCCGTCACGCTGCCGGAGAACTCTTCTACCTCTCCGTATCTCTTGCTGGATCAAGAAGGCCGAGATCATCGTCGAGCTGTACGTGTGCTGAACGCGGAGGTGCCGTCCGTTCGGTACTAGATCGTGGGACTGATCGCGGGATTGTTCGCGGGATTGTTCGCGGGGCGGATCGAGGGACGTGAGGACGTTCCACTACATCAACCGCGTTCTCTAACGCTTCTGCTGTACGATCTACAAGGGTACGTAGATCACTCATCCCCTCTCGTAGATGGGCATCACCATGATAGGTCTTCGTGCGCGTAGGAAAATTTTTGTTTCCCATGCGACGTTCCCCAACAGTGGCATCATGAGCTAGGTTCATGCGTAGATGTCTTCTCGAGTAGAACACAAAAGGTTTTGTGGGCGGTGATGTGCGTTTTGCTGCCCTCCTTAGTCTTTTCTTGATTCCGCGGTATTGTTGGATTGAAGCGGCTTGGACCGACATTACTCGTACGCTTACGAGAGACTGGTTTCATCGTTACGAGTAACCCCCTTTGCTCAAAGATGACTGGCAAGTGACGGTTTCTCCAACTTTAGTTGAATCAGATTTGACCGAGGAGGTCCTTGGATGAGGTTAAATAGCAACTCATATATCTCCGTTGTGGTGTTTGCGTAAGTAAGATGCGATCCTACTAGATACCCTTGGTCACCACGTAAAACATGCAACAACAAAATTAGAGGACGTCTAACTTGTTTTTGCAGGGTATGATTGTGATGTGATATGGCCGACGATGTGATGTGATATATTGGATGTATGAGATGATCATGTTGTAATAGAAATATCGACTTGCATGTCGATGGTACGACAACCGGCAGGAGCCATAGGGTTGTCTTTACACTAACGTTTGTGCTTGCAGATGCGTTTACTATTTTGCTAGGATGTAGCTTTAGTAGTAATAGCATAAGTAGCACGACAACCCTGATGGCAACACGTTGATGGATGATCATGGTGTGGCGCCGGTGACAAGAAGATCGTACCGGTGCTTTGGTGATGGAGATCAAGAAGCACGTGATGATGGCCATATCATGTCACTTATGAATTGCATGTGATGTTAATCCTTTTTGCACCTTATTTTGCTTAGAACGACGGTAGCATTATGAGGTGATCTCTCACTAAAATTTCAAGACGAAATTTTGTTCTCCCCGACTGTGCACCGTTGCTACAGTTCGTCGTTTCGAGACACCACGTGATGATCGGGTGTGATAGACTCAACGTTCACATACAACGGGTGCAAAACAGTTGCGCACGCGGAACACTCGGGTTAAGCTTGACGAGCCTAGCATGTGCAGACATGGCCTCGGAACACATGAGACCAAAAGGTCGATCATGAATCATATAGTTGATATGATTAGCATAGGGATGCTTACCACTGAAACTATACTCAACTCACGTGATGATCGGACTTGGGATAGTGTAAGTGGATCATGAACCACTCAAATGACTAGAGAGATGTACTTTTTGAGTGGGAGTTTAGCATGTAATTTGATTAAGTTGAACTCTAATTATATTGAACATAGTCTAAGTCCACTTTGAATATATTTGTGTTGTAGATCATGGCTCACGCAAGTGTCATCCTGAATTTTAATACGTTCCTAGAGAAAGCTAAGTTGAAAGATGATGGAAGCAACTTTGTAGACTGGGCTCGTAATCTTAAGCTAATCTTACAAGCTGGAAAGAAGGATTATGTCCTTAATGCTGCGCTAGGAGATGAACCACCCGCTACGGCTGATCAGGATGTTAAGAACGCTTGGTTAGCACGTAAGGAGGACTACTCAATAGTTCAATGTGCAGTCTTGTATGGCTTAGAACCGGGACTTCAACGTCGCTTTGAGCATCATGGAGCATTTGAGATGTTCCAGGAATTGAAGTTTATCTTTCAGAAGAACGTCCGGATCGAGAGGTATGAGACCTCCGATAAATTCTATGCTTGCAAGATGGAGGAAAACTCGTCTGTCAGTGAACATGTGCTCAAAATGTCTGGGTACTCAAACCGTCTAGCTGAACTGGGGATTGAACTCCCGCAGGAAGCTATCACTGACAGAATCCTTCAATCACTGCCGCCAAGCTATAAAGGCTTTGTGTTGAACTACAACATGCAAGGGATGAACAAGTCTCCCGGCGAGTTGTTTGCGATGCTGAAAGTCGCAGAGTCTGAACTCCGTAAAGAGCATCAAGTGTTGATGGTGAGCAAGACCACTGGTTTCAAGAGAAACGGCAAAGGCAAGAAGGGCGATTCGAAGAAGAGCGGCAAGCCTGTTGCCAATCCGCCGAAGAAACCCAAGTCTGGACCTAAGCCTGAAACAGAGTGCTTCTATTGCAAGGGTATGGGTCACTGGAAGCGCAATTGCCCCAAGTATCTGGCAGATAAGAAGGCGGGCAAAGAAAAATCAGGTATATTTGATATACATGTTATTGATGTGTACTTAACCGGCTCCCGTAGTAGTGCGTGGGTATTCGATACCGGTTCTGTTGCGCACATTTGCAACTCGAAGCAGGAACTGCGGAATAGACGAAGGCTGGCGAAAGACGAAGTGACGATGCGCGTAGGAAACGGTTCCAAGGTTGATGCAATCGTCGTCGGCACAGTGTCACTTCAACTACCATCGGGATTAGTGATGAACTTAAATATTGTTATTTAGTGCCTGCGTTGAGCATGAACATTATATCTGGATCTTGTTTATTGCGAGACGGTTACTCTTTTAAGTCTGAGAATAATGGTTGTTCTATTTCTATGAGTAACATCTTTTATGGTCATGCACCGAATGTGAGAGGATTGTTCATATTGAATCTTGATAGAGATACGCATATACATAACATTGAGACCAAAAGAGTTAGAGTAAACAATGATAGCGCCATATTTTTGTGGCACTGCCGCTTGGGTCATATTGGTGTAAAGCGCATGAAGAAACTCCATGCTGATGGACTTTTGGAGTCACTTGACTTTGATTCACTTGACACGTGCGAACCATGCCTCATGGGCAAGATGACTAAGACTCCGTTCTCCGGAACAATGGAGCGTGCAAGTGACTTGTTGGAACTCATACATACCGATGTGTGTGGTCCAATGAGCGTGGAGCCACGCGGCGGATATCGTTATTTTCTCACCTTCACTGACGATTTAAGTAGATATGGTTATGTCTACTTGATGAAGCACAAGTCTGAAACATTTGAAAAGTTCAAGCAATTTCAGAGTGAAGTGGAAAATCATCGTAACAAGAAGATCAAGTTCCTACGGTCTGATCGTGGGGGTGAATATCTGAGTTTCGAGTTTGGTACTCACTTAAGACAATGTGGAATTGTCTCGCAGTTAACACCGCCTGGAACACCACAGCGTAATGGTGTGTCCGAACGTCGTAATCGTACTTTGTTAGAAATGGTGCGATCTATGATGTCTCTTACTGATTTGCCGTTATCGTTTTGGGGTTATGCATTAGAAACAACTGCATTCACTTTAAATAGGGCACCATCGAAATCCGTTGAGATGACACCATACGAACTGTGGTATGGCAAAAGACCAAAGTTGTCGTTTCTTAAAGTTTGGGGATGTGATGCTTATGTCAAAAAGCTTCAGCCTGAAAAGCTGGAACCCAAAGCGGAAAAGTGCGTCTTCATAGGTTACCCAAAAGAGACAGTTGGGTACACCTTCTATCTCAAATCCGAGGGCAAAGTGTTTGTTGCTAAGAACGGAACTTTTCTCGAGAAGGAGTTTCTCTCGAGAGAATTGAGTGGGAGGAAGATAGAACTTGACGAGGTTGTCGAACCTCTCATCCCTCTGGATGGTGGCGCAGGGCAAGGGGAAACCTCTGTCATTGCAACGCCGGTTGAGGAGGAAGTTAATGATGATGATCATGAAACTCCAGTTCAAGTTTCTGTTGAACCACGCAGGTCGACGAGATCACGCGCTGCTCCAGAGTGGTACGGTAATCCCGTCTTATCAATCATGTTGTTAGACAACAATGAACCTGCAAATTATGAAGAAGCAATGGTGGGCCCAGATTCCAACAAATGGCTAGAAGCCATGAAATCCGAGATAGGATCCATGTATGAGAACAAAGTGTGGACTTTGGAGATGCTGCCTGAGGGCCGCAAGGCTATTCAGAACAAATGGATCTTTAAGAAGAAGACGGACGCTGACGGTAATGTGACCGTTTATAAAGCTCGACTTGTGGCAAAGGGTTTTTCACAAGTTCCAGGAATTGACTACGATGAGACTTTCTCTCCCGTAGCGATGCTTAAGTCCGTCAGAATCATGTTAGCAATAGCTGCATTTTTCGATTATGAAATCTGGCAGATGGATGTCAAAACGGCGTTCCTTAACGGTTTCCTTAAGGAAGAATTGTATATGATGCAACCCGAAGGTTTTGTCGATCCTAAAAATGCTGACAAGGTGTGCAAGCTCCAGCGATCCATTTATGGACTGGTGCAAGCATCTCAGAGTTGGAACAAACGCTTTGATGAGGTGATCAAAGCATTTGGGTTTATACAAGTGGTTGGAGAATCTTGTATTTACAAGAAAGTGAGTGGGAGCTCTGTGGCCTTTCCAAATTATATGTGGATGACATATTACTGATTGGAAACAACGTAGAGCTTTTGGAGAGCATAAAAGGTTACTTGAATAAAAGTTTCTCTATGAAGGACCTAGGAGAAGCTGCTTACATTCTAGGCATTAAGATCTATAGGGATAGATCAAAACGCCTGATAGGACTTTCACAAAGCACATACCTTGATAAAGTTTTGAAGAGGTTCAAAATGGAACAGTCCAAGAAAGGGTTCTTGCCAGTGTTACAAGGTACGAGATTGAGTAAGACTCAGTGCCCAGCAACTGATGAAGATAGAGAGCATATGCGCTCCGTCCCCTATGCTTCAGCCATAGGCTCTATCATGTATGCAATGCTGTGCACTAGACCGGATGTTAGCCTGGCCATAAGTATGGCAGGTAGGTTCCAGAGTAATCCAGGAGTGGATCACTGGACGGCGGTCAAGAATATCCTGAAGTACTTGAAAAGGACTAAGGAGATGTTTCTCGTGTATGGAGGTGACGAAGAGCTCGCCGTAAAAGGTTACGTCGATGCAAGCTTTGACACAGATCCGGACGACTCTAAGTCGCAAACCGGATACGTATTTATTCTTAATGGGGGTGCAGTAAGCTGGTGCAGTTCCAAGCAAAGCGTCGTAGCAGATTCTACATGTGAAGCGGAGTACATGGCTGCCTCGGAGGCGGCTAAGGAGGGTGTCTGGATGAAGCAGTCCATGACGGATCTTGGAGTGGTGCCAAGTGCACTGGATCCAATAACCTTGTTCTGTGACAACACTGGTGCCATTGCCTTAGCAAAGGAACCAAGGTTTCACAAGAAGACCAGACACATCAAACGACGCTTCAACCTCATCCGCGACTACGTCGAGGAGGAGGACGTAAATATATGCAAAGTGCACACGGATCTGAATGTAGCAGACCCGCTGACTAAGCCTCTTCCACGGCCAAAACATGATCGACACCAGAACTGTATGGGTGTTAGATTTATTACAATGTAATTCACATGGTGATGTGAGGGCTAGATTATTGACTCTAGTGCAAGTGGGAGACTGTTGGAATTATGCCCTAGAGGCAATAATAAATGTATAGTTATTATTATAATTCCTGTATCAAGATAATAGTTTATTATCCATGCTATAATTGTATTGAATGAAGACTCATTTACATGTGTGGATACATAGACAAAACACCGTCCCTTGCATGCCTCTAGTTGGCTAGCCAGTTGATCGATGATAGTCAGTGTCTTCTGATTATGAACAAGGTGTTGTTGCTTGATAACTGGATCACGTCATTGGGAGAATCACGTGATGGACTAGACCCAAACTAATAGATGTAGCATGTTGATCGTGTCATTTTGTTGCTACTGTTTTCTGCGTGTCAAGTATTTATTCCTATGACCATGAGATCATATGACTCACTGACACCAGAGGAATGCTTTGTGTGTATCAAACGTCGCAACGTAACTGGGTGACTATAAAGATGCTCTACAGGTATCTCTGAAGGTGTTAGTTGAGTTAGTATGGATCAAGACTGGGATTTGTCACTCCGTGTGACGGAGAGGTATCTCGGGGCCCACTCGGTAATACAACATCACACACAAGCCTTGCAAGCAATGTAACTTAGTGTAAGTTGCGGGATCTTGTATTATGGAACGAGTAAAGAGACTTGCCGGTAAACGAGGTTGAAATAGGTATACGGATACTGACGATCGAATCTCGGGCAAGTAACATACCGAAGGACAAAGGGAATGACATACGGGATTATACGAATCCTTGGCACTGAGGTTCAAACGATAAGATCTTCGTAGAATATGTAGGATCCAATATGGGCATCCAGGTCCCGCTGTTGGATATTGACCGAGGAGTCTCTCGGGTCATGTCTACATAGTTCTCGAACCCGCAGGGTCTGCACACTTAAGGTTCGACGTTGTTTTATGCGTATTTGAGTTATATGGTTGGTTACCGAATGTTGTTCGGAGTCCCGGATGAGATCACGGACGTCACGAGGGTTTTCGGAATAGTCCGGAAACGAAGATTGATATATAGGATGACCTCATTTGATTACCGGAAGGTTTTCGGAGTTACCGGGAATGTACCGGGAATGACGAATGGGTTCCGGGAGTTCACCGGAGGGGGGCAATCCACTCCGGGGAAGCCCATAGGCATTTGGGGGGTCACACCAGTCCTTAGTGGGCTGGTGGGAGAGCCCACCAATCCCCTATGCGCCAAGAGAGAAAGAAATCAAAGGAAAAGAAAAAAAAAGGAAGAAGTGGGAAGGGGGAAGGACTCCCTCCCACCAAACCAAGTAGGACTCGGTTTGGGGGGGAGAGTCCTCCCCCCTTGCTCGGCCGACCCCTTGGGGATCCCTTGGACCCCAAGGCAAGGTCCCCCTCCCTCCTCCTATATATATGGGGCTTTTAGGCCAGATTTGAGACGACTTTCTCACGGCTGCCCGACCACATACCTCCATAGTTTTTCCTCTAGATCGTGTTTCTGCGGAGCTCGGGCGGAGCCCTGCTGAGACAAGATCATCACCAACCTCCGGAGCGCCGTCACGCTTCCGGAGAACTCTTCTACCTCTCTGTCTCTCTTGCTGGATCAAGAAGGCCGAGATCATCGTCGAGTTGTACGTGTGCTGAACGCGGAGGTGCCGTCCGTTCGGTACTAGATCGTGGGACTGATTGCGGGATTGTTCGCGGGGCGGATCGAGGGACGTGAGGACGTTCCACTACATCAACCGCGTTCTCTAACGCTTCTGCTGTACGATCTACAAGGGTACGTAGATCACTCATCCCCTCTCGTAGATGGACATCACCATGATAGGTCTTCGTGCGCGTAGGAAAATTTTTGTTTCCCATGCGACGTTCCCCAACAGGGTATGCTTTTCTTGAGCCCCGAAGTTATGCAAGAAGCCAAGAAGTCTATTAAAGAGAAAGGTATTAAAGCTGAAGATGTGAAGAATATACCTCCTATTGAGAAATTATGTGAGCCTACCAATCACCCACCTATGTTAGAGGTACACTCTCTTTTAGAATTCAATGCAAGTGACATCCCTCATGGTAAGCCTCCTCATCAATGTTTAGATGAGCTTGATAATTTCATTGTCAAGCAAAGTCACTTTAATGAGAGGATTCAAAGCCAATTGCATGATAATTCCCTTGCTATCAAAAGTTTGCTTGATGTTTTAAGTAGAACTTTCAATGATGTTAAAGGTCTTATTAAGCATTTTCATACAGTTCAAACTCAGCTTGAACAAATTTCTAATGTGCAAAAGGATTTGCTTGCTAACAATGCCAAGCAAGTTGATACACATGCATATGGTATAAAGACCCGAGGAGGTACACACACCCAGGACCCCCTCTATTCGGAGGGGCATCCAAACAGGATCGAGCAAGATTCTCAATTGCAGGAAGAAGACGTTGTCAGCTCCCCGTACAAGAAGAAGAAACACATGGAATATGACAACTCCAATGATCCCATAATTGATGAAGAACCTATTGTTGATCCTAATAGTATATCTGTTTCCAATGCTGAAACTGAAGATGGTGCTAAACCTGATAAAGATAATGAGAAGAAGGATCCTCCTGAAGTACAAGAAGAAGAAGCACCCGACAAGCGCAAGAGATATACTAGAGAAGTCTTTGTTGCAAGAAGACATGGGAAGGAAAGAGAACCATGGGTACAAAAATCAATGCCCTTCCCTGGTAAGTCTTTCAAAACCAAAGAAGAAGAGCATTACAATAAATTTTGTGAATGGATGAAACCTCTTTTCCTTCAAATTCCTTTGAATGATGCTATTAAGTTGCCTCCGTACTCGAGGTATATGAAAGATATTGTTACTAATAAAAGAAAAGTTCCTAATGAGGCAATATCTACTATGCTTGCTAATTACTCTTTTAGTGGTAAGATTCGTGAGAAGGTTGGTGATCCAGGTATACCCACCATTCCTTGCTCCATAAAAAATAATTATGTCAGAACTGCTTTATGTGATCTTGGTGCAGGAGTGAGTGTTATGCCTTTCTCTCTTTAAAAAAGGCTTCGTCTAGATAAACTAATCCCTACAGATATATCTCTTCAAATGGCTGATAAGTCAACAACCGTTCCTATTGGTATTTGTGAGGATGTTCCTGTTGAAGTTGCTAATTGCTTGATCATTACTGACTTTGTTGTGTTGGACATGCCCGAGGATGGGAGCATGTCTATTATTCTTGGTAGACCTTTTCTTAACATCGCAGGTGCTATCATTGATTGCAATAAAGGAAAGGTGACTTTCAATGTTTATGAGAAGGAGCACACGATATATTTTCTGAAGAAGGTTAATAAAAGGAATGGCCTTAATTCTATTGAGAATATTGAGACCGTGAAGGTTGGAGAGTGGGATTGTCCTCTACATGTGCACCACAAATACAAAACCATTATGGTGGGGACAATATCCATTAAAATAAAGGTACCATGATTGCTTTATAAGAAGTGAAACTTTTTGCTCGATATAACACATGTTTGGTAGTAAGACTTGATCAACCTTGCTAACAAATATGTTTTATATGAGTAAAAAGAGAAGCTTGTCATGTTTTCATTTCCTTTATCTTTCATCATCCTTGATGTACCAAAGTTTTATGTTTTTGAAACTTCATATGTTTAACCATTGCTTCGAGCTTTCCGGAAGTTTTGCAGCTTTCGGCACTTCGAATTTTTTTCAAAAGAGAAGTTGTTAGAAAAATTCCAGAAAAATTATAATAAAAATTTCCATCGAAAAAGAGACACGGGGGTACCTGGGGCCAACCAGGGGGGCCACCCCTGGTCCAGGTGGCCAGGTGGCGCGGCCTGGCCCGTGGCCGCGCCCACAGGTCGCCTGGGCCCACCTGGTCCCCTTTCCAGGTACTTCTTCCTCCCTTCTCTCTCTCTCACTTCAAAAATCCCGATTTTTCTCCTAGAGCTCGAGTTGTTTCTGTTCTTGGTGGAAAACTTCGATCTCTCTCTACAGTCCATCATTTGCATTGAGAATTTGAGCATTTGCTCCTTGGTATGTGACTCCTCCACCCTTCTAATTAGAATTTTAATTCGTAGTCTTATTTGTGAGTATTTAGGAGTTCTGGGTGTTGTTCATATGAGCTTGCATGCATGTTTAGAAATTTATTTATGAAGTTTTTGCGCAAGTTTATGCATCAGGGAAGTGAGTAGAATAGTTTGTTGCAACTCATTTTGCTTAAACCTTCATTTTTGTGATGCACCAAAAATTTCAGAAATTAGTTTATTTGGAAAATAAAAAGGATGGCTTGGGAAGAAGAGACCCGAGCCTACCGATAGACGAACTAGAGTTGCAACTTCACCTTCTACTGTGAGGACAAGTTACAATGATAATATCATGCCACATGAGTTGCTCCACGAGACGGACACGACACGTGCCATGGCATACCCGTGTTCAGATTTCCTTGCGGCGGCAGGTATTAAGGATGAGTTTGATAACCTCTGTGCAGCCGCAGGTTTGACACGTCTCGTAACACGACGTGTGCCACAATATCCAAAGCTCACCTATTATTTTGTCAACTGGTTTAGATATAATGATAAAACTTCCATGATTGAATTCATATTATATGAGGATGTCTTTACCATGTCTTTGGCAGAATTTTGTGACGTTATAGGTGTGTGGAATGTCGGGAAGACAACCAAAATGAAAGTTCAGACCTACGAGCTGAAATCCCTATTCGCTTCCCTTTGCATCAAGGATCCGCAAGACATTCACCGGGGGAAGATTTCTAGCATCTTCTTTCCCCACATCAGGTATTTCGCATACTATATTTCTCGAGGGGTATTAGCTCGTGACAACACGAGCAACATTTCGGCTCCAGATCTTGCTATCTTGGTAGCCGCCCTCTTAGGAGATAACACATATAATATTGGTGCTTTGATTGCTCGTCGCCTCGTCGCTAACAGCGGCAAAGTGCCTGACTTTGGTAGCATTTATGCCACGCTTATCCTCGAGCACCTCAAGCGCACTGTACGCACGGATGATACGCATTTTTCATTTATAAGCTTTGATCTTACCGCTATGAAGAGGCATGAGTTTGTTACTAGGACTTCTGAGTTTGGTAACCTTGTTTATATTAAGAGGTTTGGCGAGTTGACTACTCGCGAGATCCGTCTTCCTGCACCACTTTTGTTTGATTATACTAGCAGGAACAGATGGTCCTTCACCGCGATTGAGGTGGACGAGTTCGTGATCCACCAGCAGTTCCACAACCCCATGGAGGGGATTGATCCCAAGGAAGAGGAGTCTTCTTCTTGGGAGCACAGTCGGGCATGAGTCTACGCACCCGAGGCCCCGTACGATTCTTGGAGCTACCAGTACCACGCCGGAGCTGGAGGGAGCTCCTCGAGCCTGCAGTAGCCCAGCCCAACTTAGGCCAAAAGCCTAAGCTTGGGGGAATACGTACCCTTCTCCCCTTTAATTGTATCATCTCTGGTTTCCGTTTTAATCTTATCGGAGTTTTTGCTTGTTCTTCTTTGTTCTTTCTTTGCGAAAACAACAAAAATATTTCTCTTTTCTTTTGCTTTCATTTAACCTTTGGAAAACCCAAAAATATTTCCTTTCTCTCTTTAGTCTGTTTTGTTTGCAGAGTTCAGCTCACGTCCATGGTTGCAATTACATCTTTCTACGTTCGATCATGCAAGCGACGGCGCAATAATGATGAAGATCGACAGAAGGGATGTAACAAGGAAAATCGGTATGAACTCTATTTGTTTCTACTTTTGTACATATGCATGTACTTATGATCTAGAGACTAGCTTGTAGTGACATAGTGCTATGTTTACAATGCTTTCCTAGTAGTTCATTGTTTGTTTGTGACTAGTCTCAAATGGTTGGAGTGCATAATGTGTTATTGAAATGATTTGCATGCATTGCATTGTTCATGGTTTGGCATATTGAAGTGGTATTTCCCTTTGGAGAGTTTTTGGATTGACTTGGCACATGCTTACACATGTTTATGACTAGAAGTCTATCAAGCCTTGATGATCTTTTTATTTTAGAATAGTTATATCACTTTCATGCCCGATTCAATGTTGCTTTGTCGCTCTCCATGATTATGACCGTTATTGCTCTCTAGTTGGTCGCTTCCCCATCTTCTGCTAGCCTTCGCCTGTACTAAGGGGACTAACTGCTTCTGCATCCAAAATCCTTGAAACCAGTTGCGCCATATGAGTCCACCATACCTACCTATATGCGGTATTTATGTGCCGTCCTAACTAAATTTGCATGTGCCATACTCTAAATCTTCAAATAAATATTTTGTTTTGTATGCCCAAATCGCTCATGTAGCGACTAGGGGCTATCAGTATCTTCCATGCTAAGTGGGTTATTCTCAAGATATGTGTTGATTCACTATCATTCACGAGAAAGTGGCTTGTAACCGGGATGCCCAGTTCCATGATCAAAAGTCAAATCAAATTTAATGAAACAAAACTCCCCTAGGATTGTTGTTTGTATGGACGGTACCCGTGGATTCGGTCCGCCGTGGAGTGTGATCAATTGGTGGAGGAGGAGTAAAAACTTTACTATTCTGTTTGGGAAACCGCCTATAATGTATTTAGCATGGAAGATATTGAGATCTCTTAGTGGTTATGTTGACAATGAAAGCATACCACCCAAAATTTTGATTCATCTCTGTTTTAAAAGCTCAAGTTATGGCACCTCTGCAAATCAATGCTTCCCTCTGCGAAGGGCCTATCTATTTTACTTTACTGTTGAGTCATCATATTCTTATAAAAAAGGCACCAACTATAGAGAGCATAATTGTCATTCTAAGTGTAATGTGGATTGTCCCAAAGTACCGCATTGTCTTTTGCATGATTGTGATATTACCTATTCTGAAATATTTATTTCTAGTCTCCTTTAAGACTCCGAAGGAGCGTCTACATTTATGTTTTTCTTCACTCATGGGGGCTAGCGAGATACCACTCTAGTATGTCCAAGTCATGTGCATTGTGATCTCGTCATGATTTTCAGTTGCATATTATTCATTCTTAGTTGTTTGAAACTCTTCACATGATCGAAGGATTGCTTCGTGCATTGTCATTGTAGCATTGTTTCCATACTTCTTGGACTTGTTCGTAGTACATGCTTATATACATCTAATGAAGCAAAAGAGTTTGTCAAAGTTTTCTTTGTCGCGTCCAGTTCGTTGAACTGAATTGCTTGAGGACAAGCAATATTCTAAGCTTCGGGGAGTTGATACGTCTCAAATGTATTGACTTTTCCAAACACTTTTGCTATTGTTTTGGCTTCACTCTTGCATGATTTGAATGAAACTAACCCGGACTGACGCTGTTTTCAGCAGAGGTGCCTG
This sequence comes from Hordeum vulgare subsp. vulgare, assembly GCF_904849725.1. Lineage (NCBI taxonomy): Eukaryota > Viridiplantae > Streptophyta > Magnoliopsida > Poales > Poaceae > Hordeum > Hordeum vulgare. Next base: position 537,122,931 of record NC_058522.1, on the reverse strand, counting down.
TATGGTTTCCTTGTCTGTAGAAAAATGGATTTTTAGGTGTCCTGGAAAATTCCAAAAAAAATACAGAAAATCCACGCATCAGGAGGAACCCTTGGCCAGAAGATGGGCCGGAGGGGGCCACCAGGCCTCCAGGCGACCTGGTAGTGCGGCCTGCCCCGTGGCCGCGCAAGGGGGCGCCTGGGTGGGCCCACCTCCTCTAGTGCCCTACCTTGGCTCCTATTTTTACCCGTGACGGAGAAATCCCAGAACAGATGTCGTTTTGCAAGTTCTCGACGTGGAGTCGCCGCCACCCTTAGTTCTTCTCCGGGAGAGCTAATCTTGAGACTGCCTTGGCCTCCGAAGAGGGGAAATCGTCGCCATCGTCATCACCATCACCACTCCATCACCCTTCCATGGCTTCCCCGTCATGTGTCAGTAATTCCCTGTTGTAGGTGAAGGGGATGGTAGGTATTGGATGAGTTAGATCATGTAATAGTTCGTCAAATTGTTGGGGCATGTTGCCTATCATCTACTATGGTGTTTATCATCTTTGCTACTACTTGTTACTCTTAATGCTTGTCACTTTGGGCCCGGATGCCATGATTTCACATATGAATACCTTATGTTTTCATGAATATATTTGTGTTCTAAGATCATATCTATGAGTAGTATGCACCTATTATAGTCCGGAACCGACGATCCCAATGGTGATAGCTTGGGACACCAAAGGGGATAGACTATGATTTGAGGATTCCATGTATCCATTGATTGTTAATGCTTTGTCTCGGTGCTCTTTGACAGGAGCGCCTTAATCTCCATAAGTTCCTTTTGGCCCCGTTGGTAGCGAGATGGTAGGACAAAAGATGTTGTGCAAGTTCTTATTGCAAGCACGCACGACTACCTTGGGATACATGCCTAATGTTTGATATTTTCCTAGATGATCATTACTTTCCTATGTGCCTTGCCCCAACTTAAATACATGATATCTCTCATCCATGACCAACCATCCATCTCCCTAGCCTACAGTATTTTAATCCTGCTGGTCACAAGTTGCTTTAATTTTGTTGTTTTACTTTCGTTGCTTTGCCATTATTATTTCCATTGCCACCATCACTTCCATATCACTGTTGCTACTAATATTTTGTTGCCAAGCAAGTATCTTACAGGTGCGGTTGAATTGACAACTCAACTGTTAAAGCGTATAAATATTCTTTGGCTCCCCTTGTGTCGAATCAATAAATTGGGTTATCTTACCCGTGAAGACTGTTGCGATCCCCTACACTTGTGGGTTATCACACGCTCCGGTAGAAATTTCTCAGATAACTACAAAACGTGTGGTCGGCTATTTCAAAAAACCCAAAACCATAGTGACAAGTGATTTAACCACTTTCCTTACAGAATGGGCCCACACGTCACGCCACCTGGCCCAGCGCGCGGACAGCACAGCAGATAACTGTCTTTACCTTGACCGATCCGGTCGGAACGAAAGTAGTCGGTCGGGCAGCCCTCCCTCTCTCTCTCTCCCCCCCTCCCCTCCCCCGCTCTCTGACCTAGGTGCGATGGTGGTGCCTCAGCGAGATGTCGTCGGTGGTGTGCGTCTGGGCCAAGGCATCACTAGCGCCGGCGAGGAGAGCGATCGACATTCAGAGGTAGATAAATGGCTATGCAACTGAAGCTTCCTGATGCAGCGATCGCTGCATCCATCATAGCCCGAGGTCCACCTAGATCCGGCATACCGCACGGCAATGGCAGTGGCGAATTGCATCCACGCGGATCCAGAGGGGGGCCACAGGTGGGCGTCGTCGTTTGGTGGAGTGAGGTAAGTAATTTCAGTACCATTCATACAATTTTGTTTAAATTTATAAATTAGGGTTAGAAGATGAGATTGATCTATTAGGAAAATTATAAATTAGGGTTAGACAATGATAGTGACTTATTAAGATAGTGCAGTATAGGAACTGGGCAGATTTATTTGTTTGTTGGCATGCTAGTGCATATTTTTTAGAAATGTTCAGAGTTTTAAATTATAGTAAGTAGTTGTTTTAAGTTTCAATTCCTTTATAATAAATTTTCTTTTTGGTTTGTCTATTTAATCTCCTACACCTTAAATGATGTGGTTTGGGAGGTGAGGCTACATTTTCTAGAATATGGAGAGAAAGTTTTTAGTTTCAGATATTAGTTATCTGACCTTATTAGCATTGATTGAGTTGGAGGGGTATGGATTGGATCCATTTTTGACTTGTGTTAAGGAAGAGGGAAAGGGCTTGGAGGCGGTGGAGGTCCTGGATAGTGATGAGAAAGTAGAGGAAATGCTTGACTTATTCATTGATAGGAAGCTCCTGAACATCACTGTGAGAAAACTACTGATCCAAGCCTAGTAGATGTTAATATGGATCACATCTTGTCTGAGCCAGTTGTTTACATTGTTTCTCCAGAAGGTGTCCTCCATCTAGCCTATAGTTCAACTTTGTCATCATTTATCCGTGAGGATCCCTATCTTAACACACAACAGAGCTGTAATTTCAAAAAGGGAAAATGTAGTGGAAGAAAAAGATGAAGATGAAGATGAGATGGACAAATCTTCTTCAAATTTTGTGTTTTTCACGGGTGATTACAGAGGGTGGAACTATCATACAAGGCTTGGTCTAGGGGCAAAGAAGAGGCTAGTACAGGGACAAGCCATAAGCAGAGGGAAGAGGAACATACTGCAAAGCACTATTGTGGAGGTAACTCAGAACCTTCTGAGTTTTGGGAGGAGGACCAAATCCTTTCTGAACATGAAGAACCTTCAGTTGTTCCAAAGGAAGGAGCAATGAAGATTAAGCATGTCAGAAAACCAGGCCCAACTAGCAAGTCACAAAGTGAGACTGAACACAACATGTTTGAAGATTTTGTGGTTGGACCTGATGGATACTACTTTCCAGCTAATTTTGGCCTTAGTGATGAAGAAGAACTTCCAAGGTTGCCTTCTAGTAGGAAGAGAAGGTTGAAGAAGAAGAAGGAGAGGAGATGGTATGATCCATCACTACCTGACACACATGAGAAGTTTTCAATGCATTTGTGCTTCCAAAATGTTATGGAGTTTAGAGAAGCACTTCGAAATTTCCATGTAAGGACACTTAGAAATTTTGAGTATCATGAAAATGAACCAACTAGGGTTATTGCTTGGTGCTCTAATAGAAAGCAAGGTTGTGAGTTCTACATAGTGGCCTCTAGGATAGCTCATGAGGAAACTTTCAGCATCAAGAAGATGAACTTGGATCGCACTTGTGGGGCAAGTGGAGAGAGCACCATGGTTAGTCAATTGGGTTGCCAAGGTTTTTGAGGATGAAACCATGCAGCTGGTGTTGAGACAATTATGACATACACAAAGAAAAAAAATGGTGTTCATGTGCCTAAAAGCTTGGCATATAAGACAAGGAAGCAAGCAGATGAAGTTGTTAAAGGAGATCATAAACTCCAATATCACAGACTAAGGGAATATCTGCACTGTGTGCTAGATACTAACCTAGGCAGTAGATGCTTAGTGACAACACAAGATCACCTAGAAAATCCAGCTCCTACCCCCAGGTTCCACTACATGTTCTACTGCGTGTTTGCATGCAAGGAGGGCTTCCTAAATGGTTGCAAGCCATTTATAGGTATTGATTCATACACATAGATCTAATATTGTTGCATTCATGTTATTTACAACTAACATGATCACATCTTCACGTCTAGATGGTTGCTTCATCAAGCTCAGCACTGGACAAAAGATATTAGCAGCTACAGGGAGGGATGGGAACAACAACATATTCCCCATAGCCTTTGGTGTTGTTGACAAGGAAGAGACAGACAGTTGGACGTGGTTTCTCACACAGCTAAGAACTATTATTGGAAATGGGAACAAGTTTGGCAAATGCCAAATTATGTGTGAGAGGTAAAAGGTATGTGCTCCTATACTTATGACCACACTTTAAACTTACCATCATACTTAACAGGGATTGTTGAATGCAATCAATGATGTATTTCCTGACTCCCCACAGAGGTTTTGTCTTAGACATATATATATATATATATATATATATATATATATATATATATATATATATATATATATATGCCAGCATCCAATCTGCTCGTTTTAGAGGGGAGGAACTCAAGAAATACTTAGATCAGGCTACCTATTCCTTCACTAAGCATGGTTATGATAAAGGCATGGAAAATTGGAAGAAAGAAAGTTTTGAGGCTTGGCAGTGGTTGTCACATATACTAGACCATACCTGGGCAAGATATAAAATGGATACTGTTTGCAAAACTGACCTGGTTGTAAACAACCTTAGTGAATTGTTCAACAGGATAATATTGGATGTTAGGAACAAGCCAACCAGGACTATGTTGGAGGGCATAACAACAAAGTTGATGATCAAGTTTCAGAAAATCAGAGAGAAAATGGAGACATGCATATGGGAAATCACACCAACCAAGGCAATCAAATTCAACTATTGTCCAGGCTCGGTCAAAGAGGATCACGAAGCCAAGTGGGAGGCCGAAGGACTATTTTTGTGCAAGTGGTAACTAGCATGTCTCTGTCTGAACTTGAGTTTAATTGCTATGGTTGTGTTTATGTCAGTGAGAAAAATGACAAATATGGATGTATGTTGTCCAGGTTGAACTGCTATAGTTTGTAATAACTATACTTTCTTCTGTGGTTTATCTTGTGTGGTTTCACAGATATTCAGTCATTTAATATTGTGTTTATTCAGAGTAGCATAGATATTGATTCCCATCCAAATCTTACAAAGAACACCACTTACAAATAGATAGATAGACACATAGATAGATAGATAGATAGATAGATAGATAGATATACATTGATCAATCATAATGCTCGAAGAAACGAGCCCACTGATAACCCATAAGTATAGGGGATCGCAAAAGTTTCCGAGGGTAGAGTATTCAATCCAAATTTATTGATTCGACTGAAGGGGGGCCAAAGAATATTCTCGGGTATTAGCAGCTGAGTTCTCAATTCAACCGCACCTGAAAGACTTAATATCTGCAGCAAAATATTTAGTAGCAAAGTAGTATGGAAGTAACGGTAACGGTGGCAAACGTAATAGTAGCAGATTTGTAGTGATTGTAACAATAACAACGGAAAAATAACTTAGCAAAGATAAATATGTCAAAAGTTCGTAGGCAATGGATCAGTGAGAGATAATTATGTCGGATGGCATTCATCATGCAACAGTCATAACATAGGGTGATACAGAACTAGATCCAATTCATCAATGTAATGTAGGCATGTATTCCATATATAGTCATGCGTGCTTATGGAAAAGAAATTGCATGACATCTTTTGTCCTACCCTCCCGTGGCAGCGGGGTCCTAATGGAAACTAAGGGATATTAAGGCCTCCTTTTAATAGAGAACCAGACCAAAGCATTAACACTTAGTGAATACATGAACTCCTCAAACTACGGTAATCACCGAAAAGAATCCCAGTTATTGTCACCCTGGGGGATGCAGATCATAACTCGTAATAGGTGTATATAAATTGCAAGAGAGGATCAAGAATACATATATATTCATGAAAACATAATAGGTTCAGATCTGAAATCATGGTACTCGGGCCCTAGTGACAAGCATTAAGCATAGCAAAGTCATAGCAACATCAATCTCAGAACATCATGGATACTAGGGATCAAACCCTAACAAAACTAACTCGATTACATGATAGATCTCATCCAATCCATCACAGTTTAGCAAGCCTACGATGTAATTACTCACAAACAATGGAGAGCATCATGAAATTGGTGATGAAGGATGGTTGGTGATGACGACGGCGTCGATTTCCCCTCTCCGGAGCCCAAATCAGACTCCAGATTTTCCCTCCCGAGGAAGAACAGGAGGTGGCGGCGGCTTTGTATCATAAAACGCGATGAACTATTTTCTCTGAATATTTTCTCCACGGGTAGGAATATATAGGAGTGGAAATGAGGTCGATGGAGCAACAGGGGCCCCACAAGCTAGGGGCGCGGTCTAGGGGGGTCGCGCCCTGCAGGCTTGTGGCCTGGGGGTGACCCCCCTCTGGTAGATTCTTTCACCAGTATTTTTTATTAATTCCAGAAATAATCTCCGTAAATTTTCAGGTCAATCCGAGAACTTCTATTTCTGCAAAAAAAACACCAAGGCAATTCTGCTGAAAACAGCGTCAGTCCGGGTTAGTTCCATTCAAATCATGCAAATTAGAGTCCAAAACAAGGGCAAAAGAGTTTGGAAAAGTAGATACGTTGGAGACGTATCAACTCCCCCAAGCTTAAACCTTTGCTTGCCCTCAAGCAATTTAGTTGATAAACTGAAAGTGATAAAGAAAAACTTTTACAAACTCTGGTTGGTTTTGTTGTTGTAAATATATCTAACTTATGTTCAGATTTTCAACTCAGATTATAGACTAACCACATTCACAATAATATTTAGGTCTCATATTTACTCATATCAATGGCATAATCAACTAGCGAGCAATAATAATAAATCTCGGATGACAACAATTTTATCAAGACAATCATAATACAATATGATAAACGGGTATCTCGCTAGCCCTTTCTGAGACCGCAAAACATAAATGCAGAGCACCTCCGAATAACAAGGACTGACTAGACATTGTAATTCATGGTAAAATAGATCGAGTACAGACGACGGGGGTGCTCTCTAACTGGTGCCTTTTTATAAGAAGAGGATGACTCAACAGTAAAGTAAAATAGATAGGCACTTCGCAAAGGGAAGCGTTGATTTGCATAGGTGCAAGAGCTCGAGCTTTTAAAACAGGGATGAATCAAAATTTTGGGTGGTATGCTTTCATTGTCAACATAACAACTAAGAGTTATCAATATCTTCCATGCTAAATACATTATAGGCGGTTCCCAAACATAATAGTAAATTTTATCTCCCCCTCCACCAATCAATCACATTCCACGGCGGGCCGAATCCACAGGTACCGTCCATACGAACAACAATCTTGGGGGAGTTTTGTTTCATTAAATTTGATTTGACTTTTGAGCATGGAACTGGGCATCCCGATTACCAGCCACTTTCTCGTGAATGCTAGTGAATCAACACATATCTTAAGAATAACCCACCTAGCATGGAAGATACTGATAGCCCCTAGTCACTACATGAGCGATTCAGGCATACGAAACAGAATATTTATTTGAAGGTTTGGATTATGGCATGTGAAAATTTACTTGGGATAGCACGTGAATACCGCATATAGGTAGGTATGATGGACTCATATGGAACAACTTTGAGCTTATGGAAATGGATGCACAAGCAGTATTCCCCTTAGTACAAGTGGAGGCTAGCAAGAGGCTGGGAAGGGACCAACTAGAGAGCGACAACAGTCATAAACATGCTTTGAGATTAACCAACATTGTGTGCAAGCATGGGTAGGATATAAATCACCGTGAATATAAACATCGTGGAGGCTATGTTGGTTTTGCTTCAACTACATGCGTGAACATGTGCCAAGTCAAGCCACTCGAATCATTCGGAGGAGGATACCATTCTATCATACTACATCACAACCATTTTAATATGTATGTTGGCACTCAAGACAAACCATTATTCACTCCTAGCTAATTAAGCATGGCATAAGTAACTATAATCTCTAATTGTCGTTGCAAACATGTTCAATTCATAATGAGCTGAATCCAGAACGATGAGCTAATCATATTTACAAAAACAAAATAGATCGAGTTCATATCAGCTTTTCTCCATCTCCGTCGCTTCATCATATATCGTCATTATTGCCTTTCACTTGCACGATCGAACGGTGTGAAAAATAATAATAATAGTGCATGTGCATTAGACTAAGCTGGAATCTGAAAGCAATAACTCAAAGGAGAAGACAAGGTAGTATGGACTCTCTGATAGATAAACGATAATGAATATGATAGCCACTCGGCATGTCATCATGGTCTTCTCCTCACGACCCAAAGAAGGAAGAAAAACTATTTACATGGGAAAGCCCCCAACAAGCAAAAGAAGAAAAAAAATGTTTTGGGTTTTCTTTTAACCCTACAACTAAACAAACTAGAAGGTAAAGCTAGAACTAATTTTTTTGGATTTTCTCAAGGTTAATGAAACACACACAAGAAGAAAACAAAAAGAAGAAATAAACAACCATGGATGGTACAATGAAAAAGTATGAACACCGACAACTGGAATGTGTGTGTGAACATGAATGTAATGTGAGTGAGAAATACGTACTCCCCCAAGCTTAGGCTATTGCACGAATAAAATAGAAAACAGAGAAATACTATGTCACGCCCAACATGCGACCCTATCCTCAATTTGGCACGAGGGTCTCGTCAGGGATAGAAGTACATCTCGTCGTGTCGGAAGAATGGATATCGTTACAAGTACATGTACTGAAAGGATGAGATATATAGAGAGTTGGCTTACACTCGCCACAAGCTACATCAGAGTCACATCAGTACATTACATAACCATCAAGAGTAAGAGCAGGGTCCGACTACGGACGAAAACAAACGACAAAAGAAGAACGACGTCCATCCTTGCTATCCTAGGCTGCCGGCCTGGAACCCATCCTAGATCGATGAAGTAGAAGAAGACGAAGAAGCAACTCCAAATGAACAATCAACGCGCTCGTGTCAAGTAACCTCTACATGTACCTGCAACTGGTGTTGTAGTAATCTGTGAGCCACAGGGGACTCAGCAATCTCATTTCAAAAGGTATCAAGACTAGCAAAGCTTAATGGGTGAGGCATGGTTAAGTGGTGAGGTCGCAGCAGCGACTAAGCATATATTTGGTGGCTAACTTACGAGTACAAGAAATAAGAGGGGAAAGATCTACGCATAACGGACGTGAACTACTGACGATCAAATGAATGATCTTGAACACCTACCTACGCCAGACATAACCCCACCGTGTCCTCGATCGGAGAAAGAACTCTCGAAAGAGACAGTCACGGTTACGCACACAGTTGGCATATTTTAATTAAATTAACTTCAAGTTATCTAGAACCAGTGTTAAACAAAGCTTCCATGTTGCCACATAACCGCGGGCACGGCTTTCCGAAAAGATTTAACCCTGCAGGGGTGCTCCAACTAGTCCATCACAAATTACCACAAGCCGCATAGAAATCCTCAATCACGAAGCTCGCGATCTCGTCGGATTCCCTAGTGGAAAACCTCAACTCTGAGATTACCCAAAGTATCACCGGAATCCCGATGCACAAGATATCTCGTCAAAGGTAAAACTAATCCAGCAAGGCCGCCCGGCGTGTCGACGATCCCGATAGGAGCCGCGTATCTTGTTCTCAGGACACGACGGATAAGCACAGCGTACGGTGGCCTGATAGAAATCTCTCGAGTTGCCCTGGGTTGGCCCCGCAAACGGCTCTAGTTTTGGACCAGCACCAACAGCACTGGCCCCCCTGTATTATGTAGAATTTCTCCTCGGGTAGCGCTAACTCCCTATGCAATTCAATTTAACAGAATTATTATGTTGGGCAAATGTAGTACCAATGTTGGGCCTTCCCAGACCAGCTTTAATCTAAAACGAATTATCAAAGGGGTCCCCATAACAACCCCGATCGTGTTAGGAGCGCTCGATTATGGAACATAACACCGGTAGCCGAAACTAAGGGGGCAAAGGTGGAACAAAACACTAGGCTAGAAAGGCCGAGCCTTCCACCTTTTACCAAGTATATAGGTGCATTAAATTAAATAGCATTTAATATGGTGATATAACAAGGAACGCATGTTTTCACATGGAAGCAACTGCACCTGCAACTAGCAACGCTATCAACAGGGTTAAGCAAGCAGTAATATAGCCAATCAGTGGTTTGCTAGGTCGAACAGATTGAAGGTTTCATGGCATTGTTGAGAGGCTGATATTTAACATGTGGTAGGCAACGAGACATAACGATAGAGACGGTAAAACTAGCATGGCAATGATAGTTATGGTATCTGGGGAAATGATCATCTCGCCTGAGATCCCGCTTGGAAGAAGAATGCCTCCGTGAAGTAGACGAACCGACGTAGTCGAGCGGGTCCTCACATCCGACACGCTTCGAAACTCTATCGAGACGAAGCAAACCGGAAACACAAATCAACACACGGAATTCACCACACGATGCACAACACATATGATGCATGAGCAGCTGAATACATGCAAGTCACGGCATGACAATTCACACAACAAACACTACACGTTAAGTGAAGTTCAATAAGCCACGAGATGCCTATTGACGAAACTCCACATTTAATTATTTAGTTCACTCCCGGTTATTTACACGGCAATATTAATGTTGTCAAACATGCAAGAGGTGAAGCGGAAATTAAACTACCTATCTAGACATTTTAAATGAGGTCGGAAACGACATATAGCATCTCCGGGACGACCTCACATGTTAATTTACAATTCTGTCCAGATCTGAATTAACACATTTAATTAGTTGTTATACAGCAAAACAAATGGGTTCACGTGATTCTACGCGTCGAGACAAGCAATCTACACATAAAGAACATCTCCAACGGAGCTACGGATCAAAATTTACAAGCACTGCAAGATATGGTGGCATGAATGCAATATGCGTGCAACGACGGCTACGAGCACTTCAAAAACATACCACCAGCAAGAGAAAATGAAACTACACGAGATTCTAAGCAAGATTCATGTAGGACACGATCAAACCGGAGCTACGGTTCAAAAACTACGGGCAAAACAAGAAATCACTACTATCTGTCAAATTCAATCACATAGCATTTTCTACGCCCCACAACTACGGCTACACAACTCCGATATGCTCAAGCAAGGCATGGCACGGAAGAGGGCAAGAAGCACTACTACAAACAACTCACAACAACTAGCATGGCAGCAAGGAACACTAGGGAAAGAAGTCAAAAAATGGCTTCCCACACACTATTTCAGACTTAGTGAAAATTGCACCTCATGAAAGTGCAGTTTTCGATCTGAAGCAATATTGACAGCAGCAAAACCTATAGATACAGGACTCCAAATGGCATGAAACTTTACAGCATGCCAGAGAAACACAAGGGGTACAACTAACTCCATTGGACCAACCTCAAAAGAGCTACAGATCACAACATGCAAGCAAGACAAGACAGCAACAAAATATAACAGATTCCAGACTTAGAAATGTTTCAGCTCCTCTAAAACAGCACTATTTCTAGCAACTGGAGAGCAAGCAAACAACACCTAAACATGCATTTTTATTGCAACCAAAAATACCAGGGGCTAAACAAAACATCCAAGATCAACTCCCTAGTTGACAACTAATTCAAACGAGGCACGGAATAAATCCTACGAAATAAACAAAAGGGCATCGCGGCTAAATATCGCGCGAACTAACTTACTCAAAAGCTAAAACTAATTGCACAAAAAAATCCCATGGATTTTTCTACCCCGAAAACATAAAAGATATGTGGGGTTGCACAACAAAATAATACCACACGAAAATGCGGGAAAATAACCTATATACGGGAAAATACACTAGCGACAAATCCCTACACGTAAAAATATCAATAACTGCACTAAAATGCATGGAATAATGGTCCCTAAAACATGGACATTTAATCTACGGTATACGGGTAGTCCGGGCACGCGCGAAACAATATCTACGGGACGAAACAATAAAGACAGCACACGTTTCTAGGCATATGGCACGCTACATTACGTCAAACAAATATGCAAGTTACGAAAACGGATACTACGCGAAATTCTACACCAAATACATATATAATTCATCGCGATCCGACTTACGGATTAAAAACTACGAACGTTTTAATATACGTATATCTCTGGAATTTTAATTATATCGCAAAAATAAGAAATAGGCTAACGGGCCCAATCTACACATGGCATTGACCGCAAGATAAATAAAAGGCGCTGGGGGCGAGGGGAAAAGGAGCTGCTCACCTCGGGCCTGCCTGGAGATAGGTCGGCTTGGAGGGAGCTGGAGGCCGAGGGACTCCTGGGCCTGGGGAGGCGCTGGGCCGCGGGAGGCTCCTGGGCCACGTGGCAGTTACTGCTCGGCCGCTCCGCGGGGGAGGCCCAGGACGGCGACGGAGCGTCGTGCTCCTCGTGCGCGAGCAGGGAGCCGGCCACGCACGTAGACCGCGTCGGCTGGCGGTTCCCGGCAGGGCTCGACACCACGGGAGGACCGAAGGCGGCGGGATCCGGCCGTTGGGGGGGAGCTGCGGGCGACCATGGCGGCAAACGACGGCGGGGCGGCACTTCGAGCTGCTGCAGGACCTGGCCGCGGTCCGGCTGGCTGCAGCAGCAGCTCGCTCCGGCGACCGGGGTACGGCCGGCGGCGGGAGGCGGCCGGGGACAGCGCGGAGGCCGAGGGGGCAGCGAGGCGGCGCGCTAGGGCGAGGGGCGGCGTGGGGATGCGACGGCGGCGACACGCTTCGGGAGGCAGGGAGGCGCGGCGGCGCTCAGGCCCAGATGGGCTTCGGGCGGGCCTGACCCGGGCTCGGCGGGCCCGACGGCTGGGGGGAGAGAGGAGGTTGGAGAGCGCTAGGGTTTGGTGGATTGCACGGAAATCGAGGAGGAGAGAGTGGGGGCTGTCTAAAATGCACCGGGGGTATTTATAGAGAAAAGAGGGGCTAGGTTTAACCGGAATCGCGTTCCGGATCCAACCGCGGGGTCGGATTCGGACGATTCCGAACGCGGGAATGGTTACGTGGCCGTGTAGAGTGGATATCCGGAGACGAGAGGGAGAACGGGCGGCGCGGCACGAATTTTAAAACACCGACAGACGTCCGACGGTAGCCCGAATACGGTGCCGCTACGGTCGGCCGTTCGGGTACCAGACGGTCTCCGATTGCAACGAAATTCGACAGGTGGCCTAGCTATAAATAAATAATACCGCACGACAAATTCCAGCCCAATCGGAGAAAGTTTTACGCACACTTTAAAAACGGGGTTTCGACGGTGCCACGGACGCGCGCGTGTGTCGCCGGACTCACAATGGACAACGACGAGAACCGGCAACTACTAGCGGATGCAAGTTTTGAAAACTGGCGGCAACGGAGATGCCGATGCAATGCAGATGATGTGCATGATGCGATGATGATGCAACAAATAAAAATAGACACACGACGAAAACGGAATAAAGGGGGGAACCTTCTGGAATGTCGGCATCGGGCTGTCACAACTCTCCTACACTACAAGAGGATCTCGCCCCGAGATCCAAGAATGGAAGTGGGAGAGGATGAGAAAGCAAGAGGTAAAATTTAGTCGCTTCTTTGACAAACGAGTGAAACCAACGATCCTTGAAGGTTGCAAAGAGATGAGGAATGATATGGGAGAGAAGCAAGAATTCACGGAAAATTTCGGCAGCACTTCGGTAGGAAAATGGGACAAAAAATTCGAAAAGGTGGAAGAAATAGACAATATTTATAACAAACAACTAAGTACAGCAAGGGAACACCATGATCTTGGTAGAACAACAAGATTGACCCAAAAGAGAAATAACACAAGGCCTCCGGAAGAAGAGAATATGAACTAGCTCATACGGAAGAAGAGAATGAAGAAAGAATGACAACTACTAACTCCAATGAACTTGACAAGCACCCTTGCAAGAAGAATTGGATGAAGTTGTTGGAAAAACAACAACAAAAGGAACAAGATAGAAGTGGGCTTATTAAAATCATCTCAACAAATATGAGGTGACAACCAACCACTAAAAGAAACAAGGACTGATTGGGAGAAGCAAGATATGAACAATTTCTTACACCAAGAGGATACATCGAGAACTCTGATTAATGACAAGCACCATGACAGCACAATCCATAGGAAAAGCTTTAGGTGAAATCCAAACCAAGATAGCTCAATGAAGAAATCCTGGGTTGAAAATATCTCATGATCATAAAATTGGTGGGTTTAATTATCTCATTCTTGAATGGAAGTCTCTTCAAGGCTCCTACACTAACAAGAATGCTATATACCACCTCAAAGGATAACAGAAGAACAAATGCACTGGAGATGCAAGAGAAAGAATACTTGAGGTACTCCAGCAAGAATCTTGAAGAACACTTGAGAATGGATTGAAACCTTGATGAACCACCATGAAGGACCTCCGTATGAATGATGCAACGATATGAAGGTAGAAAAGAATAAGATTATGGCCTTGCCAAGATTTAGATGAAGCCTCACGGAGAGAAACTTGATAGAACTTGGACCTCCGGAAAAGAAAGATAAGCACCTGAGAAAAGAATTGATATCATGAGCCACTCCGGAAGAATAATTGAAATCTCTTGGAAGAAGGAAGAACAAGAATAAGAATTATGTTATGCTCATCCTTCATCAAGTTAAACTGATGACAAGCAACGGATTTAGCATATCACTTATTCTACTAGAAATGAATCTTGGAGAAACAGAGAGAAAAGCACCACTTGAGGCAAAAATTGAAGGAAGCACCGGTAAGAATTCATAATTACATGGGAACACCACGAATTAATGGAGATACAAGAGAATGAAGAGATCATAAGCCACCTGAGAGAAAACTTGAACAAGGCACCGGATAATCGAGAGACGAACGAAGAGGCAACAATTAGGAAGATTTGAGGATGAAAGCTGAAAGCTGAGAACGAAGAATCTTCTAAAATGATGGCCTTCGGAGGAACGAGAAATAAAAACAACTTAGAAATGCACCGAATAGCAAGAAAAGGGATTACTCAAGATTGGAATAAATAAGATGATGACACCAAGCTGAGATGACAATCTTCACAAGAATGGAGCAAGATTTGATAGAAACACTCCTTCGAATAGCAAGCTGAGAATGATGACGAGGAACACACCAAGAATTAATGAGACACTCCGGAATAAAGAAGAATGAAATGTTGAGCCAACTATGAGAATTAATTCAAATAGATCTTGAAGAAGTAATATGACTGATGGAAATCATACTTACGTCCTAGTTGAAAGAATTAGAGATCTCCAGGAAAGAATTAAAAGAGTCAGGAAAGATCCTGGGAAAAACCTGTGGGTTATGGGCCCACTCAAAGAAACCACCGTTGAAAAGATTGCTAGAAAGAGGGATATTGCACCGGTATGAAGAGAACTAGATGAGGTTGAGCACCTCGAAATAATTAAAGATCTGAAACAAGAAACTCCGAGATATCTTCAACACACCTGATAGAAAAAGATGAATGAATAACAGGATATGTTGATAAGAATCTCCAACATAGGAAGAATTTACAAGGATGAAAAGGATATGATGAACACGGATAGCTGAATTAAATTCACCAGTAAGGATGACAAGAATGAACGAATATGACACGAAGCTCCTGAGAATCTTCACGATGAATCACCGGTTACGAAAGAAAGAAGAGATGGCGGAAGCATCACTGAAATGAAATGCAGTTGGATGAAATCCAATCACTGAAGAAAAAGGGCGGGAGGGCGGGGGAAAACAAAGACAACTTGGGACGGATGAGATGAACTCCGGAATAAGATGAGAGAATGATCTTGCAAAAATTGGAGAGGATTGAATCCACTTGGAGAGAAACACACCGGTTGAAAAAGAATTGATATGGCGACTCCGGTTGACAAAAATTGATAAGACAACTGATTGAGCAACAGGATTTGCATTCTCACATAAAAATATGAGAACACCTCTTGGAAAGATCTGAAATCACCACTTGACATCGAAGCAACTGAATTACCATATTCCAACAAAACAAAGGGTGCGGCTTGCAATTAGCCAGAACAAACTCATGAGAAAGATTTCGTTCGATATTTTCGTGGACAGGATCGCACGGGCTCGATTTACATTAGCCATCAAGTGCAAGGCAGTGCACCCGACATACGAAGTATCCCCGAGTCGTAGCAAGCTACAAGGACTCTTTAAGACACAACGTGTACCGCTGTAAGTCGACCGTGAACAAACGAATCCACTAGATGTCGAACCCCAACCTAACATCATGCATTTGTTGGAAGATTGTCCTATAAGTAACTACTTGAATTCCCACCTATGAATTCCCGAAATATCTGGTCATGCAATCTGGTACACGGATACAAGGAGTAATAACACACAACTCCTATACTAACCCATCACCTGTATCACATCCGTCAACACACAACCAGAATCTCGGACCTTCATCTACTACAGACCCTCGTGATCACAACGATACAAAGTATGGCAGTACTCCCGAACAATCTGCACCAGTACTGGGGACATCGGGGTTATCTCGCTACTACTAGTATTGAAGCAATTACAAACATCCTTCATTCTGAAATACTAAGAAATCTGAATGATAACGATGTGCTCAAGAATCCCCTGGAGCTCAACTCCCCTGAAACTTAAGCAGATAGGAGGCACCAAGACAGAACTCCGTCACATCGGCATCATATAGATCCCAAGAATATCCGCGTGAAACTAAAAAAATTGAGTGAGAAGAGGAGTATAATAAATTATTACGTCAAGATTCCTCACGAGAGCATAGAAGAGGAGAAAAAAGAATCCTACTCTCCGATATATAAGTAGACTCAAAGTATTTTTTCACTAGACTCGGCTCGGCCAAGTTCGATCAATCAAGGGGGCTCCTAGGTAGGTACGGCTCTGATACCAACTTATCACGCCCAAGATGCGACCCTATCCTCAATTTGGCACGAGGGTCTCGTCAGGGATAGAAGCGCATCTCGTCGTGTCGCAAGAATGGATATCGTTACAAGTACATGTACTGAAAGGATGAGATATATAGAGAGTTGGCTTACACTCGCCACAAGCTACATCAGAGTCACATCACTACATTACATAACCATCAAGAGTAAGAGCAGGGTCCGACTACGGACGAAAACAAACGACAAAACAAGAACGACGTCCATCCTTGCTATCCCAGGCTTCCGGCCTGGAACCCATCCTAGATCGATGAAGTAGAAGAAGAAGAAGAAGCAACTCCAAATGAACAATCAACGCGCTCGCGTCAAGTAACCTCTACATATACCTGCAACTGGTGTTGTAGTAATCTGTGAGCCACAGGGGACTCAGCAATCTCATTTCCAAAGGTATCAAGACTAGCAAAGCTTAATGGGTGAGGCATGGTTAAGTGGTGAGGTTGCAGCAGCGACTAAGCATATATTTGGTGGCTAACTTACGAGTACAAGAAATAAGAGGGGAAAGATCTACTCATAACGGACGTGAACTACTGACGATCAAATGAATGATCTTGAACACCTACCTACGCCAGACATAACCCCACCGTGTCCTCGATCAGAGAAAGAACTCTCGAAAGAGACTGTCACGGTTACGCACACAGTTGGCATATTTTAATTAAATAAAATTCAAGTTATCTAGAACCAGTGTTAAACAAAGCTCCCACGTTGCCACATAACCGCGGCCACGGCTTTCCGAAAAGATTTAACCCTGCAGGGGTGCTCCAACTAGTCCATCACAAATTACCACAAGCCGCATAGAAATCCTCAATCACGAAGCTCGTGATCTCGTCGGATTCCCTAGTGGAAAACCTCAACTCTGAGATTACCCAAAGTATCACTGGAATCCCGATGCACAAGATATCTCGTCTAAGGTAAAACTAATCCAGCAAGGCCGCCCGGCGTGTCGACGATCCCGATAGGAGCCGCGTGTCTCGTTCTCAGGACACGACGGATAAGCACAGCGTACGGTGGCCTGATAGAAATCTCCCGAGTTGCCCCGGGTTGGCCCCGCAAACGGCTCTAGTTTTGGACCAGCACCAACAGCACTGGCCCCCCTGTATTATGTAGAATTTCTCCTCGGGTAGCGCTAACTCCCTATGCAATTCAATTTAACAGAATTATTATGTTGGGCAAATGTAGTACCAATGTTGGGCCTTGCCAGACCAGCTTTAATCTAAAACGAATTATCAAGGGGGTCCCCATAACAACCCCGATCGTGTTAGGAGCGCTCGATTATGGAACATAACACCGGTAGCCGAAACTAAGGGGGCAAAGGTGGAACAAAACACCAGGCTAGAAAGGCCGAGCCTTCCACCTTTTACCAAGTATATAGGTGCATTAAATTAAATAGCATTTAATATGGTGATATAACAAGGAACCCATGTTTTCACATGGAAGCAACTGCACCTGCAACTAGCAACGCTATCAACAGGGTTAAACAAGCAGTAACATAGCCAATCAGTGGTTTGCTAGGTCGAACAGGTTGAAGGTTTCATGGCATTGTTGAGAGGCTGATATTTAACATGTGGTAGGCAATGAGACATAACGATAGAGACGGTAAAACTAGCATGGAAATGATAGTAATGGTATCTGGGGAAATGATCATCTTGCCTGAGATCCCGCTTGGAAGAAGAATGCCTCCGTGAAGTAGACGAACCGACATAGTCGAGCGGGTCCTCACATCCGACACGCTTCGGAACTCTATCGAGACGAAGCAAACCGGAAACACAAATCAACACACGGAATTCACCACACGATGCACAACACATATGATGCATGAGCAGCTGAATACATGCAAGTCACGGCATGAAAATTCACACAATCAAACACTACACGTTAAGTGAAGTCAATAAGCCACGAGATGCATATTGACGAAACTCCACATTTAATTATTTAGTTCACTCCCGGTCATTTACACGGCAATATTAATGTTGTAAAACATGCAAGAGGTGAAGTGGAAATTAAACTACCTATCTAGACATTATAAATGAGGTCGGAAACGACATATAGCATCTCCGACACGACCTCACATGTTAATTTACAATTCTGTCCAGATCTGAATTAACACATTTAATTAGTTGTTATACAGCAAAACAAATGGGTTCACATGATTCTACGCGTCGAGACAAGCAATCTACACATAAAGAACATCTCCAACGGAGCTACGGATCAAAAGTTACAAGCACCGCAAGATATGATGGCATGAATGCAATATGTGTGCAACGACGGCTACGAGCACTTCAAAAACATACCACCAGCAAGAGAAAAGGAAACTACACGAGATTCTAAGCTAGATTCATGTAGGACACGATCAAACCGGAGCTACGGTTCAAAAACTACGGGCAAAACAAGAAATCACTACAATCTACCAAATTCAGTCACATACCATTTTCTACGCCCCACAACTACGGCTACACAACTCCGATATGCTCAAGCAAGGCATGGCACGGAAGAGGGCAAGAAGCACTACTACAAACAACTCACAACAACTAGCATGGCAGCAAGGAACACTAGGGAAAGAAGTCACAAAATGGCTTCCCACACACTATTTCAGACTTAGTAAAAATTGCACCTCATGAAAGTGCAGTTTTCGATCTGAAGCAATATTGACAGCAGCAAAACCTATAGCTACGGGACTCCAAATGGCATGAAACTTTACAACATGCCAGAGAAACACAAGGGGTACAACTAACTCCATTGGACCAACCTCAAAAGAGCTACAGATCACAAGATTCAAGCAAGACAAGACAGCAACAAAATATAACAGATTCCAGACTTAGAAATATTTCAGCTCCTCTAAAACAGCACTATTTCTAGCAACTTGAGAGCAAGCAAACAACACCTAAACATGCATTTCTATTGCAACCAGAAATAGCAGGGGATAAACAAAACATCCAAGATCAACTCCCTAGTTGACAACTAATTCAAACGAGGCACGGAATAAATCCTACGAAATAAACAAAAGGGCATCGCGGCTAAATATCGCGCGAACTAACTTACTCAAAAGCTAAAACTAATTGTACAGAAAAATCCCATGGATTTTTCTACCCCGAAAACATATAAGATATGTGGGGTTGCGCAACAAAATAATACCACACGAAAATGCGGGAAAATAACCTATATACGGGAAAATACACTAGCGGCAAATCCCTACACGTAAAAATACCAATGACTGCACTAAAATACATGGAATAATGGTCCCTAAAGCATGAACATTTAGTCTACGGTATACGGGCAGTCCGGGCACGCGCGAAAAAATATCTACGGGACGAAACAATAAAGACAGCACACGTTTCTAGGCATATGGCACGCTACATCACGTCAAACAAATATGCAAGTTACGAAAACGGATACTAGGCGAAATTCTACACCAAATACATATATAATTCATCGCGATCCGACTTACGGATTAAAAACTACGAACGTTTTAATATACGTATATCTCTGAAATTTTAATTATATCGCAAAAATAAGAAAAAGGCTAACGGGCCAAATCTACACATGGCATTGAGCGCAAGATAAATAAAAGGCGCTGTGGGCGAGGGGAAACGGAGTTGCTCACCTCGGGCCTGCCTGGAGATGGGCCGGCTTGGAGGGAGCTGGAGGCCGAGGGACTCCTGGGCCTGGGGACGCGCTGGGCCGCGGGAGGCTCCTGGGCCACGTGGCAGTTACTGCTGGGCCGCTCCGCGGGGGAGGCCCAGGACGGCGACGGAGCGTCGTGCTCCTCGTGCGCGAGCAGGGAGCCGGCCACGCACGTAGACCGCGTCGGCTGGCGGTTCCCGGCAGGGCTCGACACCACGGGAGGACCGAAGGCGGCGGGATCCGGCCGTTGGGGGGGAGCTGCGGGCGACCATGGCGGCAAACGACGGCGGGGCGGCACTTCGAGCTGCTGCAGGACCTGGCCGCGGTCCGGCTGGCTGCAGCAGCAGCTCGCTCCGGCGACCGGGGTACGGCCGGCGGCGGGAGGCGGCCGGGGACAGCGCGGAGGCCGAGGGGGCAGCGAGGCGGCGCGCTAGGGCGAGGGGCGGCGTGGGGATGCGACGGCGGCGACACGCTTCGGGAGGCAGGGAGGCGCGGCGGCGCTCAGGCCCAGATGGGCTTCGGGCGGGCCTGACCCGGGCTCGCCGGAATCGCGTTCCGGATCCAACCGCGGGGTCGGATTCGGACGATTCCGAACGCGGGAACGGTTACGTGGCCGTGTAGAGTGGATATCCGGAGACGATAGGGAGAACGGACGGCGCGGCACGAATTTTAAAACACCGACACACGTCCGACGGTAGCCCGAATACGGTGCCGCTACGGTCGACCGTTCGGGTACCAGACGGTCTCCGATCCCGACGAAATTCAGCACGCGGCCTAGCTATAAATAAATAATACCGCACGACAAATTCCAGCCCAATCGGAGAAAGTTTTATGCACACTTTAAAAACAGGGTTTCGACGGTGCCGCGGACGCGTGCGTGTGCCGCCGGACTCAGAACGGACAACAACGAGAACCGGCAACTACTAGCGGATGCAAGTTTTGAAAACTGGCGGCAACGAAGATGCCGATGCAATGCAGATGATGTGCATGATGCGATGATGATGCAACAAATAAAAATAGACACACGACGAAAACGGAATAAAGGGGGAACCTTCTGGAACGTCGGCATCGGGCTGTCACATACTAACTATTTACTAAATTGAGACTAAGGAATAGAAAGTAAAAGTTGGGTACAGAAGGTTGTGCTTTCTAAATTCATCCATCTCATGCCCGTCAAAAAGAATCCATCAATAAGGTTAATCAAGTCTTATTGACAAACGTTTTTCGAATGACATGGAACCGGAGAACTTTCGAATAACACTAGGTTACCTCAATCGGGATATGCATGTCCCCAACAATAAGTATATCATATCTCTTTTTGGCGGTAGGAAGAGGGAATTCAAAGTCTCCAATAATGAATGTCGGAATTTTTTCAATGGAGTTGATGCTATGAACTTGAGATTGTTTCTTCAGAAAGTGTACAGTATGCTCATTACCATTAACATGAAAAGTGACATTGCCTTTGTTGCGATCAATAACAGCCCATAAAGTATTCAGAAAGGGTCTACCAAGGATGATCGACAAACTGTCGTCCTCGGGAATATCAAGAATAACAAAGTCCATTAGGATAGTAATGTTTGCAACCACAACAGGCACATCCTCACAAATACTGATAGGTAAAGTAGCTGATTTATCAGCCATTTGCAGAGAGATTTTAGTAGGTGTCAACTTATTCAAGTCAAGTCTACGATATAAAGAGAACGTCATAACACTTACACCAACTCCAAGGTCACATAAAGCAGTTTTAACATAATTTCCTTTAATAGAGCATGGTATAGTAGGTACCCCGGGATCTCCTCATTTCTTTGGTATTCCACCCTTAAAAGTGTAATTAGCAAGCATGGTGGAGATCTCAGCTTCAAGTATCTTTCTTTTATTAGTAACAATATCTTTCATGTACTTAGCATAAGGAGACATTTTTAGAATATCAGTTAAGCGCATATGTAAGAAAAAAGGTCTCGGCATTTCAGCAAAGTGCTCAAAATCCTCATCATCCTTTTTCTTGGATGGTTTAGGAGGAAATGGCATGGGTTTTTGAACCCATGGTTCTCTTTCTCTACCATGCTTCCTAGCAACAAAATCTCTTTTATCGTATCTCTTATTCTTAGGTTGTGGGTTATCAAGATCAACAACAGGTTCAATCTCCACATCATTGTCATTACTAGGTTGAGCATTGACATGAACATCATCATTAATATTATCACTAGGTTCATGTTCATTACCAGATTATGTCTCAGCATCAGAAATAGAGATGTCATTTGCGCTTTCATGTGACTCTATATCAGGTTCACTAGCAGCATGCAAAGTCCTATCATCATTATTTTTATTTTTATTAGAAGGACCAGGTACGTCAATATTAACTCTCTGAGAATCTTGCTCAATTATCTTAGAATGTCCCTCAGGATACAAAGGTTCATGAGTCATTCTACCACCCCTAGTCACAACTCTAACAGAATGATCATTGTTCTTGCTAATCATCTCATTGAGCAAATCATTTTGTGCCTTAAGTACCTGTTCTACTTGGGTAGTTACCATGGAAGCATGTTTACTAATAAGCCTAAGATCATTGACAGTTCTACTCATATAATCACCCAAGCGATCAAGCGTGTAAGCATTGTGCTTCAATTGTCTACTAACATAAGCATTGAAATTTTCTTGTTTAACAAGAAAATTATGAAATTCATCCAAGCATTGGCTAGAATATTTATTATAGGGAATGTCACCTCCATCAAATCTACAAAGAGAATTTACCTCTACTACATGTGTCGGGTTATCAAGACCATGTATTTCTTCAATAGGTGGTAGATTCTTAACATCTTCAGCTTTAATACCTTTTTCTTTCATAGATTTCTTTGCATCTTGCATATCTTCATAACTAAGGAATAGAATACCTCTTTTCTTCGGGGTTGGTTTTGGAGGTGGTTAGGGAATAGTCCAATCATTATCATTGCTCAATATATTATTCAACCAGCACAACTATCTAGGTGGTCCCTAGAAGCATCGGTTAGTCCATTATAAAAGATATCAAGTATTTCATTTTTCTTGAGAGGGTGACAGGAAAAGCATTAAGTAACCGGGTAAGCCTCCCCCAAGCTTGTGGGAGACTCTCTTCTTCAATTTGCACAAAATTAAATATTTCTTGCAAGGCAGCTTGTTTCTTATGGGCAATAAAATATTTTTCAGAGAAGTAGTAAATCATATCCTAGGGACTACGCACATAACCAGGAGCAAGAGAATTAAACCATATCTTACCATCACCCTTTAATGAGAACAGAAACAGCTTAAGAATATAGTAATAACGAATTTTTTCCTCATGAGTAAATAGGGTGGCTATATCATTCAATTTAGTGAGGTGTGCCACAATAGTTTCCGATTTATAACCATGAAAACGATCAGATTCTACCAAAGTAATTAACTCAGGATCGACAGAGAATTCATAATTCTTATCAGTAACACAAATAGGTGAAGTAGCAAACTTGGGATCATATTGCATTCTAGCATTCAAAGATTTTTCCTTCCACTTGCATAGCAATTTCTTAAGATCATCTCTATCCTTACAAGCAAGAAAGTCCCTAGCTACTTCCCCTTCCATAACATAACCCTCAGGTATATTAGGCAATTCATATCTAGAAGAGCTAGGTCTAGCAGGTGAATCATAGTGTTCAGTTTCATCAGATTCAGCAATATTATCAGTTTCAGCATTCACTCTAGCAATTTGTTCATCAAGAAATTCACCAAGTGGCACAGTAGTATCAAGCAAAGTATCATCATAAGCATCATGCATAGCAGAAGTAGCATCGTCAATTACTTGCGACATATCAGATTCAGTAGCAGGTGGTGGTGTCACAAATTTACTCATAACAGACGGTGAATCAAGTGTAGAACTAGATGGTAGTTCCTTACCTGCCCTGGTAGTTGAGGGGTAGATCTTGGTTTTAGCATCCTTCGGATTCTTCATTGTGATCAATAGATATCAATTCCAAGTGACTCAGAGAATAAATCTATGCTCCCCGGCAACGGCGCCAGAAAAAGGTCTTGATAACCCACAAGTATAGGGGATGGCAACAGTTTTCGAGGGTAGAGTATTCAACCCAAATTTATTGATTCGACTCAAGGGGAGCCAAAGAATATTCTTGAGTATTAACAGCTGAGTTGTCAATTCAACCACACCTGAATGACTTAATATCTGCAGCAAAGTAGTATGGAACTAACGGTAACGGTGGCCAATGTAACAGTAGCAGTTTTGTAGTGATTGTAGCAAAAGCAACGGAAAATTAACTTAGCAAAGATCAATATGTGAAAAGTTTGTAGGCAATGGATCAGTGAGGGATAATTATGTCGGATGACATTCATCATGTAATAGTCATAACATAGGGTGATACAGAACTAGCTCCAATTCATCAATGTAATGTAGGCATGTATTCCATATATAGTCATACGTGCTTATGGAAAAGAAATTGCATGACATCTTTTGTCCTACCCTCTTGTGGCAGCGGGGTCCTAATGGAAACTAAGGAATATTAAGGCCTTCTTTTAATAGAGAACCGGACCAAAGCATTAACAATTAGTGAATACATGAACTCTTCAAACTACGTTAATCACCGGAAAGAATCCCAGTTATTGTCAACCTGGGGGATGCGGATCATAACTCGTAATAGGTGTCTATAACTTGCAAGATAGGATCAAGAACACATATATATTCATGAAAACATAATAGGTTCAGATCTGAAATCATGGCACTCCATCCCTAGTGACAAGCATTAAGCATAGCAAAGTCATAGCAACATCAATCTCGTAACATAATGGATATTAGGGATCAAACCCTAACAAAACTAAGTCGATTACATGATAGATCTCATCCAACCCATCGCCGTCCACCAAGCCTACGATGGAATTACTCACAAACGATGGAGAGCATCATGAAATTGGTGATGAAGGATGGTTGGTGATGATGACGGCATCGATTGCCCCTCTCCGGAGCCCAAATCAGACTCCAGATCTGCCCTCCCGAGGAAGAACAGGAGGTAGCGGCGGCTCTGTATCATAAAACGCAATGAACTCTTCTCTCTGATTTTTTTTCTCCCCGGATAGGAATATATAGGAGTGGAAACGAGGTCGGTGGAGCAACAGGGGCCCCACAAGCGAGGGGCGCGGCCTAGGGGGTCGCGCCCTGCAGGCTTGTGGCCTGGGGTTGGCCCCCTCCGGTAGATTCTTTCGCCGGTATTTTTTATTAATTCCAGAAATATTCTTCGTAAATTTTTAGGTTAATCCGAGAACTTTTATTTCTGCACAAAAATAACACGAAGGCAACTGAAAACAACGTCAGTCCGAGTTACTTCCATTCAAATCATGCAAATTAGAGTCCAAAACAAGGGCAAAAGAGTTTGGAAAAGTAGATACGTTGGATACGTATCACCCACTTAGCCCTAGTAGCTGGATGAGCAGCCATGACTGCTCTTCTCCTCGCCCAACTAATGATCTGCATGAAGCTCATTCCCTTGCCACGAGGGAAAACAAGTTCAAGCTCTTCATCATTGCATTTCTCCAGCACCTTATGGGAGAGCCGGCGGTTATACTCAAGCTCATGTTTATCTTGGGCGGCCTCCTGTGCCCTCTGCATGTGCCTCCTCCTCCTCCTCCTCCTCTAATGTGCTCGTGGAGGCCTCAACTCCACGGCCTCTCCTCTTCCTCGGTGACATCTCCCATGTCAGAATCCATATCTAGGGTTTGATATGGGTGGCGGCTATTGGAGTGACTGTGAAAGGGTGGTCGGGGTGGGTGGTTTTTTTATTGACAGTGGTGGAGGGGTTGGGTTTTTGTAGGCCTAGGGGATTTTCATTTGCTCACAGACTAGTGACCCACTAAGCCCAATACCACTCTAGATAACATAGAAGATTAATGATAGAACTTACTAAAAACCATAGCATAGAAGATCCATTAAAACACTTAATACCATAGCATTGGAGATCCGTTACAACATACTTAAGAACATAACAAATATGGTTCTTACACAAGACACTAAAGTTCAAATGCAATGACAAACCCTAGGTTAACTTCACATTCCCCCAAAATGTACACCCCATATAATCATTTGAGACAGTTAGGCCACATTTATATAGGCCTTGGATGTACTTCACCACCATTTCACACCACTTCATGACTCAAGGATGTCCTTGATTTGCTCTAATTTCTCCTTGCTGACATACCCATCTTTCAGCATCTCAACAACAACTTGCTCTAGCTTTTCCTTCTCCTTCTTAAGAAGATCTCTATCAACCTCAACATCCTTCATAGCCTTCCTAGTGTTCCTGATAATGTTAGATTGTCTGTGAAAAATGCACCTCTTCTCCTTTGCAAGTTTAAGCTTTTCCATCTACACCTCCAACCTAGCTTTCTCCTCTACCTCCTTCTTCTTCTTCACAAAGTCTTCTTCCTCCACCTGTTTCTGATACACCTTCTTGTCCACCATACCATCCTGCCAATCAAACATCTTGGATACATCTTCAACAAGCTTGATGTACTCCATGGAAAGCTTGTCATTTTCAGCCTTAAGCTTGGCCAACTGCTTCTCAAACTGCTCCTTGTCAAGTGTCCTTCCATAGCTCCACTCATGGAACATTACCCATAGCTTGGACAGACATATGTGAAGAACAGGAGGCCAAGGCCCATCAACCCACTCTACAACACCACAATTCACACCATTTTCCTGCATTTATAAATAATATAAGTTATTTCACTATGATGATTAGCTTAGAATTTTCTAAGAATTAATTACATAACCACAATAATACAAGTTACAATTTGGAAGTTGCACTTAAACTGTTGAATCATACCTAGACTGGGCAGCCATAGAAATGCCTTCCTGTTAAAGTGCCTTCAAAATCCACACACTTAAGAGGCCTCATGTGGTGCATAATGCATTTGGGTTCAAAAAGCTCAAGTTGGCCACAGAAAACGGTCTCCACAATGGTGCATGGTTCCTCCTGCAACTAAAAAAACACCAACAACACTGGTTTCAATCACCACTCAAAAGCACAATATATTTGAGCTGTGTATTAACCCTAAACACTACATAAATTCTCAAATCAGCAACAACCCTACACTGTACAAAGATGAACCCTAAGTTAACTCAATCCTACAACCAACACCCACCCTACCTAATCAAGATCCATATTACAGACATAACAATAACCCTAAACTATGCAAGATCCATGGCATTAGCCTAGCATTTAACTCTAACCCTAACCTTAGGTGGCAAGGAATAAACTTACAAAAATTCCCATGTCCATGTTGATGGCCTCGCAATCCTCGTCGAAGCTCGTTTCCTCGTTATTCCAGGAAGTCATGGCGGGAAGGAGGTCAACGGCAGCAGACCTCGGAGACGGCCAGCGGCGGCGAGCTTGTACTCGAGCAGGGGAGTGGGAGAAGGGGAGAGCAGGGGAGTGGGAGAATGGGACTGAGCGGGCAGGGACCGAGCGACCCAACCGGAGGGTTATTTATTACCCAGTTCCGACCGGACCGGTCGGGATAACGGCTGTTAACTGCTGCGCCGCGCCGCGCTGGGCCACGTGGCCTGACGGGTGGGCCCATTCTGTCAGGAAAGCGATTAAATCGCTAGTCGAAACAGCCGACCACACATTTGGTAGTTATCTGGAAAAAATTAAAAACCGATTGTTTTTTAAAACCCTAGCCTGTAAACTAATAGTTTTATGCTATTTACTCTTTTTTCCGTGACACAACATGAGAAGGAACAAATAAGCGAAGTAGCAAAATATCTCTCGATATGTACCAAATAGCTAGCTGCAGTGATCTAGCTTGTGCGTTGAAGAGTCATGTGTTCATGTTATTAATTTGTTTCCCCCTCTTATCATACATCTGAAACGATTACTACGTTAAGCTGTTGGATATTGGCAAAAGAAAAAATACGACGAAAGGCACATGGCGAGAATTAATTTGTTTCCCCCTCTTATCATACATCTAATGTTGTCGTGCTACCTCTCCAATTATGAACAAAGTAAACAAAAAAAATCGAGGGGAGCAACGGCTGCAGAGCTATTGCGCCTCTCACTCGTGAGGTTTCAGTATCCTTCATTTGAAAATCTTAGACACCACCCAAAGAACGTAATAAATAGAAGAAAAAAACCAAAGCCATCCATTAAGCCGAGCTCAGCACCAACCACTACTCATTATGTGAAATGTTGCGCATTAAACTACCAGTGTACTGCACGACCATCTCTTTTCATTGGTTCTGCTTCACATATATCTTCTCCTCTCACACATTCTAATACATGGGCACCTCCTATATATGTGATACAATTTTATACTTGACCCAATGTATGTATGATAAGAGAATACAATGAAGAGTTCCAAGTAGATGAGAAAAACCATTAAAAAAAGTAGATGACAAAGAGTTCCTCGAATTATAGCTGAGTAAAACAAGTTTAGGCTCGACACATTCAAGGAAAAATGTGTTGCCTTTTTTGTTTCAAGGAGGAGAAAATGCGTAGACTTGGGTTTGAAAGGCATCAGAAAGATATATCATGCAAGAGGGTAGATTGATAGCCTGATTGTCAAGCCTTCATGACCAATAAATTTCGGTGTGTCAATAACGAAGGCGGTGATCTAGAGGGGTCCACATAAAGAACCAATGGAGTGAGCTGACAGGTGTAGTAGTGTGTGGTCTATGGACCAGGGGTCCCGCTTGTAAGTGTGTGGGTGTGTGTTTAAAAGAGGCTGGATGCCATCCCCTGGAAGGAAATGAGAATTATGTGAACTATCAACCTACCCTCTCCATATCCCATAATTTCTTTCCTGTTGTTCCCGTTCTCCAATCCCAAGTTACATTCCGATCTGTGATTTCCCTTAATTCTACTAGCGGGCCATCACACCGATCTGAGATTTTCACCACCATGAACAGGTTCTAACAAACTCTAAATAACACCAACCACCAAACTTAAGTACTGAGTCATGCCACCCTACTCGCTGAGAGTGCACCACCACATCTATTTTGGTCGCAACGCATTTACGTGAATGTGAAGAACTTGTATGCTTGTAACAAACACATTAATTTTCCCTACGTGTCGATTCCTCAACTCCAAATGGTATCAGTACTACAAAAGCAGTCCAGGACGCAACATCTTGGCAACTACCAACAATTGTTACTGTGTTAGGCAACTAAAGCAAAACATCCACTACAAAACGGTGGCAACTAAGAAAAATTCTCTGAGCGACTAATAGTTAATCATAAGCGGAGAACTTTTAATTCCTTCCCCACTTGGTCGCGCGACGGCAAAGCATCCAGTATTCTCTAATGCCAATATGCATCCAGGGCAGTGGAGAAGAGGGCAGATGCAGTGTTGTAGGTATCCTGGCATAAAAAAGAAGATGGTGTCACGAATGCCATAGAAGGAATAAACCTAAACAACGAGATAACTAGCAACCTTGTGCCCCTAAGGATTCCATGTGCCAGTTGTTTGCAGAAGGGGAGAGCGATCCCGTTGAAAACTTTCTGGTAATGTGGCCCGATTACTTGTCCTGCAGTTAGCATCATTTATGTTACAAAAAACTCGGCTGGCGTTAGAAAAAATAACAACACAACAGGCCTGGCGCCCACACATGTTCAGAAGGAAATGATTACAAAAAGTGATTGAACAAAAAATTGAACAGAGTGCTAACTTCTATAGTAATACTACAACAACAAATAAGTAGGGTATGAGCATAAGAAATATGTATACAATAAAAATGTGAAGAGACAACTTACCGAGGGTGTTATAGTTACAGTTAAGTTCTGAAACTAGTGGTACTGAATGTACATGGATGAGTTCGTCTGTTTTCCTTTCGCCAGATAAACTGGTTGAATGATATTCAACTGATAGAGCATCATCATCAGTAGATACAGATGACGATGACATAGGAAGGAACATTAATCCAGCAGGAAATCTTTGCCTCCTTGTCACCCATAGAATTACCGCAGCATAAGGAGTAGAGTGGATTATACATATTGCAGTTTCCAACACTATACACAAACAGATGATTGTGCTGCTCAAGATAGAGAAAAATATGTAGAATATAGAAGCTGTGGGTAGAAGAAGCAAGACTGGTGTAAACAACAGCGAACCAACCACATGTTGTTCAACCGTGTAGTCATAGCTATCTAATCTCTGCCTAAGAGGATTCCACTTGCGCCCTCTGTTAATAATACAAACACATATCAGTAAGTCTACAAGAAATGTACAGCAAAAAAATCTAACGAAGAAACAAAAGAAATTGGGAGTTTAGTTGCTAATTGCCAAACATTCATTTATATTGCCACAACTGATTAATTCACAACATTTACTTTCATCAAAATAATAACAGCAATGAAGCAAGAAGATGAGAAATGAACATGATCCAAAGTTTATGATCGAGATGTTATGGGGATAATAATTAGCGCTTCTGTGTCGTCTCTCTAAAAGAGTTTGGCTCTCCAACATATTTCTAAATGCTAGATTTCCACCATAAGACTAATCAACTTCCTATTAGCTTCTACTCTCTATCTACAAGGGATCTGGCTCGATAACTTTCTTCTAAACATTAGATATCTGACAATCTGACTACAGTAATAATTTATAACAAAATATGGTAACTATACATCATTAGTTAACTAATTATCTGACACTAGTCATTCAACACCACAATCAGGTTTACGTTGCAAACAAGCTATTTTTATACTTCAAAAATGCCATATGAGTGAAGGAAGCAGAATCTGTGCAGTGCATTCATGAAACCACATGAACCCATCACTCAAATAGTACACATGCATAATTTTTTTAAATAAGCAAAATGTTCATAGTAAAATAACAGTTTCATCACATATACATGTGAAATTTGGTATAAAAACATGGCGATGGTGTCACTGTACAAAATGCATAAATGTATGACTAATGTTTTGTGCTACAAGTGTGATTTGTTGTCTTCTGTGGACGATGCACATATATGACCATATTTTTGCAAAAACTTTACATGCACAACATGTAGTTCTAGTGCGATGAATTCTTTTCGAGATTTCTTATATTGTAAAGTAATTAAACACAAAAAGTTCATATGATCATAGGTGCATTTATCCATCAACATACTAACATGTTTACCTGAAAAGACGCCACAATGATGTCACTGTCTGAATCTGCCTTGAATATATTAAGGAGATTAACCACTGAAGCATGGTAACATGCAATGTCGCAAGCTGGATAATGTCAATGAAGATTGAAACAGGAACCGTGAAACCTAAAATAATTCCAGAAAATGCAAGGCCTTGAATTATATGCCTAAGGAAGCCTCCCACCATGAACCAAAGGGTAGAATAAATTTGGATTGCATTCAAAGAAATCATGCCTAGAAGCTCTGCTAACTCAGTATTCAGCTTAAAGCCTGCTGGAACACCCATCAGCCACACACAACCAGATCTCAAGACAGCATCTGTCATGTAGTGAAGAAGAGCAAAAATCCAAGAGCAAATAGTCTCCATGTTCAACAATAGTGCTGCTCCAAGGATGAAACCCATCAGAAGATCCATGATAATATTTGACCATAAAGCATGCTTCTGGATTGCAGCTTTGTGTGCATATTCGACATTCACATAGGAGCTGAAGAGTATAAGCAGTAACATACTCAAATAATATACCAAAGATAGCTCAATAAAAGCTTAGTGTTAACAATAATTTATTTTATCATCACTATTTAACAGCTAATATATCTAATCTCAACTTTTAATATTGGGGAAGCACAAAGGTTCCTTACATCAAGGTTAAATGAACCAACAAAATGAAATAAAATACAGTCATCAGCTATCATAAAGCAAGGAAACCAAGTGAGCTTGGCAACACCATTTGACATATCTAGAAAAGATAACTAGTCAATGGTAACTTAAGTTATAATGGTAGAATTAAGCAGCACCATAGGCATCCCAAGTTTACCTTAGGGAAGTATCTTGGAGGAAAATCGGCCAATAAAGAATTTGGGAACAACGGAGATGCATGTTTTTCCATGAGTGTCTGAAAACCTTTTGTAATATAAAGTGCTCAGAGACATGGCTCAAACATTTTCGGAACAGCTGAATGAAGATGTAGATAATAGTTGATACTGAAGCCAAAATTATTCCTGTGAAATGTTGTGCCACTTGAACTAAGGCATCAATCCTGAATAAACAACCAGCAGTCAGGACAAAAGAAGAAGAAGAAAACAGTGTCCATCAGAGAAAATAGATAAAAGATGATGCTTACACAGTTGCAAACAAGAAATGAGCCGCAGAGCTGTTATTAGTAGTTTTCCAAGCAACTGACAATCTAGCTGAATTTGAACAATTAAGCGCCAACACAATCGGATCCTTCAAACATAAATGTAGACCAAATTATCTAGTTGTTCAAATTAAACTGTAATAACATGTAAAAGCATCAAGGCACATACCAAATCAAGAAATGGTCGTTTCTTTTGCAGATTATTTATCCAATTTGGCCTTTTGAAGGGGGACTTCATCCTATAAGGTGCATCCTCGCCCAGGGAGAAATGGTTTCTACCAGCAACAGGAACATCATAAAGTATGACCTACATAAATTGAATAGTATTGAAGTAACTGATCACAGTAAAACAATTGAACAGCACTGAAGGAAATAAACTAAAATGATCCAAACTACGATTGCCACAAGGATGTCAGAAGTTAGAGTTGACTTACATACGTGGCAATGATTAATTTCAACCTTCTGGTCATCAAGATACAAATGATGAAGCACTGGAATTTGATTCAGATTGCTTTTCAAGCTCTTTTCAGGCTTACAGCAGAAGTGCACCCAGTCGCCACGTTTCACTACTGACTTCTTGCACTTATCCAGAAAACCGTCTAATACACTACAATCACATTCCCATTTTCCATTATTCTCACTTTGGTCTTGATCTTCGCTTCCCAATGATCCACCCAATGCAATAGAACTGTCTTGGTTTGTGTCAGCATGCTCTGCCTGAACAACTTGAGCCCGCAACAGGTGATATTTTTGCTTAACACAGCAGCCTTCAAAATCTCTTGGAAGATGTACAACACAATCCCCAAGGATGGTAAATGCTGCAGATTCTTGAAGCACTGTTGGCATCGTTTTATTTGAGGAAAGGATAGCAGTCTACCAAGAGAGAAAACATTCAGCAATGCAGCCATCAATAAAAAAGCAACTAAAAACAGTTATTCATAATCAAGCAATGGTCCTGGTATCAAGCATGTGATGCATACTCATAATGTATGTCTCTAATTTTTATAGTATCTGAATGGAAGATTGCGGTGATCAAACAACAGTCTTGGTACCAAAACATGTGATGCTGCGATAAGAATCTAAGTAAAATGTAAGATTAAGGATTATAAATAGCCCACCACAAAAGACTAATCAGTACATGTAAAGGAAAAGCCATCATATTGTATACATATAGTAGGGATGTGCAGAAAACATCCAGCCTATTTGTCCTCAACGTTTCCAAGTCGGCTGTTTTGAATAATAAAAATATTTGGTTCAAATATTCGGAGCCTTTCAGACATATAAAGTGCATTCAGGACAATGGAGATGTTACAAGAAACCAATTCAACCGCCTGACCATAACATGTATATGATCATTATCTCTTCATGGGTTGTTCAGTTTATGGAACACACATATACTAGATTCAGCTAATGGCGTCATCCACAGATTTCAAGGGATGGAAGAGGGTCATACGAAAATCTTTGTGAAACATCCCCTACCAACAAGTCCCGCTAATATCTTGCCTCTGGGCTCTGGCACATGCAGGAAGATTATGTCCATTTAGTCCCCGAATGAGTTCATTCCATTTGCTAACCAGACACAAACTTGTTAGATTAGGTAATGCATTTCAAGTTTTCAACTAGCGAAACACAAACCAGCAGGGTGAGGTAATTCCAGGATAAGGCCATAACTACAAAAAGTACCCCTTTGGTTCCTGAAGATTTTAACTCGGTAAACTCCTAAACCGAAGCCTTAGTTAATCAAAAATAATTCAGGGACTGGTTCAGTCTGCTTGACCATGAAGCGGCACACAGCTCCAGCATATTTTTTCAATTGGGAAGGGGCTTCAAATAAAGAAGCTAAGTGTGTATCTCACTGACTCTAACAGTGTACAAGCAGTGCAGCTAAAAGTCAATCATGTAAAAAAATCAATTAATGCTTTACAACAAACAAAATAGGTCTAGTGGCTACTACACTTCTGCCAAGTGTGGCATGCCATACACTTTTCTGCAACGTAGTTTATTATGCTGCAATGAACGGGCAGAACAACCTCAAAAAGTTTGCCTTCTTAAGTGAGAGTTAGTTCGCCCTAAAACAACAAAATTCTTCATAATCGTAAGTATAAAAAAATGGATCACACTGGCCACTGTCACACCCTCCATATAAATGGAATAATATAGCAAAGTACATTTAACAGCACCATTTATACTATTTGCTGCCATGACCGACCTGGAAAGTGTCGAGGTTGGGGAAAGACCGCAAGATCTCTCCCTCGGAGACGAACGCCGCGACAACAATGTCGAGTGACCCCGCATGGGGGAAGAGCCATCCAAAAAGGAGATATCTGGCAGAGACGGACTCCAATTCAGACTGATGTTGCTGGCGCGGCCACCAGATCCTGCACCGGTCCATGCAGGGGCAGACTAAATGTGGGGCATAGGGAGTTCAGCTGGACCCACAAGGTTCTGGAACTGCACCCGCACCACAGAATCACAGGCCCAAATTCCTATTTACTCAACAGAGATTGATCTTCTGTGGCCTGCACGGAAGAAGAACCAGATCAAACAATGTCTGGATTAGTTTAGTATAGGATATCATGTAGCAAGTAACTCTGCAATAAACTGAATGGAGATAAAAACAAAATTCAAATTTGGTATCAGAAACTCAGCGGATGGGAGAATGGGTGATTTGATGATATGCCCTTTGGTCCAATGTAATGGATCTTTTACCCTTTCCTTCATGTGCAAACGGTTAAATTGCCCTATCTCTCATATTAACCAGTTTCTATTCAAAACAGAAAATACCACTAAATGAATAAACCTTGGTACCACTATTCTATTCTGACATAGTAGAGAACTATTTGCAAGCAGACTCACATTCCCACATATGTATTCATCTGCCAACCACTCACGAGAAACAACAAATAAGTCAAGATTTTACAAGTTCAAGTCACAAATACCGTAATACCTCACATGCTCGCATAAGAATCAAAACTGAAGGAGATCAGTGGCAGAGCAGAATTAGAGAAAGGCCTATAACAAAAATCGAAAGTATATAACATACGACTCGATTGGACAGTAAATATAAAATTTAAACTCAATTGTTACAATCTAACAAAACGGATAAAATGTGAGCACAAAATATAGTATGGGGATACAAAAGAGCATCAAAACTTTCATCTCCCATTTCTGCAACACGAAATGAAGCTGGTAACAAAGTACGTCAACTTGAGTAAATCCAACGCATATCAATAATTTCAATGCACCATGTATCCTTTATTTAGAATGTCATGCATCAGTTCAGAACCTAGAAATTAGAAATTACCCTGTGGGAATTACCAAAAACTATTAAAAAAATACCCTGTGGGGATACGGCTCCGGGCTTCCCCTGTCCAAAGCCGAGCAGTAGGCAGCGGCCAGCAGCCCCTGCGCGGTGCCTGCACGAGTCAGCGAGAGCGGTAGCGACCCGGCGGCTGCGTGGAGGCCACGGGGGGATGCCGGCAGGGACTACTGCTGCGCGCAGTAGGGGAACGGCGTGGTCGAGCTCGCGCTCGCGCGGAAGCAGCCGGACAGCGAGAGGCGGGAGCCGGGAGCGGGCGGCGGCGGGCGGCGGGGGGCGGAGGCGGTCGGGAGATGCGTGGGAGGGGCGAAGGGATCGGCTGGGGTGCTACTGTGTATCGCTCGCATCGCTGGCTGCCACACGGGCCTGGCCCAGGAAGTGGATCTCCCAGCGAGTATGGGAGCGTACGGTGACTTTCTTTCCCCTTTTGTTCCCTTTTTTCACTTCCTTCTTTTTTTATTTTCAATGGTTTTATTTTCATTTCCTAAAATTCTTGCATGGGAAAAATGTTGATAAATTTAAAAAATAAACTCAATCAAATGGAAAGTATTCCAAAAAAATGTTCACAAATTTAGAAAAACCTTGCATTTGAAAAATATTTGTGGTTCAAAAGATGTTCACGTATTTGAAACAATATTCATGAATTTAAAAAATTGTTTGTGAAATTTAACAAATGGATGTAAATTCAAGACAATGCTTGTGTATTTGATAAAAAAAATTAGGGATTCAAAAAGCTTGCAGATTAAATGTTTGTGAAATCAAAAAAGTGTCCGCCAATCCAGAAAACATTTGTGGATTTGAAAATTGGTGATTTAAAAAAGTTCATGAATAAAAAATGCTTGTGGGTTTAAAAAATAATAAAACGAATTCAAAATATGTTCATGGATTTCAAGATTGTTCATGAATTTAGCAAATCACCGATTTGAAAAAAAATCACAAATCCAAATAATGTTCGTGGATTGGAATATTATTCACGAATTTGGGAATATGTTAGTGAATTTGAAAAGTGTTCACAATTTTCAAAAAATGTTCATGAATTTATTTTTATAAAAAAATTGGAATTTTATAAAATTTCACGAATGCAAAAAATCATGGATTTAAACAGAAAAGGTAAAAGGAAAAGAAAAGGAAGAAAAAACAGAAGAAAAAAATAGTCATAAATCCTTAAAAAAATAGAACAACACGGAGGAGCTCCCCGGCTCCATTACTCATAAAGAAGCCACAATATCAGGTTTGAGATACAAGACTAAAAAGGTAAAAAGAAAAATAAAAACACAAGCAAAAGGAGAGCTCTCGCTCTCTACCAGCCATGCTAAGGACGCAAATACACGGGTCCGAGAACATTACACGACATTAAGGAAGGCTAAAAGAAAAACTCAGGGATGCCACACACATCATATATTCTCTCTGGCCCCCATAGTGCATCCTAGACTCCATCGCCCCGACGCCCATGATCTATGTCGTGGTTTTATCACGGCATATGTCCTCGTGCAAAGACTTAGGTATGGGGCCATCGCAGCTATGTGACGGCTCGAGAGGGGTCGGTTGAAATCGAGAGACGCGAGTTTACCCAGGTTCGGTCCCTTCGGTGGAGGTAAAAGCCTACGTCATGCTTGTGTTTCATTGATGACGACGATGATCTCGATTACAAGGGTGCGGAATCGCTACCTCTAATCTCGAGGGTGTCTAATATGTCTATCTCTAATGACTTGAACCTGTCATGGCTCAATCTAACTTGTGAAACTGTCCCTCTTAAAGCGTCTTACCCCTCCTTATATAGGTGGAAGGGGTAGATTTACATGTAGAGTCCTACTATGAGTAGGACTAGGACTAGTCTCTCTTGAATCCTAATACGGGTCTTGTTTCCTTTGTGAGGGAGTGTTTCCTCTTCTTGGGCCTTTTCTTGTGAGCCGGCCTCCTGGCCTCTCTATGAACCGCCTTATGTCGGGGTGCACGCCGGACTTTGGGCCTTTGTCGTTTGTCTGAGTCGCCTGCAGGGTCATGTATGAGCCGCCCACCAGGTCACTGATGAGTCGCCAATGAGTCTCCAAATCCCAGTTGGGTCCTACTTCAAGCCGGATTACACCGCGGGGTTATCCCTGACAACCTGTTCGACGACTGGCTCGACCGAGGTTGATGCCATCACCAATGTCGAGGAGGCCCAAGATGCCGCCACCACCGTCCACCCCGAGCACGCGGTCATCATCAACTACACAGAGGTCACACAGTTCATATCATTGCAGGCAGCGCTCTCCATCGACATTATCCATTCACCGGAGATGACCATGAAACATGATATGGGAATCGAGTAACAAGGTCAGCTGCTACACCCGACGTCGTGGTACTCGTTTGTGTATCATTCACAGTCGGCATATTTAGAAGCTACAGCGGGAAGTTCCTGGTTTGTGTCATGTCCTACTGGGATACTTTGGTACTGTTGGCACATTGAGTATCTACAACAGTGGCGCCCACGTGATCAGGCAAGCTTTTGGGAGTGCATTGATGATCAAAGTTTTTCTCGAGACGGAGCCCTGCTAGTGATTTCTCATCCGAGGCCTTCATCCGTGTACCTGGAACAATTCAATTCACTTTCGTTGCAGGATTCTACATAGTGCATCCAAAATTTAGTGAAATGTTGGGAGTCTATTACACGTGCAACTGAAGAATCTTGGGCAAATGCTCAGTCAGAATTTCAAAAATGGATGTTTCCCCCTGCACTTATATGGGTCCACTTCATGGAGTTACAAAAAATTGTCTATGAGAGGAGCAAAGTTCTAGTATCTAGGTTCTATGTGAACTATAGGAATTCCTTGTTGAGATATTCATGGTTGCCAATATTCGAGAAGATATGCACAGTCTTAGCTGGTCTGAACAATTTGCAAGCAATACACAATCTGACCATTCCATGGGTTTCCTCTTGTACGATAGACCGAAGATCTATCATGATATATCTGAATTTGTGGCCTCCGTGGGTGAAATTCAAAAATTATATGTGGTTAAAATTGATAGTACTGTGGAGCATCTAGAATTCAAGAGTACCATGCGCTGCTTGGGCATCTTGTGGGTGGACAGTGAGCTAATTGGTAAAGAGTTGCAGCTCCCAAGTAAACATCACGAGCCACCTCAAGTTCTAGGGTACACTGTTGGGCTAGTTCATTGCCATTCAGTGATTCTTGGTATCCACCGGACCGCACGAAACATAATGCAGAGGTCAAAAGCATTAGGAGACGCCTACTGAAAGCGATGCAATGATAGGTATTTAGTATCTTTGCATGTTTCAATGTGATAGAGATCGAGTGGATTTATTGCCATGGAACATTTGCTATACACACAAATTATCTGATTTCTTGTATGTCGAGACCATACCCATGTCCGTCGTTTGATTGTTTGCATGAAGGCGCGCAACTGAGGTACACATGGCCTAAAATTATTTATGTGATGCATCATTTTGATGATGTTCCAAATTCTCTGGTGGGATCCTTGAGGTGTCACCAAAGTGTGCACCTGAAACTACTGTGCTCGTCATTTTCAAGCAATTGTCACACACTGCAATTATGGTTAGAGCTACCAAAAGTGGAATCTCAGTCTAGCACCTTTGGGTCTAGTGATCCAAATCTCATGAGAGAATTCTGATGGTGTTTGAAAAGTGCACAACACAACCCATTTTGTTCGCGTATGAGATAAGCGGGATACTCTTTCAAACCAAGACCATGGTCGACTTTAATGTATTGTTCAGATGTCTGCTACGCTGGGGAGCCATTTTTTATATACACAGTTAGCCACATAAGGTTTCATGGTTTAGTTATGGGATTGTTGTGTCCCGCTCAAATGTGTGGTCTCTCTTCGAGTTTATTGTTGTGATTGGTTTTCACTCGAGGAACCCTTCAGTTGTTTTCAGCATGCTGTACTACCCAATGCTAGTGGAATGGCAAACGTGGAGTGCGTGACAGATGGTCAGCAACATAGAAGCAACCTACAAGTTGGTGGCAATTAGTTCACGTATGAGTGGGGACGGTTGAATCCTAATTTCCTTGAAGATAGTATTGACTCCTATTCCAATGCATATTTCTCTAGAAACATTTACATGGTGGTTGTTCATCTGTTGGTGCATTCCGCTGGGCAGCTATTGACTTGGGTCAGAAGTGGAGAAGCCAATATGATGTTGGGGAGTGCAACACATTCACTTACAAATGTTGCATATGCTTTGGCATCCCAATGGCAGGGAGTAAGCTCCTTCTGCTTGAGCTGCAACTAATTATTCCACCAAGCCTTATTCCAGGATTCAGATGTACTAAGAGCAAGTCTAGTAGAGCCCTCAAACCCTCAAACCCCTAAAAATAACTGTTTTTTTACAGTTTTCGTCGAAAAAAGGCCGTAGACTAGAACCCCTAAACCCTCAAACCCGTAAAAAAAACTAGAGGTCCAACCCTCAAACATTTTCCCAACCTGTAGAAGTGAGGGTTGGGAGGAAAAACTCGCCCCAACCCGCACTCCTCTTCCACCCTCGCGCGGGAGGGAAGTTTCATCCCCGCGCCGCGCCCTCCCCCGATCACGCCGCCGCCGTCGCCAGCCCGCCGCCCCTCCGCGCCCCCGACGCCCGCCGCCCGCCCGCCGCCCCTCCGCGCCCCGCCCCTCCGCATCGACGCCGCCCACCCCCCCCCCCCCCGCCCCTCCTCGCCCCGCCCCGGCCGCCCGCCCGCCGCCCCTCCGCGCCCCGCCCCGGACGCCGCCCGCCCGCGTCCCCGCCCTGCTCAACGCGGGCCCCCGACGCGTCCCCGCCCTGCACGACGCCGGCCCCCAATGCGTCCCCGCCCCGCTCAACGTCGGCCCCCGGCTCCCGAAGTTGAGATTTTTTTTTAGTTTTTAATTTTTGCTTCATTGGCACTCACAATTGTTGCCACTCGGTATGTAGATGGAGGTGAACAACGACGACATGGACTCGTTGTCCGATTCGTCGGATTGGTCGTCATCCGACGATTCGGACATTGAGGAGTTGTTGCAAGACGACGACGTCGAGATGATGAGCCTCCTCGTCGACGTGCAAGCGTTTGAAGACCGCGTGAAGCTTATGGATCAGAGGAGAGGGTCGAAGATGGGGCGACTCACCATCTACCGGAACCGCGCTCTCGGACACGGGCATTTGATGCAAGAGTACTTTGCGGAGGTACCTATAGACCCTCCTCGTCTCTTCCGCAGAAGGTACCAAATGTGTCGTAGTTTTTTTGTGAAGATTGTCACCGATTGTGAGGCTGCCTCCTATTACTTTAAACATTGTAGATCCACCGCCGGTATCATGGGGTTTAGAACATATCAAAAGATATCGGCGGCAATGCAGCTACTCGCTTATGGCATACCCGCGGATTATACCGACGAGTATCTTCGCATTGGGCAAGATACAACCACGGAGTCCGCCAGTAGGTTTGCCAAGTTGGTCATCCGGTTTTATGGTGAGCAGTATCTTCGGACACCAAACAAGGAAGATACAAAGAGATTAATGGAATTTGTGCTATGTCATATGATGAAATGTGATGAAATGTGTGATATATGAAATGACAGTTTTAAAGGTTGCGGTTGAGGCAAAGACTAGAACCC
The DNA here is from genome assembly GCF_904849725.1 of Hordeum vulgare subsp. vulgare. Classification (NCBI taxonomy): domain Eukaryota; kingdom Viridiplantae; phylum Streptophyta; class Magnoliopsida; order Poales; family Poaceae; genus Hordeum; species Hordeum vulgare. The sequence continues at coordinate 537,081,497 of NC_058522.1, read as the reverse complement.
TCAAATCCAACCCTTAAAGTAGTTTAAGGGTTGGGTTTGAGGGTTCTAGTCTTTACCCCTGTTTTTTAACCCTTAAAATTGCCAAAAACTGGCACTTCTCAACCCTTAAAACTGCTTTAAGGGTTTGAGGGTTTGAGGGTTCTACTAGACATGCTCTAAGAGAAGTAATTCAGAGCGTAGACACCTCACTGAATTTCTTTGGGAATTGACCCAGTTTTGGGAAAATGTTTATCATACAAGTGCGCGGGTAAGCTATTTGTGGGTCTTCTTCGGTGGTACATGCCCTGCTATCTTTGAGAAGTATCTTTGCATGTTTCAATGTGATAGAGGTCGAGTGGATTTATTGCCATGGAACATTTGCTATACACACAAATTATCTGATTTCTTGTATGTCGAGACCATACCCATGTCCGTCGTTTGATTGTTTGCATGAAGGCGCGCAACTGAGGTACACATGGCCTAAAATTATTTATGTGATGCATCATTTTGATGATGTTCCAAATTCTCTGGTGGGATCCTTGAGATGTCACCAAAGTGTGCACCTGAAACTACTGTGCTCGTCATTTTCAAGCAATTGTCACACACTGCAATTATGGTTAGAGCTACCAAAAGTGGAATCTCAGTCTAGCACCTCTGGGTCTAGTGATCCAAATCTCATGAGAGAATTCTGGTTGTGTTTGAAAAGTGCACAACACAACCCATTTCGTTCGCGAATGAGATACACGGGATACTCTTCCAAACCAAGACCATGGTCGACTTTTATGTATTTTTCAGATGTCTGCTACGCTGGGGAGCCATTTTTTATATACACAGTTAGCCACATGAGGTTTCATGGTTTAGTTATGGGATTGTTGTGTCCCGCTCAAATGTGTGGTCTCTCTTCGAGTTTATTGTTGTGATTTGTTTTCACTCGAGGAACCCTTCACTTGTTTTCAGCATGATGTACTACCCAATGCTAGTGGAATGGCAAACGTGGAGTGCGTTGATTTTACTATCTATCTCACTCATCTACCACTCGCTACTGATATCAATCTCACTGGATTTTCATCCTCAAGTGCAACTGTTACAAACCTGTTGTTGCAGTTTCTTGCCTTCCCATAGGAGTCATTGCATTTTTTTCTGTTGTTACACAAGACAGATGGTCAGCAACATCGAAGCAACCTATAAGTTAGTGGCAATTAGTTCACGTATGAGTGGGGACGGTTGAATCCTAATTTCCTTGAAGATAGTATTGACTCCTATTCCAATGCATATTTCTCTAGAAACCTTTACATGGTGGTTGTTTATCTGTTGGTGCATTCTGCTGGGCAGCTATAGACTTGGGTCAGAAGTGGAGAAGCCAATATGATGTTGGGGAGTGCAACACATTCACTTACAAATGTTGCATATGCTTTGGCATCCCAATGGCAGGGAGTAAGCTCCTTCTGCTTGAGCTGCAACTAATTATTCCACCAAGCCTTATTCCAGGATTCAGATGCACTAAGAGCAAGTCTAGTAGAGCCCTCAAACCCTCAAACCCCTAAAAATAACTGTTTTTTTACAGTTTTCGTCGAAAAAAGCCGTAGACTAGAACCCCTAAACCCTCAAACCCGTAAAAAAAATTAGAGGTCCAACCCTCAAACATTTTCCCAACCTGTAGAAGTGAGGGTCGGGAGGAAAAACACGCCCCAACCCGCACTCCTCTTCCACCCTCGCGCGGGAGGGAAGTTTCATCCCCGCGCCGCGCCCTCCCCTGATCACGCCGCTGCCGCCGCCAGCCCGCCGGCCCTCCGCGCCCCCGCCGCCCGCCGCCCCTCCGCGCCCCGCCCCTCCGCATCGACGCCGCCCACCCCCCGCCCCTCCGCGCCCCGCCCCGACCGGCCGCCCCTCCGCGCCCCGCCCCGGTCGCCCGGCCCGCCCGCGCCCCACCTCGGCTGCCCGCCCGCGTCCCCGCCCTGCTCGACGCCGGCCCCCGACACGTCCCCGCCCCGCTCGACGCCGGCCCCCAACGCGTCCCTGCCCCGCTCGACGCCGGCACCCGGCTCCCAAAGTTGAGATTTTTTTTTATTTTTCAGTTTTTAATTTTTGCTTCATTGGCACTCACAATTGTTGCCACTCGGTATGTAGATGGAGGTGAACAACGACGACATGGACTCATTGTCCGATTCGTCGGATTGGTCGTCATCCGACGATTCGGACATTGAGGAGTTGTTGCAAGACGACGACGTCGAGATAATGAGTCTCCTCGTCGACGTGCAAGCGTTTGAAGACCGCGTGAAGCTTATGGATCAGAGGAGAGGGTCGAAGATGGGGCGACTCACCATCTACCGGAACCGCGCTCTCGGACACGGGCATTTGATGCAAGAGTACTTTGCGGAGGTACCTACATACCCTCCTCGTCTCTTCCGCAGAAGGTACCAAATGTGTCGTAGTTTTTTTGTGAAGATTGTCACCGATTGTGAGGCTGCCTCCTATTACTTTAAACATCGTAGATCCGCCGCCGGTATCATGGGGTTTAGTGCATATCAAAAGATATCGGCAGCAATGCGGGTACTCGCTTATGGCATACCCGCGGATTATACCGACGAGTATCTTCGCATTGGGCAAGATACAACCACGGAGTCCGCCTGTAGGTTTGCCAAGTTGGTCATCCGGTTGTATGGTGAGCAGTATCTTCGGACACCAAACAAGGAAGATACAAAGAGATTAATGAATTTGTGCTATGTCATATGATGAAATGTGATGAAATGTGTGATATATGAAATGACAGTTTTAAAGGTTGCGGTTGAGGCAAAGACTAGAACCCTCAAATCCAACCCTTAAAGCAGTTTAAGGGTTGGGTTTGAGGGTTCTAGTCTTTGCCCCTGTTTTTTAACCCTTAAAAGTGCCAAAAACTGGCACTTCTCAACCCTTAAAACTGCTTTAAGGGTTTGAGGGTTTGAGGGTTCTACTAGACATGCTCTAAGAGAAGTAATTCAGAGCGTAGACACCTCACTGAATTTCTTTGGGAATTGACCCAGTTTTGGGAAAATGTTTATCATACAAGTGCGCGGGTAAGCTATTTGTGGGTCTTCTTCGGTGGTACATGCCCTGCTATCTTTGAGAAGTATCTTTGCATGTTTCAATGTGATAGAGGTTGAGTGGATTTATTGCCATGGAACATTTGCTATACACACAAATTATCTGATTTCTTGTATGTCGAGACCATACCCATGTCCGTCGTTTGATTGTTTGCATGAAGGCGCACAACTGAGGTACACATGCCCTAAAATTATTTATGTGATGCATCATTTTGATGGTGTTCCAAATTCTCTGATGGGATCCTTGAGATGTTGCCAAAGTGTGCACCTGAAACTACTGTGCTTGTCATTTTCAAGCAATTGTCACACACTGCAATTATGGTCAGCGCTACGAAAAGTGGAATCTCAGTCTAGTACCTCTAGGTCTAGTGATCCAAATCTCATGAGAGAATTCTGGTGGTGTTTGCAAAGTGCACAACAGAACTCATTTCGTTCGCGTATGAGATACACAGGATACTATTTCAGACCAAGACCATGGTCGACTTTAATGTATTGTTCAGATGTCTGCTACGCTGGGGAGCCATGTTCTGATATACTCCCTCCGTTCCATAATATAAGTCTTTTTAGGGATTTCATTAAATGACTACATACGGAGCAAAATGAATGAATCTATATTCTAAAATATGTCTATATACATCCGTATGTAGTCTTCTAGTGAAACATCTTAAAAAACTTATATTTAGGTTAGCCACATGAGGTTTCATGGTTTAGTTATGGGATTGTTGTGTCCCGCTCAGATGTGTGGTCTCTCTTCGAGTTTATTATTGTGATTTGTTTTCACTCCAGGAACCCTTCAGTTGTTTTCAGCATGATGTACTACCCAATGCTAGTGGAATGGCAAACATGGAGTGCGTTGATTTTACTATCTATCTCGCTCATCTACCACTCACTACTGATATCAATCTCACTGGATTTTCATCCTCAAGTGCAACTGTTACAAACCTGTTGTTGCAGTTTCTTGCCTTCTCATAGGAGTCATTGCATTTTGTTCTGTTGTTACACAAGACAAATGGTCAACAACATAGGAGCAACCTACAAGTTGGTGGCAATTAGTTCACGTATGAGTGGGGACGGTTGAATCCTAATTTCCTTGAAGATAGTATTGACTCCTATTCCAATGCATATTTCTCTAGAAACCTTTACATGGTGGTTGTTCATCTGTTGGTGCGTTCTGCTGGGCAGCTATTGTTGGAAATATGCCCTAAAAGCAATGATAAAATAGTTATAATTATATTTCCTGTTACAAGATAATCGTTTATTAGCCATGCTATAATTGTATTGAATGAAAACTTAGATACATGTGTGGATACATAGACAAAGCAATGTCCCTAGCAAGCCTCTAGTTGGCTAGCCAGTTGATCAAGGATATGTTGGTGAACGTTGCATGGGAAACAAAAAAATTCCTACGCACATGAAGACCTATCATGGTGATGTCTATCTACGAGAGGAGATTTGGATCTACGTACCCTTGTAGATCGTACAGCAGGAAGCGTTAAGAAACGCGGTTGAAGTAGTGGAACGTCCTCACGTCCCTCGATCCACCCCACGAACCGTCCTACGAACCGTCCCGCGATCCGTCCCACGATCCGTTCCGATCTAGTGCCAAACGGACGGCACGTCCGCGTTCAGCACACGTACAGCTCGACGATGATCTCGGCCTTCTTGATACAACAAGCAAGACAGAGAAGTAGATGAGTTCTCCGGTGGTGGTGATGATCTACTCCTGCAGGGCTCCGCCCGAACTCCGTAGAAATACGACCTAGAGGAAGAACTATGGTGTCTAGATCTGAGTTGCACGTGGCAAAAGTTGTCTCAAATCAGCCCTAAATCACCACTATATATAGGAGGGAGGGGGAGGAGGCTTGCCTTGAGGGCCAAGCCCTCAAGGGTGCCCCGGCCAGGAGGAGAGGAGGATTCCTACTCCAATTAGGATTGGAAAGTGGAGTCCTTCTCTTCCTTCCCACCTCCCATTTTTTTCTTTATTTTGGTTTTCTTCTCTTGGCGCATAGGCCTTCTTGGACTGTCCCACCAGCCCACTAAGGGCTGGTGCGCCACCCCTAAGGCCATTGGGCTTCCCCTGGGTGGGTTGCCCCCCTCCCGATGAACTTTCGGAACTCATTCGTCACTCCCGGTACAATGTCGGTAATGCCCGAAAACCTTCTGGTAACCAAATGAAACCATCCTATATATCAATCTTCGTTTCCGGACTATTCTGGAAACCCTCGTGATGTCTGTGATCTCATCCGGGACTCAGAACAACATTCGGTAACCACACATATAACTCAACTATACTAAAACATCATCGAACCTTAAGTGTGCAGACCCTGCGGGTTCGAGAACTATGTAGACATGCCCCGAGGCACTCCTCGATCAATATCGAATAGCGGGACCTGGATGCCCATATTGGATCCTACATATTCTCCGAAGATCTTATCGGTTGAACGTCAGTGCCAAGGATTCATATAATCCCGTATGTCATTCCTTTTGTCCTTCGGTATGTTACTTGCCCGAGATTCGATCGTCGGTATCCGCATACCTATTTCAATCTCGTTACAGGAAAGTCTCTTTACTCGTTCCGTAATACAAGATCCCGTGACTTACACTTAGTCACATTGTTTGCAAGGCTTGTGTATGATGTTGTATTACCGAGTGGGCCCCGAGATACCTCTCCGTCACACGAAGTGACAAATCCCAGTCTTGATCCATACTAACTCAACGGACACCTTCGGAGATACCTGTAGAGCACCTTTATAGCCACCCAGTTACGTTGTGACGTTTGATGCACACAAGGTATTCCTCCGGTGCCAGTGAGTTATATGATCTCATGGTCATAGGAACAAATACTTGACACGCAGAAAACAATTGCAATAAAATGACACGATCAATATGCTACGTATATAATTTGGGTCTTGTCCATCACATGATTCTCCTAATGATGTGATCCCGTTATCAAGTGACAACACTTGCCTATGGCCAGGAAACCTTGACCGTCTTTGATCAACGAACTAGTCAACTAGAGGCTCACTAGCTAGGGACAGTGTGTTGTCTATGTATCCACACCTGTATTTGAGTTTCCAATCAATACAATTATAGCATGGAAAATAAACGATTATGTTAGAGCATATATTTCCATATGTGGTTTTGGTAATTGATGATAATTCCTATGGACTAATGGTTGCCTTAAGTTATATTTATACGATTTGTCCATAGGCACTTCTTGAAGTCCATCTATTGGGTTCAAGGAGTTTATATGATGACCAAGATGGTATTCAAGGTATTATCCAAAGAATGGTCATAGAGACACAAGGTTGATCAAGATCTCAGTCAAAGAGTAAATCAAGATGATCAACACACAAAGCGTACAAGATGTACCGAGAGGGATCAAGTGATCCCATGGTATGGTGTGTTTCCATGGGCTTGCGTCAAAAGAAAGATCTCATACAACCCATGAAGGATGACGTCAAGTGGTGATCGTCATCAAGATTGCGGTGTGCAAGTTCAAGTGAATCAGCACGAATATATCATGCTTGAAGCTTGCGGTCCATTGTGGTGGCAATGGACTTGTGAAGATATGCTGAAGAGTGGCTCACCCATAGTGAGTATGGGGGAGCAATCAACTAGCCTTCATAAAGCCAACAAAATCAAGAAAGGTGGTCCATCTTGAGGAAGCCAAGATCATCATCATCTAGCTCAAGAGGTCGAGGTGCAAGGTATAGGTTTGCCCTTGATAGGTTTTCTGTTTTAGGATAGAATGTTGTATTGTGAAGGGGGGCTCTCAAGTGAGTAGCTTGATCGTATCGTTCGTTGAGAGCTCAAACCATTTGCATACTTGCATCATACTTCTTGGTTCTTATTTGGTGTTTCTCTTTGTGAGTTTTTAGAGCTTATGGTCATCTTCATGACAAGCTCGAGTTCATCGAAAACGGAGTCCATATGCATCTACTATGATGTTTTCGATGTTGGAGTTTTTGCCGGTTCTTCATTCATAGAGGTCTCACATCTCTATATCATTGGCATTTTCATATCTGCATGGTCTTAAGATTTCCTGTCGTCCTAAATCCAACAAGCTTGGGTTTGCTCGATTCGGAGCTCGTATGCGAAAGTTATGACTGTTTCAATGGTCAGCGGTAGTACCGCTGGCCCTCGCGGTAGTACCGCTGGCCCTAGCAGTAGTACCGCTAGAGCTGGCGGTAGTACCGCTGTCCCAGTTGTAGTACTTCTGCTACTACAACAAAAGACCTTCCAACGGCGCCAGAAATAGGTGTGTTGAAGGCACCAGGAATCCTTTTGCTACGGCTACGCCTTAAGGTACTTCCTAGGCAAATATGCAAAGGATATCCCCCATGGCCTTGGAGCCTTGCGTTGGTGTTCCCTCGAAGCGGAAAGGATGATGTAGCGCAGCGGTGGTAAGTATTACCCTCAGTTTTGAGAACCAAGGTATCGATCCAGTGAAGGAGTATCACAAGTACCAAAGTGGATTCATATCCAGCCCCTCCATCAATAGGTTTGACACGCGAAAACCAAGATTCAAGAGGATACACACCAGGCACTTTAAGATCTTCGTGATTTGCATCACTAGAACGCGCCCTTTTAAACCATTCATGACTAGCGCGAATTTGGGCGGTTCTTTCTTTGCTCTCATTCATGGAGACACGCATAGCTTTCAAAGTTTCATCCAAGTTGACCTTGGGAGGAGCGCATCTAACTTTCAAAGCATCAATATCACAACACATCCTATCAACGCTCTTAGCCAAATCGTCAATTTTGAGTAGTTTTTCCTCTATGGACGCATTGAAAACCTTTTGAGACTTGATGAACTCTTTGATATTACTCTCTAAATCAGAGGGTAATTTGTTGTGATTTCCATAAGTGTTTTTGTAGGAGTTACTAGGAAAAGGCCTAGGAACATAGTTTCCTCTAAAAGCATTGTTGTTGCCAAAATTGTTCCTACCAACAAAATTCACGTCCAAACTAGCGTTGCTACTCTCAATCAAAAAAGATAGTGGCATGTCATTAGGATGTACAGTAGCATTTCTACTAGCAACCAAATTCATCAACTCGTCCATCTTAGCACTAAGCGAGTTAATCTCTTCTATAGCGTGTACCTTTTTGCTAGCAGGTGACCTTTCAGTGTGCCACTGAGAGTAGTTGGTCATGATATTGTCTAGGAGTTTTGTAGCGTCTCCTAATGTGATTTCCATGAACGTTCCACCTAAGGCAGAGTCCAAGATATTGCGAGAAGTGAATTTCAAGCCAGCGTAAAAGATTTGTATAATCATCCACAAACTCAAGCCATGAGTGGGACAATTTCTAATCATAAGCTTCATCCTCTCCCAAGATTGTGCAACGTGTTCATGATCAAGTTGCTTGAAATTCATGATATCGTTACGTAAGGAGATGATCTTAGCCGGCGGAAAATACTTGGATATGTAAGCATCTTTGCACTTATCCCAAGAATCGATACTGTTTTTAGGCAAAGAAGAAAATCAAGTTTTTGCGCGATCTCGCAACGAGAAAGGAAAAAGTTTCAACTTAATCACGTCATTATCCACATCTCTTTTCTTTTGCATATCACAAAGCTCAATGAAGGTATTGAGATGGGATGCGACATCTTCACTAGGAAGGCCAGAGAATTGTTCTTTCATAACAAGATTCATCAAAGCTGCGTTGATTTCATACGATTCCGCACTAGTGGCGGGAGCAATCGAAGTACTAATAAAATCATTATTATTGGTACTCGAGAAGTTGCAAAGTTTGGTGTTTTCAGCCATGATGACTTCAACAAACAAACAAACACACAAGCAAGCAAGAAAACCGGCAAAGGAAAACGGCAAAAAGGCAAAAGGCAAAAGAAAACGGCAAAGGAGAAAGGCAAATGAAAACGGCAAATGTGAAGTGGGGGAGAGGAAAATGGGAGGCAACTGGCAAAAAAGTAAATGCAGGAGATGAGTCTGTGAGACCTACTTGATAGATCTCTCCTTCCCCGGCAACGCGCCAGAAATACTTCTGCTACTACAACAAAAGACCTTCCAACGGCGCCAGAAGTAGGTGTGTTGACGGCACCAGGAATCCTTCTGCTACGGCTACGCCTTAAGGGACTTGCTAGGAAAATATGCAAAGGATTTCCCCCGTGGCCTTGGAGCCTTGCGTTGGTGTTCCCTCGAAGCGGAAAGGATGATGTAGCGCAGCGGTGCTAAGTATTACCCTCAGTTTTGAGAACCAAGGTATCGATCCAGTGAAGGAGTATCACAAGTACCAAAGTGGATTCATATCCAGCCCCTCCATCAATAGGTTTGACACGCGAAAACAAAGATTCAAGAGGATACACACGAGGCACTTTAAGATCTTCGTGATTTGCATCACTAGAACGCGCCCTTTTAAACCATTCATGCCTAGCGCGAATTTGGGCGGTTCTTTCTTTGCTCTCATTCATGGAGACACGCATAGCTTTCAAAGTTTCATCCAAGTTTACCTTGGGAGGGGCGCATCTAACTTTCAAAGCATCAACATCACAAGACATCCTATCAACGCTCTTAGCCAAATCGTCAATTTTGAGTAGTTTTTCCTCTATGGACGCATTGAAAACCTTTTGAGAGTTGATAAACTCTTTGACATTACTCTCTAAATCAGAGGGTAATTTGTTGTGATTTCCATAAGTGTTTTTGTAGAAGTTACTAGGAAAAGGCCTAGGAACATAGTTTCCTCTAAAAGCATTGTTGTTGCCAAAATTGTTCCTACCAACCAAATTCACGTCCAAACTAGCGTTGCTACTCTCAATCAAAAAAGATAGTGGCATGTCATTAGGATCTATAGTAGCATTTCTACTAGCAACCAAATTCATCAACTCGTCCATCTTAGCACTAAGCAAGTTAATCTCTTCTATAGCATGTACCTTTTTGCTAGCAGGTGACCTTTAAGTGTGCCACTGAGAGTAGTTGGTCATGATATTATCTAGGAGTTTTGTAGCGTCTCCTAACATGATTTCCATGAACGTTCCACATGAGGCGGAGTCCAAGATATTGCGAGAAGCGAATTTCAAGCCAACATAAAAGATTTGTATAATCATCCACAAACTCAAGCCATGAGTGGGACAATTTCTAATCATAAGGTTCATCCTCTCCCAAGATTGTGCAACGTGTTCATGATCAAGTTGCTTGAAATTCATGATATCGTTACATAAGGAGATGATCTTAACTGGCGGAAAATACTTGGATATGTAAGCATCTTTGCACTTATCCCAAGAATCGATGCTATTTTTAGGCAAAGAAGAAAACCAAGTTTTTGCGCGATCTCGCAACAAGAAAGGAAAAAGTTTCAACTTAATCACGTCATTATCCACATCTCTTTTCTTTTGCATATCACAAAGCTCAATGAAGGTATTGAGATGGGATGCGACATCTTCACTAGGAAGGCCAGAGAATTGTTCTTTCATAACAAGATTCAGCAAAGCTGTGTTGATTTCATACGATTCCGCACTAGTGGCGGGAGCAATCGAAGTACTAATAAAATCATTATTATTGGTACTCGAGAAGTCGCAAAGTTTGGTGTTTTCAGCCATGATGACTTCAACAAACAAACAAGCACACAAGCAAGCAAGAAAACCGGCAAAGGAAAACGGCAAAAAGGCAAAAGGCAAAAGAAAACGACAAAGGAGAAAGGCAAATGAAAACGACAAATGTGAAGTGGGGGAGAGGAAAACGAGAGGCAACTGGCAAAAAAGTAAATGCAGGAGATGAGTTTGTGAGACCTACTTGGATAGATCTCTCCTTCCCCGGCAACGGCGCCAGAAATACTTCTGCTACTGCAACAAAAGACCTTCCAACGGCGCCAGAAATAGGTGTGTTGACGGCACCAGGAATCCTTCTGCTACGGCTACGCCTTAAGGGACTTTCTAGGCAAATATGCAAAGGATTTACCCCGTGGCCTTGGAGCCTTGCGTTGGTGTTCCCTCGAAGCGGAAAGGGTGATGTAGCGCAGCGGTGGTAAGTATTACCCTCAGTTTTGAGAACCAAGGTATCGATCCAGTGAAGGAGTATCACAAGTACCAAAGTGGATTCATATCCAGCCCCTCCATCAATAGGTTTGACATGCGAAAACAAAGATTCAAGAGGAGACACACCAAACACTTTCAGATCTTCGTGATTTGCATCACTAGAACGCGCCCTTTTAAACCATTCATGCCTAGCGCGAATTTGGGCGGTTCTTTCTTTGCTCTCATTCATGGAGACACGCATAGCTTTCAAAGTTTCATCCAAGTTGACCTTGGGAGGAGCGCATCTAACTTTCAAAGCATCAACATCACAAGACATCCTATCAACGCTCTTAGCCAAATCGTCAGTTTTGAGTAATTTTTCCTCTATGGACGCATTGAAAACCTTTTGAGAGTTGATGAACTCTTTGATATTACTCTCTAAATCAGAGGGTAATTTGTTGTGATTTCCATAAGTGTTGTTGTAGGAATTGCCATAATTGTTAGAGGAGTTACTAGGAAAAGGCCTAGGAACATAGTTTCCTCTAAAAGCATTGTGGTTGCCAAAATTGTTCCTACCAACAAAATTCACGTCCAAACTAACATTGCTACTCTCAATCCAAAAAGATAGTGGCATGTCATTAGGATCTACAGTAGCATTTCTACTAGCAACCAAATTCATCAACTCGTCCATCTTAGCACTAAGCGAGTTAATCTCTTCTATAGCGTGTACCTTTTTGCTAGCAGGTGACCTTTCAGTGTGCCACTGAGAGTAGTTGGTCATGATATTGTCTAGGAGTTTTTTAGCGTCTCCTAATGTGATTTCCATGAACGTTCCACCTGAGGCGGAGTCCAAGATATTGCGAGAAGTGAATTTAAAGCCAGCGTAAAAGATTTGTATAATCATCCACAAACTCAAGCCATGAGTGGGACAATTTCTAATCATAAGCTTCATCCTCTCCCAAGATTGTGCAACGTGTTCATGATCAAGTTGCTTGAAATTCATGATATCGTTACGTAAGGAGATGATCTTAGCCGGCGGAAAATACTTGGATATGTAAGCATCTTTGCACTTATCCCAAGAATTGATACTATTTTTAGGCAAAGAAGAAAACCAAGTTTTTGGGCGATCTCGCAACAAGAAAGGAAAAAGTTTCTACTTAATCATGTCATTATCCACGTCTCTTTTCTTTTGCATATCACAAAGCTCAATGAAGGTATTGAGATGGGATGCGGCATCTTCACTAGGAAGGCCAGAGAATTGCTCTTTCATAACAAGATTCAGCAAAGCTGCGTTGATTTCATACGATTCCGCACTAGTGGCGGGAGCAATCGGAGTACTAATAAAATCATTATTATTGGTACTCGAGAAGTCGCAAAGTTTGGAGTTTTCAGCCATGATGACTTCAACAAACAAACAAACACACAAGCAAGCAAGAAAACCGGCAAAGGAAAACGGCAAAAAGGCAAAAGGCAAAAGAAAACGGCAAAGGAGAAAGGCAAATGAAAACGGCAAATGTGAAGTGGGGGAGAGGAAAACGAGAGGCAACTGGCAAAAAAGTAAATGCAGGAGATGAGTTTGTGAGACCTACTTGGATAGATCTCTCCTTCCCCGGCAACGGCGCCAGAAATACTTCTGCTACTGCAACAAAAGACCTTCCAACGGCTCCAGAAATAGGTGTGTTGACGGCACCAGGAATCCTTCTGCTACGGCTATGCCTTAAGGGACTTCCTAGGCAAATATGCAAAGGTTTTACCCCGTGGCCTTGGAGCCTTGCGTTGGTGTTCCCTCGAAGCGGAAAGGGTGATGTAGCGCAGCGGTGGTAAGTATTACCCTCAGTTTTGAGAACCAAGGTATCGATCCAGTGAAGGAGTATCACAAGTACCAAAGTGGATTCATATCCAGCCCCTCCATCAATAGGTTTGACACGCGAAAACAAAGATTCAAGAGGAGACACACCAAACACTTTAAGATCTTCGTGATTTGCATCACTAGAATGCGCCCTTTTAAACCATTCATGCCTAGCGCGAATTTGGGCGGTTCTTTCTTTGCTCTCATTCATGGAGACACGCATAGCTTTCAAAGTTTCATCCAAGTTGACCTTGGGAGGAGCGCATCTAACTTTCAAAGCATCAACATCACAAGACATCCTATCAACGCTCTTAGCCAAATCGTCAATTTTGAGTAATTTTTCCTCTATGGACGCATTGAAAACCTTTTGAGAGTTGATGAACTCTTTGATATTACTCTCTAAATAAGAGGGTAATTTGTTGTGATTTCCATAAGTGTTGTTGTAGGAATTGCCATAATTGTTAGAGGAGTTACTAGGAAAAGGCCTAGGAACATAGTTTCCTCTAAAAGCATTGTGGTTGCCAAAATTGTTCCTACCAACAAAATTCACGTCCAAACTAACATTGCTACTCTCAATCAAAAAAGATAGTGGCATGTCATTAGGATCTACAGTAGCATTTCTACTAGCAACCAAATTCATCAACTCGTCCATCTTAGCACTAAGCGAGTTAATCTCTTCTATAGCGTGTACCTTTTTGCTAGCAGGTGACCTTTCAGTGTGCCACTGAGAGTAGTTGGTCATGATATTGTGTAGGAGTTTTGTAGCGTCTCCTAATGTGATTTCCATGAACGTTCCACCTGAGGCGGAGTCCAAGATATTGCGAGAAGTGAATTTCAAGCCAGCGTAAAAGATTTGTATAATCATCCACAAACTCAAGCCATGAGTGGGACAATTTCTAATCCTAAGCTTCATCCTCTCCCAAGATTGTGCAACGTGTTCATGATCAAGTTGCTTGAAATTCATGATATCGTTACGTAAGGAGATGATCTTAGCCGGCGGAAAATACTTGGATATGTAAGCATCTTTGCACTTATCCCAAGAATCGATACTATTTTTAGGCAAAGAAGAAAACCAAGTTTTTGGGCGATCTCGCAACAAGAAAGGAAAAAGTTTCTACTTAATCACGTCATTATCCACATCTCTTTTCTTTTGCATATCACAAAGCTCAATGAAGGTATTGAGATGGGATGCGACATCTTCACTAGGAAGGCCAGAGAATTGCTCTTTCATAACAAGATTAAGCAAAGCTGTGTTGATTTCATACGATTCCGCACTAGTGGCGGGAGCAATCGGAGTACTAATAAAATCATTATTATTGGTACTCGAGATGTCGCAAAGTTTGGAGTTTTCAGCCATGATGACTTCAACAAACAAACAAGCACACAAGCAAGCAAGAAAACCGGCAAAGGAAAACGGCAAAAAGGCAAAAGGCAAAAGAAAACGACAAAGGAGAAAGGCAAATGAAAACGGCAAATGTGAAGTGGGGGCGAGGAAAACGAGAGGCAACTGGCAAAACAGTAAATGCACGAGATGAGTTTGTGAGACCTACTGGGATAGATCTCTCCTTCCCCGGCAACGGCGCCAGAAATACTTCTGCTACTGCAACAAAAGACCTTCCAACGGCGCCAGAAATAGGTGCGTTGACGGCACCAGGAATCCTTCCGCTACGGCTACGCCTTAAGGGACTTCCTAGGCAAATATGCAAAGGATTTCCCCCGTGGCCTTGGAGCCTTGCGTTGGTGTTCCCTCGAAGCGGAAAGGGTGATGTAGCGCAGCGGTGGTAAGTATTACCCTCAGTTTTGAGAACCAAGGTATCGATCCAGTGAAGGAGTATCACAAGTACAAAAGTGGATTCATATCCAGCCCCTCCATCAATAGGTTTGACACACGAAAGCAAAGATTCAAGAGGAGAAACACTAAGCACTTTAAGATCTTCGTGATTTGCATCACTAGAACGCGCCCTTTTAAACCATTCATGCCTAGCGCGAATTTGGGCGGTTCTTTCTTTGCTCTCATTCATGGAGACACGCATAGCTTTCAAAGTTTCATCCAAGTTTACCTTGGGAGGAGCGCATCTAACTTTCAAAGCATCAATATCACAAGACATCCTATCAACGCTCTTAGCCAAATCGTCAATTTTGAGTAGTTTTTCCTCTATGGACGCATTGAAAACCTTTTGAGAGTTGATGAACTCTTTGATATTAATCTCTGAATCAGAGGGTAATTTGTTGTGATTTCCATAAGTGTTGTTGTAGGAATTGCCATAATTGTTAGAGGAGTTACTAGGAAAAAGCCTAGGAACATAGTTTCCTCTAAAAGCATTGTTGTTGCCAAAATTGTTCCTACCAACAAAATTCACGTCCAAACTAGCGTTGCTACTCTCAATCAAAGAAGATAGTGGCATATCATTAGGATCTACAGTAGCATTTCTACTAGCAACCAAATTCATCAACTCGTCCATCTTAGCACTAAGCGAGTTAATCTCTTCTATAGCGTGTACCCTTTTGCTAGCAGGTGACCTTTCAGTGTGCCACTGAGAGTAGTTGGTCATGATATTGTGTAGGAGTTTTGTAGCGTCTCCTAATGTGATTTCCATGAACGTTCCACCTGAGGCGGAGTCCAAGATATTGCGAGAAGCGAATTTCAAGCCAGCGTAAAAGATTTGTATAATCATCCATAAACTCAAGCCATGAGTGGGACAATTTCTAATCATAAGCTTCATCCTCTCCCAAGATTGTGCAACATGTTCATGATCAAGTTGCTTGAAATTCATGATATCGTTACGTAAGGAGATGATCTTAGCCGGCGGGAAATACTTGGATATGTAAGTATCTTTGCACTTATCCCAAGAATCGATACTATTTTTAGGCAAAGAAGAAAACCAAGTTTTTGGGCGATCTCGCAACGTGAAAGGAAAAAGTTTCTCGTTAATCAGGTCATTATCCACATCTCTTTTCTTTTGCATATCACAAAGCTCAATGAAGGTATTGAGATGGGATGTGGCATCTTCACTAGGAAGGCCAGAGAATTGCTCTTTCATAACAAGATTCAGCAAAGCTGTGTTGATTTCATACGATTCCGCACTAGTGGCGGGAGCAATCGGAGTACTAATAAAATCATTATTATTGGTACTCGAGAAGTCGCAAAGTTTGGTGTTTTCAGCCATGATGACTTCAACAAACAAACAAGCACACAAGCAAGCAAGAAAACCGGCAAAGAAAACGGCAAAAAGGCAAAAGGCAAAAGAAAACGGCAAAGGAGAAAGGCAAATGAAAACGGCAAATGTGAAGTGGGGGAGAGGAAAACGAGAGGCAACTGGCAAAAAAGTAAATGCAGGAGATGAGTTTGTGAGACCTACTTGGATAGATCTCTCCTTCCCCGGCAACGGCGCCAGAAATACTTCTGCTACTGCAACAAAAGACCTTCCAACGGCGCCAGAAATAGGTGCGTTGACGGCACCAGGAATCCTTCTGCTACGGCTACGCCTTAAGGGACTTCCTAGGCAAATATGCAAAGGATTTCCCCCGTGGCCTTGGAGCCTTGCGTTGGTGTTCACTCGAAGCGGAAAGGGTGATGTAGCGCAGCGGTGGTAAGTATTACCCTCAGTTTTGAGAACCAAGGTATCGATCCAGTGAAGGATTATCACAAGTACCAAAGTGGATTCATATCCAGCCCCTCCATCAATAGGTTAGACACGCGAAAACAAAGATTCAAGAGGAGACACACCAAGCACTTTAAGATCTTCGTGATTTGCATCACTAGAACGCGCCCTTTTAAACCATTCATGCCTAGCGCGAATTTGGGCGGTTCTTTCTTTGCTCTCATTCATGGAGACACGCATAGCATTCAAAGTTTCATCCAAGTTGACCTTGGGAGGAGCGCATCTAACTTTCAAAGCATCAATATCACAAGACATCCTATCAACGCTCTTAGCCAAATTGTCAATTTTGAGTAGTTTTTCCTCTATGGACGCATTGAAAACCTTTTGAGAGTTGATGAACTCTTTGATATTAATCTCTAAATCAGAGGGTAATTTGTTGTGATTTCCATAAGTGTTGTTGTAGGAATTGCCATAATTGTTAGAGGAGTTACTAGGAAAAGGCCTAGGAACATAGTTTCCTCTAAAAGCATTGTGGTTGCCAAAATTGTTCCTACCAACAAAATTCACGTCCAAACTAACATTGCTACTCTCAATCAAAAAAGATAGTGGCATGTCATTAGGATCTACAGTAGCATTTCTACTAGCAACCAAATTCATCAACTCGTCCATCTTAGCACTAAGCGAGTTAATCTCTTCTATAGCGTGTACCTTTTTGCTAGCAGGTGACCTTTCAGTGTGCCACTGAGAGTAGTTGGTCATGATATTGTCTAGGAGTTTTGTAGCGTCTCCTAATGTGATTTCCATGAACGTTCCACCTGAGGCGGAGTCCAAGATATTGCGAGAAGCGAAATTCAAGCCAGCGTAAAAGATTTGTATAATCATCCACAAACTCAAGCCATGAGTGGGACAATTTCTAATCATAAGCTTCATCCTCTCCCAAGATTGTGCAACGTGTTCATGATCAAGTTGCTTGAAATTCATGATATCGTTACGTAAGGAGATGATCTTAGCCGGCGGAAAATACTTGGATATGTAAGCATCTTTGCACTTATCCCAAGAATCGATACTATTTTTAGGCAAAGAAGAAAACCAAGTTTTTGCGCGATCTCGCAACGAGAAAGGAAAAAGTTTCAACTTAATCACGTCATTATCCACATCTCTTTTCTTTTGCATATCACAAAGCTCAATGAAGGTATTGAGATGGGATGCGGCATCTTCACTAGGAAGGCCAGAGAATTGCTCTTTCATAACAAGATTCAGCAAAGCTGCGTTGATTTCATACGATTCCGCACTAGTGACGGGAGCAATCGGAGTACTAGTAAAATCATTATTATTGGTACTCGAGAAGTCGCAAAGTTTGGTGTTTTCAGCCATGATGACTTCAACAAACAAACAAGCACACAAGCAAGCAAGAAAACCGGCAAAGGAAAACGGCAAAAAGGCAAAAGGCAAAAGAAAACTGCAAAGGAGAAAGACAAATGAAAACGGCAAATGTGAAGTGGGGGAGAGGAAAACGAGAGGCAACTGGGAAAAAAGTAAATGCAGGAGATGAGTTTGTGAGAACTACTTGGATAGATCTATCCTTCCCTGGCAACAGCGCCAGAAATACTTCTTGCTACTGGAACAAAAGACCTTCCAACGGCGCCAGAAATAGGTGTGTTGACGGCACCAGGAATCCTTTCGCTACGGCTACGCCTTAAGGGACTTCCTAGGCAAATATGCAAAGGATTTCCCCCGTGGCCTTGGAGCCTTGCGTTGGTGTTCCCTCGAAGCGGAAAGGGTGATGTAGCGCAGCGGTGGTAAGTATTTCCCTCAGTTTTGAGAACCAAGGTATCGATCCAGTGAAGGAGTATCACAAGTGCCTACACAAACACAGAAAGCTTGCTCCCAACGCTATGAAGGGGCTGTCAATCCCTTATAGATTGTTCGCCAAGTGAGAACTGAAAGCAACAAAGTAAAAAAGCAAAGTAAAAGCGAAAGTGGAAATGATAGGTGTGAATATACGCGGGGGCCGTAGTGTTTACTAGTGGCTTCTCTCATGAAAGCAAGTAGACGGTGGGTGAACAAATTACTGTCGAGGAATTGATAGGATCGCGCAAAGTCGTGACGTCATCTATGGCAATGATTATATCTATAGGCATCACGTCCAAAACATGTAGACCGATACTTTCTGCATCTACTACTATTACTCCACACGTCGACCGCTATCCAGCATGCATCTAGTGTATTAAGTCCAAAAGAACAGGGTAACACCTTAAGCAAGATGACATGATGTAGATGGACAATCTCATATCTACGACAGAGCCCACCTTGTTACCCTTGATGGCAACTACATGATGTGTGCCTTGCTGCCCCTACTGTCACTCGGAAAGGTCACCACATGGTAAGATCCCAAAACCAAGCACTTCTCCCATTGCAAAAATCATAGATTTAGTTGGCCAAACAAAACCCAAGACTCGGAGAGACTTACAAGGATATCAAATCATGCAAATAAGAAATCAGCAAAGACTCAAATATATATCATAGATAATCTGATCACAAATCCACAATTCATCGGATCTCGACAAACACACCGCCAAAGAAGATTACATCGGAGAGATCTCCATGAAGATCATGGAGAACTTTGTATTGAAGATCCAAGAGAGAGAAGAAGCCATCTAGCTACTAACTACAGACCCGTAGGTCTGAAGTGAACTACTCACGAGTCATTGGAGGGGCGATGATGTTGATGTACGTAGAAGCCCTCCAACTCCAAACTCCCCTCCGGCAGGGCACTGGGAAGGGTCTCTAGATTAGATCTCGCGGAAACGGAAGCTTGCAGCGGCGGAAAAGTATTTTCATGGATCCCCTGATTTTGTTCTGTATTTTAGGTAATATATAGGCGAAGGATCTAGGTCAGGGGGGCGCCAGGGAGGCCACAAGCCTGCCCACCGCCTCCCGCCCTGGTGGCAAATGGGGGGCTTGTGGGCTCCATGTAGACCTCCTGGCTTGGCCCACAAGCCCCTTGATCTTCTTTCGTTCGGGAAAAAATCATTTCAGGGATTTTATTCCGTTTGGACTCCGTTCCAAAATCAGATCTGAAAAGAGCCAGAAACACAAAAAAACAGGAACTGACACTTGGCACTGAATTAATAAGTTAGTCCCAAAAAAGATATAAAAGATACATAAAACATCCAAAGATGAGAAGATAACAGCATGAAACCATCAAAAATTATAGATACGTTTGAGACATATCAAGCATCCCCAAGCTTAACTCCTGCTCGTCCTCGAGTAGGGAAGTGATAAAGAATGAATTTTGATGCTTTCATGCTACCTAGCATAGATGTCCTTTGTAACTCCTCTTATGTGACGTGAATGTTCAGATCCATTAGATTCAAAACAATAGTTTGCTATTGACGTGGAAACAATAATAATTCAAGAAAACTAGCAAGGTAATCATGAACTTTCAAAATAACAAGGCCAAAAGAAAGTTATCCCTACAAAAGCATATAGTCTGGCTATGCTCTATCATCATTGCACAACGAATTTAAATCATGCACAACCCCGGTATTGGCCAAGTAATTGTTTCACACCTTTACTTTCTCAAACCTTTTCAACTTTCACGCAATACATAAGCGTGAGCCATGGTTTTAGCACTATAGATGGTGTGGAGTGTGGTGGAGGTTGCAAGACAAAAAAGGAGAAGATAATCACATTAACTAAGCATATCAATGAGCCCTGGAGATGTTCATCAATAGATATCAATGTGAATGAGTAGGGATTGCCATACAAATGATGCACTAGAGCTAAGAGTATGTGAAAGCTCTTAAAGAAAAACTAGTGGGTGTGCATCCAACTTGCTTGCTCACGAAGACCTAAGGCAATTTTGAGGAAGCCTATCATTGGAATATACAAGCCAAGTTATATAATGAAAATTTCCCACTAGCTATATGGTAGTGACAAAACGAGAGACTCTCAATCATGAATATCATGGTGCTTAATATGCACAAGTGTGGAAAAGTGGTAACATTGTCCCTTCTCTCTTTTTCTCTCATTTTTTTTATTTTTATTTTTTTGATGGGCTCTTTGGCCTCTTTAATTTTTTTTTGGTGGGCTTATTTGGCCTCTTTTATTTCCTCACATGGGACAATGCTCCATCAATGATGATCATCACACTTTCAACTCAAAACTTAGAGCAACGATGACTCTATATGGAATGCCTTCGGTAGTGTACCGTGGCAATGATCTAGCATGGCATAGACATTAATGGAAACATCATGCTAGCTATCTTATGATCATGCAATGGCAATGTAGACGTGATGGCACATGTCATGGTGGTAGTTGCATGGCAATATATCTCGGAATTACTTTGGAAAAGCCATAGTAGGTAGGTATGGTGGCTGTTTTGAGGGAGGCTAATGGTGGGTTTTGTGCACCGGCGAAAGTTGCACGGCACTAAGAAGATAGTGATGGTGGAAGGTGAAAGTGCATCTAAACCATGGACTCAAAATTAGTCATGAAGAACTCATATACTTGTTGCAAAAGTTTTATTGGTAACCGAAACAAAGCATTCAACGCATACTCCTAGGGGAAGGGTTGGTAGGTATAAACCATCGCGCGATCCCGACCGCCACGCAAAGGATGACAATCAATAGACTAATCATGCTCAGATTTCATCACATAGCGGTTCACCACACGTGCATGCTATGGGAATCACTAACTTCAACACAAGTATTTCTGGATCCACAACACCTTACTAGCATGACTTCAATATTACCAAAACCACAACTCAAAACTAATTGAGATGAATCAAACTTCTCTAACTATTCAATGCACATGAAGGTGAAAGTTTTCGTATCCATTTGGATAACTACCCCTTTTTGAGACTACTTTCAAAGCATATATCAACTACCAAGCCACGCACCGATGCGCTCTAAAAGATATAAGTGAAGCACATAGAGCAAAAGTATCTAGCTCAAAAGATATAAGTGAAGCACATGTGAGCTGAATTGTCTACCAAAAGATATAAGTGAAGCTCGACAAAATCACGGTGAGTGCATGTCTCTCTCTCTAGGTGTGCAGCAAGGATGATTGTGACACAACAAAAATAGAAGACTCCTACGATACAAGACGCTCCAAGCAAAAACACATAACATGTGGTGAATAAAAATATAGCCCCAAGTAACGTTACCGATGGATTGAAGACGAGAGAGGGGATGCCTTCCCGGGGCATCCCCAAGCTTAGGCATTTCCGGCATCCTTGAATCTCTTGGGGTGCCTTCGGAATCCCCAAGCTTGAGCTCTTGCCACTCTTTATCTCTTTGTCCATAGGAACTTCACTCAAAACTTGAAAACTTCACAACACGAAACTTAAACAGAAACTCGTGATAACATTAGTATGAGAAAGCAAACCACCACTTCCTTAGGTACTGTAGCAAACTTAAATTCTACTTATGCTGATGTTGGATTACTGTATTTTCAATCTTCCATGGCTAATACCCCCCCCCGATACTATCCATAGTTTCATCAAAATAAGCAACCAACATAACAAAAACAAAATCTGATAACAGCAGACCAGTCTGTACAAATCTGTATATTTCATATACTTCTGGTACTTCAAAAATTCTGAAAAATTACGACAGTCTGAATAATTTGCGTAGCAATCAGCAGCAGAAAGAATCAACTCAAAAGCTTTCACAGAAAAAAAATAAAATTCTTTTCGTGAGCAGAAAGTTTCTGTCTTTTCCAGCATGACCAAACGATCATCCCCGAGACTAATCATAACGGTTTTGCTTGGCACAAACGCAAAAAGAAACACAAAAAACACAATCATAACAGAATTATGAAAGTGTGGAAAACACAAAATAGAAAGAAAAAGGATAGATTCGTTGGGTTGCCTCCCAACAAGCGCTTTTGTTTAACGCCCTTAGCTAGGCAAAAGGTGATGGAATCACGTATAGTCATCTTTGGTGCTCAAACCATAAGTAGCCTGTTGGGGAACGTCGCATGGGAAACAAAAAATTTCCTACGCGCACGAAGACCTATCATGGTGATGTCCATCTACGAGAGGGGA
This sequence comes from Hordeum vulgare subsp. vulgare, assembly GCF_904849725.1. Classification (NCBI taxonomy): domain Eukaryota; kingdom Viridiplantae; phylum Streptophyta; class Magnoliopsida; order Poales; family Poaceae; genus Hordeum; species Hordeum vulgare. Next base: position 537,058,963 of record NC_058522.1, on the reverse strand, counting down.
TGAGTGATCTACGTACCCTTGTAGACCGTACAACAGAAGCGTTAGTGAACGCGGTTGATGTAGTGGAACATCCTCACGTCCCTCGATCCGCCCCGCGAACAATCCCGCGATCAGTCCCACAATCTAGTACCGAACGGACGACACCTCCGCGTTCAGCACACGTACAGCTCGACGATGATCTCGGCCTTCTTGATCCAGCAAGAGAGACGGAGAGGTAGAAGAGCTCTCCGGCAGCGTGACGGCGCTCCGGAGGTTGGTGATGATCTCGTCTCAGCAGGGCTCCGCCCGAGCTCCGCAGAAACGCGATCTAGAGGAAAAACCATGGAGGTATGTGGTCGGGCTGCCGTGGAAAAGTCGTCTCAAATCAGCCCTAAAACCTCCGTATATATAGGTGGGAGAGAGGGGACCTTGCCTTGGGGCTCAAGGAGCCCCAAGGGGGTTGGAGTCCCCCTTTCCTTTCCCACCTCCTCTTTTTTTTCTCTTTGATTTTTCTTCCAATGCGCATAGGGCCCTTTTGGGCTGTCCCACCAGCCCACTAAGGGCTGGTGCGCCACCCTCAAGGCCTATGGGCTTCTCCGGGGTGGGTTGCCCCCCCGGTGAACTCCCAGAACCCATTCGTCATTCCCGGTACATTCCCGGTAACTCCGAAAACCTTCCGGTAATCAAATGAGGTCATCCTATATATCAATCTTCGTTTCCGGACCATTCCGGAAACCCTCGTGATGTCCGTGATCTCATCCGGGACTCCGAACAACATCCGGTAACCAACCATATAACTCAAATACGCATAAAACAACGTCGAACCTTAAGTGTGCAGACCCTGCGGGTTCGAGAACTATGTAGACATGACCCGAGAGACTCCTCGGTCAATATCCAATAGCGGGACCTGGATGCCCATATTGGATCCTACATATTCTACGAAGATCTTAACGTTTGAACCTCAGTGCCAAGGATTCATATAATCCCGTATGTCATTCCCTTTGTCCTTCGGTATGTTACTTGCCCGAGATTCGATCGTCAGTATCCGTATACCTATTTCAATCTCGTTTACCGGCAAGTCTCTTTACTCGTTCCCTAATACAAGATCCGCAACTTACACTAAGTCACATTGCTTGCAAGGCTTGTGTGTGATGTTGTATTACTGAGTGGGCCCCGCGATACCTCTCCGTCACACGGAGTGACAAATCCCAGTCTCGATCCATACTAACTCAACGAACACCTTCGGAGATACCTGTAGAGCATCTTTATAGTCACCCAGTTACGTTGCGACGTTTGATACACACAAAGTATTCCTCCGGTGTTAGTGAGTTATATGATCTCATGGTCATAGGAACAAATACTTGACACGCAGAAAACAGTAGCAACAAAATGACACGATCAACATGCTACGTCTATTAGTTTGGGTCTAGTCCATCACGTGATTCTCCTAATGACGTGATCCAGTTATCAAGCAACAACACCTTGTTCATAATCAGAAGACACTGACTATCTTTGATCAACTGGCTAGCCAACTAGAGGCTTGCTAGGGACAGTGTTTTGTCTATGTATCCACACATGTAAATGAGTCTTCATTCAATACAATTATAGCATGGATAATAAACGATTATCTTGATACAGGAATTATAATAATAACTATATTTATTATTGCCTCTAGGGCATAATTCCAACATAGCCCTCATCATAGATTCATAAGGCAATCTTATTTTCTTTCTAAGAAAGTGCTCCATGCCCTTCTTTAAAGGAAATTTTAATCTAATATTCCCTTCCTTCATATCGATGATGGCACCAATAGTCCTTAGGAAAGGTCTACCAAGAATAATGGGACATGAAGGATTGCAATCTATGTCAAGTACAATGAAATCCACGGGTACATAGTTCTTATTTGCAACAATAAGAACATCATCGATCCTTCCCATGGGTTTCTTGACAGTAGAATCCGCAAGATGCAAATTAAGAGAACACTCTTCAATCTCATGAAAACCAAGAATATCACACAAAGACTTTGGAATCGTGGAAACACTAGCACCCAAATCACATAAAGCATTGCACTCATAGTTTTTGATCTTGATTTTGATAGTAGGTTCCCACTCATCATGAAGTTTTCTAGGTATAGAGACTTCTAATTCGAGCTTCTCTTCAAGAGATTTCATCATAGCATCTACGATATGCGCGGTAAAGGCTTTGCTTTGGATATAAGCATGTGGAGAGTTTCCAATGGATTGCATCAAAGAAATGCATCCAAACAAGGAGCAATTATCATAATTGAATTCCTTGAAATCCAAAGTGTAAGTTTCATTACTACCCAAAATTTTGATTTCTTCTACTCCACTCTCCACACCTTTTTCATAAAGATGGGTGGACTCCGAATCATTGGGGCATTTTTAAACCAAAGTGGATTCATATCCAGCCCCTCCATCAATAGGTTTGACACGCAAAAAAAAATATTCAAGAGGAGACACACTAAGCACTTTAAGATCTTCGTGATTTGCATCACTAGACGCGCCCTTTTAAACCATTCATGCCTAGCGCGAATTTGGGCGGTTCTTTCTTTGCTCTCATTCATGGAGACACGCATAGCTTTCAAAGTTTCATCCAAGTTGACCTTGGGAGGAGCGCATCTAACTTTCAAAGCATCAATATCACAAGACATCCTATCAACGCTCTTAGCCAAATCGTCAATTTTGAGTAGTTTTTCCTCTATGGACGCATTGAAAACCTTTTGAGAGTTGATGAACTCTTTGATATTACTCTCTAAATCAGAGGGTAATTTGTTGTGATTTCCATAAGTGTTGTTGTAGGAATTGCCATAATTGTTAGAGAAGTTACTAGGAAAAGGCCTAGGAACATAGTTTCCTCTAAAAGCATTGTTGTTGCCAAAATTGTTCCTACCAACAAGATTCACGTCCAAACTAGTGTTGCTACTCTCAATCAAAGAAGATAGTGGCATGTCATTAGGATCCACAGTAGCATTTCTACTAGCAACCAAATTCATCAACTCGTCCATCTTAGAACTAAGCCAGTTAATCTCTTCTATAGCGTATACCTTTTTGCTAGCAGGTGACCTTTCAGTGTGCCACTGAGAGTAGTTGGTCATGATATTGTCTAGGAGTTTTGTGGCGTCTCCTAACGTTATTTCCATGAACGTTACACCTGAGGCGGAATCCAAGATATTGCGAGAAGCGAAATTCAAGCCAGCGTAAAAGATTTGTATAATCATCCACAAACTCAAGCCATGAGTGGGACAATTTCTAATCATAAGCTTCATCCTCTCCCAAGATTGTGCAACGTGTTCATGATCAATTTGCTTGATATTCATGATATCGTTACATAAGGAGATGATCTTAACCGGCGGAAAATACTTGGATATGTAAGCATACTCGCACTTATCCCAAGAATCGATACTATTTTTAGGCAAAGAAGAAAACCAAGTTTTTGCGCGATCTCGCAACGAGAAAGGAAAAAGTTTTAACTTAATCACGTCATTATCCACATCTCTTTTCTTTTGCATATCACAAAGCTCAATGAAGGTATTGAGATGGGATGCGGCATCTTCACTAGGAAGGCCAGAGAATCGCTATTTCATAACAAGATTCAACAAAGCTGCGTTGATTTCATACGATTCCGCACTAGTGGCGGGAGCAATCGGAGTACTAATAAAATCATTATTATTGGTACTCGAGAAGTCGCAAAGTTTGGTGTTTTCAGCCATGATGACTTCAACAAACAAACAAGCACACAAGCAAGCAAGAAAACCGGCAAAGGAAAATGGCAAAAAGGCAAAAGGCAAAAGAAAACGGCAAAGGAGAAAGGCAAATGAAAACGGCAAATGTGAAGTGGGGGAGAGGAAAACGAGAGGCAACTGGCAAAAAAGTAAATGCAGGAGATGAGTTTGTGAGACCTACATGGATAGATCTCTCCTTCCCCGGCAACGGCGCTAGAAATACTTCTGCTACTGCAACAAAAGACCTTCCAACGGCGCCAGAAATAGGTGTGTTGACGGCACCAGGAATCCTTCTGCTACGGCTACGCCTTAAGGGACTTCCTAGGAAAATATGCAAAGGATTTCCCCCGTGGCCTTGGAGCCTTGCGTTGGTGTTCCCTCGAAGCAGAAAGGGTGATGTAGCGCAGCGGTGGTAAGTATTTCCCTCAGTTTTGAGAACCAAGGTATCGATCCAGTGAAGGAGTATCACAAGTGCGTGCACAAACACAAAAAGCTTGCTCCCAGCGCTATGAAGGGGTTGTCAATCCCTTATAGATTGTTCGCCAAGTGAGAATTGAAAGCAACAAAGTAACAAAGCAAAGTAAAAGCGAAAGTGGAAACGATAGGTATGAATAGACCCGGGGGCCGTAGTGTTTACTAGTGGCTTCTCTCATGAAAGAAAGTAGACGGTGGGTGAACAAATTACTGTCGAGCAATTGATATAACCGCGCAAAGTCGTGACGTCATCTTGTTGGGGAACGTCGCATGGGAAACAAAAAATTTCCTACGCACACGAAGACCTATGATGGTGATGTCCATCTACGAGAGGGGATGTGTGATCTACGTACCCTTGTAGACCGTACAGCAGAAGCGTTAGTGAAGGCGGTTGATGTAGTGGAACGTCCTCACGTCCCTCGATCCGCCCCGCGAACCGTCCCGCGATCAGTCCCACGATCTAGTTCCGAACGGACGGCACCTCTGCGTTCAGCACACGTACAGCTCGACGATGATCTCGGCCTTCTTGATCCAGCAAGATAGACAGAGAGGTAGAAGAGTTCTCCAGCAGCGTGACGGCGCTCCGGAGGTTGGTGATGATCTCGTCTCAGCAGGGCTCCGCCCGAGCTCCGCAGAAACGCGATCTAGAGATAAAACCGTGGAGATATGTGGTCGGGCTGCCGAGGCAAAGTTGTGTCAAATCAGCCCTAAAACCTCCGTATATATAGGGGGAAGAGGGGGAGCCTTGCCTTGGGGTCCAAGGACCCCTAAGGGCTTCGTCCAAGCCAAGGGGGGCAGCCCTCCCCTTCCAAACCGAGTCCAACTAGGTTTGGAAGGAGGAGTCCTTCCCCCTTTTCCCACCTCCTCTTTTTTTTTCTTTTCTCTTTGATTTTTATTCCTATGGCGCATAGGGCTCCTTTGGGCAGTCCCACCAGCCCACTAAGGGCTGGTGCGCCACCCGCAATGCCTATGGGCTTCCCCGGGGCGGGTTGCCCCCCCCCCCGGTGAACTCCCGGAACCCATTCGTCATTCCCGGTACATTCCCGGCAACTCCGAAAACCTTCCGGTAATCAAATGAGGTCATCCTATATATCAATCTTCGTTTCCGGACCATTCCGGAAACCCTCGTGATGTCCGTGATCTCATCCGGGACTCCGAAGAACATCCGGTAACCAACCATATAACTCAAATACGCATAAAACAATGTCGAACCTTAAGTGTGCAGACCCTGCGGGTTCGAGAACTATGTAGACATGACCCGAGAGACTCCTCGGTCAATATCCAATAGCGGGACCTGGATGCCCATATTGGATCCTACATATTCTACGAAGATCTTAACGTTTGAACCTCAGTGCCAAGGATTCATATAATCCCGTATGTCATTCCCTTTGTCCTTCGGTATGTTACTTGCCCGAGATTCGATCGTCAGTATCCGTATACCTATTTCAATCTCGTTTACCGGCAAGTCTCTTTACTCGTTCCATAATACAAGATCCGCAACTTACACTAAGTCACATTGCTTGCAAGGCTTGTGTGTGATGTTGTATTACTGAGTGGGCCCCGCGATACCTCTCCGTCACACGGAGTGACAAATCCCAGTCTCGATCCATACTAACTCAACGAACACCTTCGGAGATACCTGTAGAGCATCTTTATAGTCACCCAGTTACGTTGCGACGTTTGATACACACAAAGTATTCCTCCGGTGTTAGTGAGTTATATGATCTCATGGTCATAGGAACAAATACTTGACACGCAGAAAACAGTAGCAACAAAATGACACGATCAACATGCTACGTCTATTAGTTTGGGTCTAGTCCATCACGTGATTCTCCTAATGACGTGATCCAGTTATCAAGTAACAACACCTTGTTTATAATCAGAAGACACTGACTATCTTTGATCAACTGGCTAGCCAACTAGAGGCTTGCTAGGGACAGTGTTTTGTCTATGTAATCACACACGTAAATGAGTCTTCATTCAATACAATTATAGCATGGATAATAAACGATTATCTTGATACAGGAATTATAATAATAACTATATTTATTATTGCCTCTAGGGCATAATTCCAACACATCTATGTCAATGATTATATCTATAGGCATCACATGCAAAACAAGTAGATCGATAGTTTCTGCATCTACTACTATTACTCCACACATCGACCGCTATCCAGCATGCATCTAGTGTATTAAGTCCAAAAGAACAGAGTAACGCCTTAAGCAAGATGACATTATGTAGATGGACAATCTCATATCTACGACAGAGCCCACCTTGTGACCCTTGATGGCAACTACACGATGTGTGCCTTGCTGCCCCTACTGTCACTGGGAAAGGTCACCACACGGTAAGAACCCAAAACCAAGCACGTCTCCCATTGCAAGAATCATAGATCTAGTTGGCCAAACAAAACCCAAGACTCAGAGAGACTTACAAGGATATCAAATCATGCAAATAAGAAATCAGCAAAGACTCAAATATATATCATAGATAATCTGATCACAAATCCACAATTCATCGGATCTCGACAAACACACCGCCAAACAAAATTACATCGGATAGATCTCCATGAAGATCATGGAGAACTTTGTATTGAAGATCCAAGAGAGAGAAGAAGCCATCTAGCTACTAACTACGGACCCGTAGGTCTGAAGTGAACTACTCATGAGTCATTGGAGGGGCGATGATGTTGATGTAGAAGCCCTCCAACTCCAAACTCCCTCCGGTAGGACACCGGGAAGGGTCTCCAGATGAGATCTCGCGGAAACGGAAGCTTGCGGCGGCGGAAAAGTATTTTCGTGGATCCCCTGATTTTTTTCCTGTATTTTAGGGAATATATAGGCGAAGGATCTAGGTCAGGGGGCGCCAGGGAGGCCATAAGCCTGCCCACCGCCGCCCGCCCTGGAGGCGGATGGGGGGCTTGTGGGCTCCCTGTAGCCCTCCTGGCTTGGCCCACAAGCCCATTGATCTCCTTTTGTTCGGGAAAAAAATCATTTCGAGGATTTTATTCCGTTTGGACTCCGTTCCAAAATCAGATCTGAAAAGAGCCAAAAACACACAAAAAAACAGGAACTGGCACTTGGTACTGAATTAATAAGTTAGTCCCAAAAAAGATATAAAAGGTACATAAAACATCCAAAGATGACAAGATAACAGCATGAATCCATAAAAAATTATAGATACGTTTGAGAAGTATCAAGCAACCCCAAGCTTAACTCCTGCTCGTCCTCGAGTAGGGAAGTGATAAAGAATGAATTTTTGATGCTTTCATGCTACGTAGCATAGATGTCCTTTGTAACTCCTCTTATGTGACGTGAATGTTCAGATCCATTAGATTCAATAATAGTTTGCTATTGACGTGGAAACAGTAATAATTCAAGCAAACTAGCAAGGTAATCATGAATCCATAGTCTGGCTATGCTTTATCATCATTGCACAACGAATTTAAATCATGCACAACCCCGGTATTGGCCAAGTAATTGTTTCACACCTTTACTTTCTCAAACCTTTTCAACTTTCACGCAATACATGAGCGTGAGCAATGGTTTTAGGACTATAGATGGTGTGGAGTGTGGTGGAGGTTGCAAGACAAAAAAGGAGAAGATAATCACATTAACTAGGCATATCAATGAGCCGTGGAGATGCTCATCAACAGAGATCAATGTGAATGAGTAGGGATTGCCATACAAATGATGCACTAGAGCTAAGAGTATGTGAAAGCTCTTAAAGAAAACTAGTGGGTGTGCATCCAACTTGCTTGCTCACGAAGACCTAAGGCAATTTTGAGGAAGCCTATCATTGGAATATACAAGCCAAGTTATATAATGAAAATTTCCCACTAGCTATATGGTGGTGACAAAACGAGAGACTCTCAATCATGAAGATTATGGTGCTTAATATGCACAAGTGTGGAAAAGTGGTAACATTGTCCCTTCTCTCTTTTTCTCTCATTTTTTTATTTTTATTTTTTTGGTGGGCTCTTTGGCCTCTTTTTTTATTTTTTTATTTTGGTGGGCTTATTTGGCCTCTTTTATTTCCTCACATGGGACAATGCTCCATCAATGATGATCATCACACTTTCAACTCAAAACTTAGAGCAACGATTACTCTATATGGAATGCCTTCGGTAGTGTACCGTGGCAATGATCTAGCATGGCATAGACATTAATGGAAATATCATGCTAGCTATCTTATGATCATGCAATGGCAATGTAGACGTGATGGCACATGTCATGGTGGTAGTTGCATGGAAATATATCTCGGAATGACTTTGAAAAAGCCATAGTAGGTAGGTATGGTGGCTGTTTTGAGGGAGGCTAATGGTGGGTTTTGTGCACCGGCGAAAGTTGCACGTCACTAAGAAGATAGTGATGGTGGAAGGTGAAAGTGCATCTAAACCATGGACTCAACATTAGTCATGAAGAACTCATATACTTGTTGCAAAAGTTTTATTAGTAATCGAAACAAAGCATTCAACGCATACTCCTAGGGGAAGGGTTGGTAGGTATAAACCATTGCGCGATCCCGACCGCCACGCAAAGGATGACAATCAATAGACTAATCATGCTCAGATTTCGTCACATAGCGGTTCACCATACGTGCATGCTACGGGAATCACTAACTTCAACACCTGTATTTCTAGATCCACAACACCTTACTAGCATGACTTCAGTATTACCAAAACCACAACTCAAAACTAATTGAGATGAATCAAACTTCTCTAACTATTCAATGCACATGAAGGTGGAAGTTTTCGTATCCATTTGGATAAATACCCCTTTTTGAGACTACTTTCAAAGCATAGATGAACTACCAAGCCACGCACCGCTGCGCTCTAAAAGATATAAGTGAAGCACATAGAGAAAAAGTATCTAGCTCAAAAGATATAAGTGAAGCACATGTGAGCTGAATTGTCTACCAAAAGATATAAGTGAAGCTCGGGAAAATCACGGTGAGTGCATGTCTCTCTCTCTAGGTGTGCAGCAAGGATGATTGTGACACAACAAAAATAAAAGACTCCTACGATACAAGACGCTCCAAGCAAAAACACATAACATGTGGTGAATAAAAATATAGCTCCAAGTAACGTTACCGATGGATTGAAGACGAGAGAGGGGATGCCTTCCCGGGGTATCCCCAAGCTTAGACTTTAAGATTGTCGTGGTGTAAGTCTGACAGTAGATGTGTAGGGTACGAAAGGATGGGCAGAGCCTTAGCTACGCCAAGGTTGTAGGAGTTCATGCCCCTCTGCGGTGGAGGTAAAAGCCCTACGTCTCAGTGCTCTTGGGAGCTTTAGTGTCGAGTGGAATATATGATTACAGTAAATGCCAACCCCTGCACCAGTGGGGAAGGGCGGCTTATATAGAGTGCGCTGCCCTTCACAACGGTCCGGTGGACAGGGGTGGAGTAGTGGCGAATAAATGCATACGTTACAGGTAACGTATGTCTTAAATGCTAATTATGGTGTATGAAAACGTACAACCGTTGCCCTCCCGGGAGGTTACGATGTACAGAGTGGAATTCAGTCGGTACGATAAATACGCTCCGAATGCTCATCACCGACTGGATGATGGGGGGTCCTTAGTTCAGTCGGAACTGTCTAAGGGCCTTGCCCTCTGTGAAGGGTAGTCCTTGGGTAGGACCTATAGGGAAGGCCTATGACCCTACCCTGGGACTATAACCCCATCATTAGTCCCCGAATGGATCGGGGTTGGAGCAAGGAAGTGGTACCTGGAGTACGGATCCGACTGGTACGGATGTGACTTTGGCGTTGTTAGCCTCGGTCCATTTTATCCTTTCGACCAGTGATCCGAGTGAATATATCAGTGAAACGAACCGTCAGGGACCGAGTGCTTCCGTGGAATCTTTCGATGTGACCGGTCAAACTGACAGCGGGCGGATTTTCTGGGATCTTCAAATTTCGGTTGCCGCGCGCTCAGCGGGGATGTCGACATCGTCATCGAGTAGTTTCTGCCGCCTCGATTACCGCGCCTTTATCTTCTCCACTAATATCGCAGCAGCCGGTCGGGGGATAAGATTTCGGGGCCACCTATTAGTGACCCAGTCGAAACCTTATTTAAGCCTCTCCGGCGGGGGTTTCTTGTTGCGCTGCCCTTGTTACTCGCACTCGCCCCGCTTCTCCCGTAGCTTACTGTGCGTTCCAAGCCTCCTCCTTCCTCTCCTCCTCTGCGGATCTGCTGCCTTCACCATGACGAAGGGACAGACGAGCAAGCTTGAGTCGCAGAAGAAGAAGAAGAAGAAGAAGGCGGCTCCTGCTCAGCGGCGACAGCGAGCACTACCGGCGGGTTGGATCCAGGGGGATTTCCTCCCCTCCACGGTGACGACGAACGACCTGCTGGAGCTGGTGGAGCAAGGCATGGTTGCCAACAAGTCGTGGAGATTGCCGGCGGAGGGCGAGACGGAGCCGTCGCCGCAGGAGGGAGAGCGTGTCTTGCTACTCAGCCACGTGTACAGGGGCTTCTCCCTGCCTCCCCACCCCTTTTTTAGAGGTATTATGAATCACTTCGGGGCGCAGCTCCATCATTTTCCTCCCAACGCGATAGCTCATCTGGCCGCATTCATCACTCTGTGCGAGTGCTTTATTGGATGTGCCCCCCATTGGGGGCTCTTTAAGTATATCTTCTCCGCTAGGTCTCAGACTGTCAAAAATCTTAGCCAGTCGGACGATAAAACCCATCTCCTCCAGCTCTGCGGGGGCTTAGGCTTCCAAAAGAAAACGAAGAGTAGCTACCCCCCCCCCCTCTCCAGTTGTCCGAGTCAGTTAGGAACTGGCAGTCGACCTGGTTCTACTGCCAGGACATAGCTTGTCCGAATGCTGCGACTGGGTTGCCGCCCTTTAGCCTAGACCGTCCGGCTCCTCCCAGACAACTTGCGCTCTCCAAGTTGGAAAAGATTCAGATCCAGCCTCTGGTCGACGCGCTGATAACCGTCGTCCGCAAGGGAGTCACTGGCACGGACTTGCTGGAGACCTTTCTGGGTCGGCGCATCCAGCCGCTGCAAGCCCGACACCACGCCATGTGGCACTATGTGGGGCCTGAGGATTCCACTCGGACTCACCCAGAGTGCGTGACCGGGGAGACGGTGACAGCGTGGGTCCGCGGCATCACAGGCGCATGCGACAACCCCCAAGGAGCCCGGCGAGTGAGGCCCTTCCGCGCCGACAACCCTCCTCCGAATGAGGTGAGCGCATCTTGTCGAGTGCTTTCAATCTTCTTAGATTTATCGCTTTTCTTGTGTCGCCGCTTGGTGTCTGACGTTGTCGACTGTATTTTGTGCAGGAATGGACCAACTGGTATTCTCCCGTCTCGAACGGGAATCCTGCTGAGGAAGAGGAGGACAGCCAGGAGGGCAGCATGGATAGCGCCAAGTACGTCTCCGACAGTGGGGAGACGGAGGAGGAGTCTGAAGAGGAGGAGGGGGAGGCTGGGGGAGCAGAGCTCGCCACCTCCACCATTAGAGCCTCGAACTAAGCGCCGTCACGAACCCGCAGCTCCGCCGGCTCCTCCAGCAGCTCCGAGTGCTCCGCCTGCTTCTCCCGTGGCTCCGAGTGCCCCGCAACCTCCTCCCGTGGCTCTGAGTGCTCGGAGCGTGAAGAGGACCAGGAACGCTGCTGCCGAGCCTACGGACCAACCGTCCAAGGTGGCCAAACCGAGTGGGCCCAAGCCTCAGAAAGCTTTGCCTCGGATGAGGATCGCTCCAGTTGCCTCAACGTAAGTGTCTTGTTCTCCCATCTTCATTCGATATTTGACTGAACTCATGCTTATCGGTCGAGTGGATTTTACTCGATAGAGCTGCCACCTCTGCCACCTCTCTGCCGCGCCAGGACGATGATCCCATGGATGCGGATAACGTTGCCACATCTGAGCAAGGTACGTTGTGACGACTCCGAGGGTTTGTATTATTGTTTCGCGAGTGATGTCTTTAATCTTGCCCTTTTTCTGCAACCTCATGTTGTTCAGCCGAGCTTCCTTCAGAGGTGATTCATCTGGAAGAGGACGACCAAAGGGGATCAGGGCCAACTTTGGCGCCTATCCTTGAGGTTGTTCCATCTGCTGCTGCTCCCACCGTGGACGCGCCGTCGACCGAGCCGATGCCGTCGACTGAGGCGGTGTCCCTCGCGGCGGAACCGACTGGAGCGGGACTTGGGATGCCCAAGGAGTCTTCTGTTGCGTCAGGCTTGTCGATAGTCCAGTATGACGCCCGACACCTCCCGGAAGACCAAGTGGGAGCCGCCAAGGAGGCCATGGTGCAGGTGGAGTTGATGGTGGGTGATGCCAAGGGAGCGTACGACTCCATCGCGTCTTTGTACAAGAGAAGCTTGGAGCTCCGATACGATATCCGAGTAAGTGTGCTAGTAAGTTTTTACTTCCCTCTTGTAACCCACTGGGTGTCCAAGTGACATACTCGGATACAGTAGGATTATTTTGCAGTGGGTTCACTCATAGTGAACCCAGTGGGTGTAGTCCCCGAGACTGCTGTTGAGTGCTTGCACCGGCCATTGTCTTTATACGTATTTCCCGTTGTGTGAGCAGGTCCGAGCTGGTGTGCCTGAATATTACCAGTGGGGGCACTCGAAGTGCATCGAGTGGATGTAGTCCCCGAGAGTAGTGTTACTCAGGTCGGGTTATAGCATTCTCGTAGATTTGCCTGTTCGTCATGTAGCTCAATAGGGCCGGCCTGTTCGAGCTTCATGCCAGTGGGGTCACTCTTAGTGAACCCACTGGGTGTAGTCCCCGAGACCGCTGTCGAGTGCTTGCATCGGTAGGGGTCTGAAGAACTTTGTTTGTTTTCCTTGTTGAATGTGTCTGAGCTTTCCTTTGGGCTGATTTGGCAGAAGACTTGCAGAATGGGATCCGCGTACAAAACTCTGAAGGCGGAAAAGGTTCAGCTTGCTGCGGAATTGGAGGCGGCTGTGAATGACTTGGCTGGTGTGAAGGGGGCACTTGCTGACCGAGAGAAGTCTCTGGAGGAGTCCCGGGAGACCAACAAGGCATTGGTGGCCGAAATTGAGAAAATGGGCAAACAAAGAAGTGAACTGATGGGTCAAATGAAGGTGATGAACCGTCGATGCATTTCGCAGGAGAAGTATGTCAACGACTGGGCAAGGAAGATGATTGCACTGCTCGGCGGTAAGCTTCTTGCCGAGTGCTTCTTGACTTTGTAATTCATTCTGCGCTTACTTTCTGCCCTTCTTTTCTTTGAAGATTTTTGTCTGGACGCTGAGGCTAAAGCAGCCGACATTGAACGGTCGGTTGTTCCGAATGTTCCACTTGGCGATGAAGCAAATCGGGACATGCTCCGAGCACATATTCGCCTTGGCAGAGTGGGGTCTTTCATCAGCCGTCTTAGAGAAGTCATCGGCCGGATCGACAAGGAGCTGTGGCCCGAAGACGATTCTCGGCAGGAAATAAAAGGGTTGATGACTCGGCTGGAGGACGTCCCGAACAGAGTGCAGGCATGGAAGAAGTCTGCCGCGCGTTGTGGTGCAGACGTGGCGCTATCGCTGTTCCGAGGGCACTGCAAGGAAGCTCGCAAAGAAAAGCTGAAGGCGTTGCAGGTCGCCAACACCAAGAAGCTTCGATTCGAAGATTTCATGGAGACCTTCCTCGAGACAGCCACTCGTATCTCGGACGGGATCGATCTTGAGACCTTTGTGGAGCCTGCCAGTCCTGGTGCCAATCCTGATGACGCTTGAAAAACTTTACCTCGGTATGCCGAGTGGTATCTGTATCAAACTTGGGCCACTGCTGTTGGCCGTCACATTCGGGGTTCGGTGTGGGTAAGCTTGATCCACACCGAGCCGACTATCGTAGATCCAACGTTGAATTCGAATCGAATATTTTGCTGTTCTTTTGCCAAGTTTATTTTCTGACACGATTTGAGCTCGTGGTTTTTGTTTGGCATTTCTTGGTGAAGCCAATGGCAAACATGCGGAGCATGTAATTGTCAGTTGTCTTCACATCCACATGAGCCTCAATGAGGGTCTTCTAAGCCTTGGAGTGGATCTCGAGGATACACTCGAAGGAAGCTTTTTACTTAGGCGATTCTGGATCGCAGCTAAGTCCCCGAGTGCGGCATCTCGTGCGCACTCGGAGCGAGTTGATACTCATGTAGTTGTCAGTTGTCTTGACATCCACATGAGCCTCAATGAGGGTCTGCTAAGCCTCCGAGTGGATCTCGAGGATACACTCGAAGGAAGCTTTTTTACTTAGGCGATTCTGGATCGCAGCTAAGTCTTCGAGTGCGGCATCTCGTGCGCACTCGGAGCGAGTTGATACTCATGTAGTTGTCAGTTGTCTTGACATCCACATGGGCCTCAATGAGGGTTTGCTAAGCCTCCGAGTGCATCTCGAGGATACACTCGAAGGAAGCTTTTTTACTTAGGCTATTCTGGATCGCAGCTAAGTCCCCGAGTGCGGCTGTTAGCGCACACTCCGAGAGAACTTTTTGACTTAGGCGATTCTGGATCGCAGCTAAGTCCCCGAGTGCGGCTGTTAGCGCACACTCGGGAAGAATTTTTGACTTAGGCGATTCTGGATCGCAGCTAAGTCCCCGAGTGCGGCTGTTAGCGCACACTCGGAGAGAATTTTTTGACTTAGGCGATTCTGGATCGCAGCTAAGTCCCCGAGTGCGGCTGTTAGCGCACACTCGGAGAGAATTTTTGACTTAGGCGATTCTGGATCGCAACTAAGTCCCCGAGTGCGGCTGTTAGCGCACACTCGGAGAGATTTTTTGACTTACGCGATTCTGGATCGCAGCTAAGTCCCCGAGTGCGGCTGTTAGCACACACTCGGAGAGAATTTTTGACTTAGGCGATTCTGGATCGCAGCTAAGTCCCCGAGTGCGGCTGTTAGCGCACACTCGGAGAGAATTTTTGACTTAGGCGATTCTGGATCGCAGCTAAGTCCCCGAGTGCGGTTGTTAGCGCACACTCGGAGAGATTTTTTGACTTAGGCGATTCTGGATCGCAGCTAAGTCCCCGAGTGCGGCTGTTAGCGCTCACTCGGAGAGATTTTTTTAGACCGGCGTCTGCAAACGCGGAAGAATCTTGGACCTGCAAAAAATTAGTCTGCTTTGTATTACTTCAATGATACTTGTTCTTTACATTGCCTCCGTCGACGGTCACGTGAAAAAGCGCTTCAGGAGATCTCCGTTCCATGCTCGCGGCTCATCCATTTCCCTGTCGAGGTTGTAGAGTCGATATGCTCCGTTGTTCAGCACCTTAGAGATGGTGAAGGGTCCTTCCCAGGCGGGAGCCAACTTATGACGCCTCTGCTGGTCCACTCGGAGCACCAGGTCACCTGCTTGGAATGTGTGACTCCTGACGTGCCGCGCGTGAAAACGCCGCAGATCTTGTTGATAAATTGTTGAGCGAGTCAGTGCCATCTCGCGCTCTTCTTCTAGTAGATCTACTCCGTCTTGCCTGGCATGCTCCGCTTCGGCTTCGGAGAAGAGTTCGACTCGTGGAGAGTTGTAAAGCAAGTCGCTCGGAAGGACTGCCTCTGCTCCATAAACGAGGAAGAACGGGGATCGCCCTGTAGATCTATTCGGAGTTGTGTGGAGGCCCCACAACACCGAAGGCAGCTCGGTGACCCACGCGCCGACGGCATGTCCAACTTCTCGCAGGAGTCGAGGCTTCAATCCTTGAAGAATAAGTCCGTTCGCCCGCTGTGCTTGCCCGTTGGTTTGAGGGTGCGCCACAGATGCAAAATCCACTCGGATACCTTGGCCTGTGCAAAAACCTTTGAATCTGTCCGAGTCGAAGTTTGTGCTATTGTCAGTGATTATGCTGTGCGGGACTCCGAATCTGGAGATGATGTCTCTGACAAATTTGATGGCCGTAAGGGCGTCGAGCTTCTTGATGGGCTTGGCTTCAATCCACTTGGTGAACTTGTCGACTGCCACCAATAGATGAGTGAATCCCCCTTGGCATGTTCTGAATGGACCGACTGTATCTAGTCCCCACACTGCGAACGGCCAAACAAGAGGGATTGTTTTCAACGCAGATGTTGGCTTGTGGTACTTGTTCGAATAGAACTGACAGCCTTCGCATCGGTCGACCATATCCTTTGCCATTTCATTCGCCTACAACCAGAAGAAGCCAGCTCTGAATGCTTTGGCGACGATTGCTCTTGAGGAGGCATGATGGCCGCAAGTTCCCGAGTGAATTTCTTCCAGGATTAACTGTCCCTCCTCAGGGGAGATGCATCGCTAAAGGACTCCTGAAACACTTTCCTTGTACAACTAGCCATCAATGACGGTGAAGGACTTCGACCTGCGGACGATCTTCCTCGCTTGGACTTCGTCCTCTGGTAATTCTTGCCTCAGGATGTATGCAATGAATGGCACAGTCCAATCAGGGATGATAGCAAGAATCTCCATGATCAAATCAACCACAACGGGGACCTCGACTTCAGTCGGATCTGTTGAGCTCTTCGGTTGTACCGGTTCCTCTGTAAAGGGGTCTTCTTTCACCGAAGGGAGATGTAGGTGTTCGAGGCAGACATCACTCGGGACTGGTCTCCGAGTGGATCCGAGTTTTGCCAACTCATCAGCTGCTTGGTTCTTCAGTCGCGGAACATGGTGAAGTTCCAGACCTTCAAACTTCTTCTCGAGCTTCCTTACTGCGTTGCAGTATGCAGTCATGGTGGGGTTCCTGACATCCCACTCCTTCATCACTTGATTAACCACCAAATCTGAATCGCCATAGACCATCAGGCGACGGACGCCGAGTGTGATGGCCATGCGCAATCCGTAAAGGAGAGCTTCATACTCTGCCTCATTGTTGGAGGAATCGAAATGTATCTGCAACACGTACTTAAGATTATCACCTTTCGGCGATATGATCACTACGCCAGCGCCGGAGCCATTCAACATCTTGGACCCGTCGAAGAACATAGTCCAATGAGCCGAGTAGATGTGAGTCGGTTGCTGTTATTCTACCCATTCTGCTATGAAGTCAGCCAGGGCTTGAGACTTTATAGCCTTCTTGGCTTCAAACTTGATGTCGCAGTATAACATCTCCATAGCCCACTTCGCCACTCGGCCTGATGCGTCTCGATTGTGGAGGATTTCCGACAACAGAGCATCAGAAACGACAGACACCGAGTGGTCTTGGAAATAGTGAGCCACCTTCTTTGCAGTCATGTAGATCCCATAAATAAGCTTTTGATAATGGGGATACCTCTACTTGGAAGGAGTCAGGACTTCAGAGACATAATATACTGGCCGCTGAACCTTGTACGCTTTGCCTTCTTCTTCACGTTCGACTGTAAGAACAGTGCTGACGACTTGATTTGTAGCCGCGATGTACAGAAGAAGGGGTTCTTTACTGAGCGGGGCAGTAAGAACCGGCTGGGTGGAAAGCAGGGCTTTGAGGTCGTCGAATGCAATCTGGGCTTTGTCTGTCCACTCGAAAGTATCTGATTTCTTCATGAGTCGGTACAGAGGTAATGCCTTCTCGCCGAGTCGAGCGATAAACCTGCTCAAAGCCGCTAGGCAACCTGTGAGCCTTTGAACATCATGTATTCTAACCGGCTACTCCATTCGGACGATGGTCCCGATCCTTTTGGGGTTGACATCGATTCCTCGTTCGGAAACGAAGAAACCGAGTAACTTTCCGCTGGGAACACCGAATGAACACTTGGCAGGGTTGAGCTTGATATCGTACCTACGAAGGTTGGCGAATGTTTCTGCCAAGTCAGTCAGCAGGTCGGAACCTTTGCGTGACTTGACTAAGATATCGTCCATATATGCCTCCACATTTCGACCGATCTGGTCAAGGAGGCATTTCTGGATCATGCGCATAAAAGTTGCTCCTACATTCTTCAAACCGAATGGCATAGTGATGTAGCAGAAACACCCGAATGGGGTGATGAAGGCTGTTTTTATTTCATCGGGACCATACAGACGGATCTGATGATAGCCCGAATAGGCATCAAGGAATGATAAACGCTCGCAACCCGCAGTCGAATCGACAATTTGATCAATGCGGGGGAGCGGGAAATGATCTTTCGGGCAGACCTTATTGAGATGCTTGAAGTCGGTGCACATACGGAGGGACTTGTCCTTCTTGGGCACCATGACAACATTGGCGAGCCACTCGGAGTGGTGTACCTCGCGAATGAAGTTGGCTGCCAAAAGTTTAGCCACCTCCTCTCCGATTGCCTTCCTTTTGTGCGCGGCGGACCGACGCAGGCGTTCTCGGACGGGCCGAGCGGTAGGATCCACATGCAGTCGGTGCTCAGCCAACTCCCTGGGTACACCTGGCATGTCAGCGGGCTTCCATGCGAAAATGTCCCAGTTCTCACGGAGGAATTGGATGAGCTCGGCTTCCTATTTTGGATCAGGGGTGGTGGAGATGTTCGTCGGGGCGGCGGTGTCGTCCGTCGGGTGGATGCTGACTTTCTTCGTGTCGCCCGCCGACTGGAATGCGGACTCTGAAGCTGGCTTCTTCGAACACATCAAGTCAGCGGGGTCGGCCGTCTTCTTGTACTCATCCAGCTCGAGGATAGCCATCTGCTGATCGGCAATCCGCGACCCCTGCTGCAGACACTCTTCGGCCGGTTGTCGATTTCCTGTGATGGTGATCACACCTTTGGGACCCGGCATCTTCAGCTTCAAATACATGTAACATGGACGGGCCATGAAACGTGCATACGCCGGATGGCCCAGAATCGCATGGTATGCACTCTGGAAGTCCACCACCTCGAATGTCAGGTTTTCCTTGCGGAAGTTCTTGTCGGAGCCGAAAACGACATCTAACGCGATCTGACCGAGTGACCTGGCCTTTCGTCCTGGAACGACTCCATGGAATTGCATGCTGCTCTCGCTAAGTTTGGACATCGGAATGCCCATCCCCTTGAGAGTGTCAGCGTACATGATGTTCAAGCCGCTGCCGCCATCCATGAGGACTTTGCGCAGTCGGACTCCTTCCACCACCGGGTCGACTACCAGAGCCTGCCTCCCCGGGGTGGGTATGTGTGCTGGATGATCCGACTGATCAAAGGTGATCGCAGTCTGAGACCATTTAAGGAACGTGGGGTTGGTCGGGGTGGCCATGTTCACCTCCCTGTTCACCAGCTTCAGTCGACTCTTGCTTTCCACGTCAGCAAAAATCATTAATGTTGCGTGGACTTGGGGGAACAGATCCTCCTTGTCCTCATCATCCTGCTCGTTGTCCTTTTCACTCGGCTCCCTTCGTCGAACCCTTGGATCAGGAGGCGACATTGCCGAGTGGTGTGTTTCGGGAATATGGCGTTGCCTTCTTCATCCATCTTCGTGTGGATCGGACATGGCTGATCCAGGATGGAGTTCCCGAACTGCTTCTTCTTGGGGGTATACTGAGCTTTCCCCTTGCCCTTGAACTTGGCATTTGTAACGGCAGCTGCCTCTGCCTGCGGAGTGGACGGAGCTTTCTGCTTTTGCTTCCGATTGCTGTTCCCATCTCCGTCGGCGACTGCCTTGTGCTTGCCGCTTCGTATACGGTCTTCTTCTTCGCCATTTGCATAGCGTGTGGCTATCTCCATCATCTTGCTCATGGAGATGTCGCCTGTCCGACCGAACTTCAGGTACAGATCTCTGTACCGCACGCCTGCCTTGAAGGCGCAGACTACTTGATGCTCAGTGACGTTCTCCACCGTGTGGTAGAGGGTCGTCCAGCGCTAGATGAAATCGCGCAGGGGCTCATTCTGCTTCTGGACGCAGTGCTGGAGCTCCACGAGACCAGCAGGGCATTTGCACGTGCCCTCGAAGGTCCTGATGAACACTCGGGACAAATCTGCCTAGTTGTAGATGCTTGATGGAGCCAACTGATTCAGCCACGCTCGTGCCGAGCCGTCGAGCATCAGGGGGAGATGTTTCATGGCGACCTAGTCATCTCCGCCACCGATCTAGACCGCCACTTGGTAGTCGTCCAGCCATGTTTCTGGCTTGGATTCTCCTGTGAACTTGCTGATCCCCGTCGCCAATCGGAAGTTGGGAGGGATGTCAGCTGAACGGATGGCCCGACTGAAGCACTCGGGGCCAGAGACGATGGTCCTGCTTCCA
The DNA here is from genome assembly GCF_904849725.1 of Hordeum vulgare subsp. vulgare. Lineage (NCBI taxonomy): Eukaryota > Viridiplantae > Streptophyta > Magnoliopsida > Poales > Poaceae > Hordeum > Hordeum vulgare. Next base: position 537,038,697 of record NC_058522.1, on the reverse strand, counting down.
CTCGGACGGTCTCTATCGTGACCATCACGGTGGGCTCGACTCCTGTCGACCTTCCTCTGGGTGATGTGCCCTCTTGCGTCAGGCCTTGGATCATACGTGTCACCGACTAAACGCTGATCATCATGATGTCAAGGCCCGTAAGGCCCACCCCGCGGAGGGGTGCGTGAACGGCGACGATCTTCGGGATTCGTGGAACGGCTGCCCCCTCCGCGTCGCTGATGAGAGTGGGGGCTGTAAACCGACCGATGCGTGTTCGCGTGAACAGAACTGTTGTGGATCCTGTTGTGCGACTGGGAGACCGCCGAATTCTGTTGCTGCGCCGTGTGCAACAGGGCACGGATCTGCTCGATTCCTCTACCAGCCTCCGAATCAGTCGGTTGGAGGGAATCGGCTATCTTGGCAGCGGCAGCCAGGTTGAGGACGGGTGTACAGAACACCTCGACGTTGCACTAACGAGTGCGTCGACTAGCAGAACGGTGGTGTTGACGGCGATCGCCGGACGATTCGCCGACCTCGTGCTCGTTCCGGCCAGTCCGGTGGGGACTTTCATGGGAATTTGCCATGAGAACTTCGGCTGCAGGCCCGCGACCCAAGTACTCGGAAGGCAACTCAGTCGGAACTGAGTCCAAGCACTGGGACGGTGGCACGACCACAACCGACTCGAGGACCGCCACTTGAGAGGACGCGTTCTGGCGTGCCTGGGCGTGTCGCACCCAACGCTGGAGCCACGGACGACGGGACCGCTTGATGCGGCGCGTGACGGGGGCGAAGGTCGACACCGGGGCCGACTACTGGAGAAGAAGGACGCCGCGGGAACCGGAACGGAAGTGCGTAGCCCCGCGACTGGGGAGCGCCTTCACGTCGAGAGACGCATCCCGAAGCCATGCCGAATCGTCGACGACGAAGGAGAGTGCGCCGAAGAGGATCTCCCGACCCATGCATAAATCTCCGGCGGACGACATGATGAAAAGATGAAGCCGCAAACTCGCCGGAAGTTGCTTAGACGCCTGCCCCACGGTGGGCGCCAACTGTCGTGGTGTAAGTCTGACAGTAGATGTGTAGGGTACGAAAGGATGGACAGAGCCTTAGCTACGGCGAGGTTGTATGAGTTCAGGCCCCTCTGCGGAGGAGGTAAAATCCCTACGTCTCAGTGCTCGTGGGAGCTTAGTGTCGAGTGGAATATAGGATTACAGTAAATGCCAACCCCTGCACTAGTGGGGAAGGGCGGCTTATATAGAGTGCGCTGCCCTTCACAACGGTCCGGTGGACAGGGGTGGAGTAGTGGCGAATAAATGCATACGTTACAGGTAATGTATGTCTTAAATGCTAATAATGGTGTATGAAAATGTACGACCGTTGCCCTCCCGGGAGGTTACGATGTACAGAGTGGAATTCAGTCGGTACGATAAATACGCTCCGAATGCTCGTCACCGACTGGATGATGAGGGGGTCCTTAGTTCAGTCGGAACTGTCTAAGGGCCTTGCCCTCTGTGAAGGGTAGTCCTTGGGTAGGACCTATAGGGCAGGCCTATGACCCTACCCTGGGACTATAACCCCATCAAAGATCTTCGTTATTTGCATCACTAGAACGCGCCCTTTTAAACCATTCATGCCTAGCGCGAATTTGGGCGGTTCTTTCTTTGCTCTCATTCATGGAGACACGCATAGCTTTCAAAGTTTCATCCAAGTTGACCTTGGGAGGAGCACATCTAACTTTCAAAGCATCAATATCACAAGACATCCTATCAACGCTCTTAGCCAAATCGTCAATTTTGAGTAGTTTTTCCTCTATGGACGCATTGAAAACCTTTTGAGAGTTGATGAACTCTTTGATATTACTCTCTAAATCAGAGGGTAATTTGTTGTGATTTCCATAAGTGTTGCTGTAGGAATTGCCATAATTGTTAGAGGAGTTACTAGGAAAAGGCCAAGGAACATAGTTTCCTCTAAAAGCATTGTTGTTGCCAAAATTGTTCCTACCAACAAAATTCACGTCTAAACTAGCGTTGCTACTCTCAATCAAAGAAGATAGTGGCATATCATTAGGATCTACAGTAGCATTTCTACTAGCAACCAAATTCATCAACTCGTCCATCTTAGCACTAAGCGAGTTAATCTCTTCTATAGTGTGTACCTTTTTGCTAGCAGGTGACCTTTCAGTGTGCCACTGAGATTAGTTGGTCATGATATTGTCTAGGAGTTTTGTAGCGTCTCCTAACGTGATTTCCATGAACGTTACACCTGAGGCGGAGTCCAAGATATTGCGAGAAGCGAAATTAAAGCCAGCGTAAAAGATTTGTATAATCATCCACAAACTCAAGCCATGAGTGCGACAATTTCTAATCATAAGCTTCATCCTCTATCAAGATTGTGCAACATGTTCATGATCAAGTTGCTTGAAATTCATGATATCGTTACGTAAGGAGATGATCTTAGCCGACGGAAAATACTTGGATATGTAAGCATCTTTCCACTTATCCCAAGAATCGATACTATTTTTAGGCAAAGAAGAAAACCAAGTTTTTGCGCGATCTCGCAACGAGAAAGGAAAAAGTTTCAACTTAATCACGTCATTATCCACATCTCTTTTCTTTTGCATATCACCAAGCTCAATGAAGGTATTGAGATGGGATGCGGAATCTTCACTAGGAAGGCCAGAGAATTGCTCTTTCATAACAAGATTCAGCAAAGCTGCGTTGATTTCATACGATTCCGTACTAGTGGCGGGAGCAATCGGAGTACTAATAAAATCATTATTATTGGTACTCGAGAAGTCGCAAAGTTTGGTGTTTTCAGCCATGATGACTTCAACAAACAAACAAGCACACAAGCAAGCAAGAAAAACGGCAAAAAGGCAAAAGGCAAAAGAAAACGGCAAAGGAGAAAGGCAAATGAAAACGGCAAATGTGAAGTGGGGGAGAGGAAAACGAGAGGCAACTGGCAAAAAAGTAAATGCAGGAGATGAGTTTGTGAGACCTACTTGGATAGATCTCTCCTTCCCCGGCAACGGCGCCAGAAATACTTCTACTACTACAACAAAAGACCTTCCAACAGCGCCAGAAATAGGTGTGTTGACGGCACCAGGAATCCTTCTGCTACGGCTATGCCTTAAGGGACTTCCTAGGCAAATATGCAAAGAATTTCCCCCGTGGCCTTAGAGCCTTGCGTTGGTGTTCCCTCGAAGCGGAAAGGGTGATGTAGCGCAGCGGTGGTAAGTATTTCCCTCAGTTTTGAGAACCAAGGTATCGATCCAGTGAAGGAGTATCACAAGTGCCTGCACAAACACAAAAAGCTTGCTCCCAACGTTATGAAGGGGTTGTCAATCCCTTATAGATTGTTCGCCAAGTGAGAACTGAAAGCAACAAAGTAACAAAGCAAAGTAAAAGCGAAAGTGGAAACGATAGGTGTGAATAGACTGAGGGGCCGTAGTGTTTACTAGTGGCTTCTCTCATGAAAGCAAGTAGACTGTGGGTGAACAAATTACTGTCGAGCAATTGATAGAACCGCACAAAGTCGTGACGTCATCTATGGCAATGATTATATCTATAGGCATCACGTCCAAAACATGTAGACCGATACTTTCTGCATCTACTACTATTACTCCACACGTCGACCGCTATCCAGCATGCATCTAGTGTATTAAGTCCAAAAGAACAGAGTAACGCCTTAAGCAAGATGACATGATGTAGATGGACAATCTCATATCTACGAAAGAGCCCACCTTGTTACCCTTGATGGCAACTACACGATGTGTGCCTTGCTGCCCCTACTGTCACTCAGAAAGGTCACCACACGGTAAGAACCCAAAACCAAGCACTTCTCGCATTGCAAGAATCATAGATCTAGTTGGCCAAACAAAACCCAAGACTCGGAGAGACTTACAAGGATATCAAATCATGCAAATAAGAAATCAGCAAAGACTCAAATATATATCACAGATAATCTGATCACAAATCCACAATTCATCGGATCTCGACAAACACACCACCAAACAAGATTACATCGGATAGATCTCCATGAAGATCATGGAGAACTTTGTATTGAAGATCCAAGAGAGAGAAGAAGCTATCTAGCTACTAACTACGGACCCGTAGGTCTGAAGTGAACTACTCACGAGTCATTGGAGGGGCGATGATGTTGATGTAGAAGCCCTCCAACTCCAAACTCCCCTCCGGCAGGGCACCGGGAAGGGTCTCCAGATGAGATCTCGCGGAAACGGAAGCTTGCGGCGGCGGAAAAGTATTTTCGTGGATCCCCTGATTTTTTTTGTATTTTAGGGAATATATAGGCGAAGGATCTAGGTCAGGGGGCGCGAGGGAGGCCACTAGCCTGCCCACCGCCGCCCCTGGTGGCGGATGGGGGGCTTGTGGCCTCCCTGTAGCCCTCCTAGCTAGGCCCACAAGCCCCCTAATCTTCTTTCGTTCGGGAAAAAATCATTTCAGGGATTTTATTCCGTTTGGACTCCGTTCCAAAATCAGATCTGAAAAGAGCCAAAAACACAGAAAAAACAGGAACTGGCACTTGGCACTGAATTAATAAGTTAGTCCCAAAAAGATATAAAAGGTACATAAAACATCCAAAGATGACAAGATAACAACATGAAACCATCAAAAATTATAGATACGTTTGAGACGTATCAGTACCTCCCCTGGTCAGCGGTAGTACCGCTCCAGGACTTTAGTACCATCATCTTTGCGGCTGTACTACGTCGGACTTTTTGCGAAGACTTTCTTGGCGGTGGTTGGCCCGGTAGTATCTTTGCACTACCATGGGCGCAGCGGTAGTACCGCTGCAACGAGTGGTAGTACCGCTGGAGGGTCAACGGTAGTACCGCTGCAGCCAGCGGTAGTACCGCTGGGCTCGGGCTGTAAGTGGGGGTAACCGTCTTATTCCTTCCCCCACTATATAAAGGGGGTCTTCTTCCCCCTTGGCTTTATCCATCCGTTGAGCTCGTGTTCTTCCCCCATTGTTGACCTTCTTAGATCTTGCTAACTCTCAATCCCTCCAATGATTCTTGCTTGTTCTTGAGGGAAAAGAGAGAGGAGATCTAGATCCACATCTCCACCAATCACTTTCTCCTCTATGTGAGGGGAACCCCTTGGATCTAGATCTTGGAGTTATTTGTGAGCTCCTTGTTCTTCCTCTCATATTTCTCCATAGCTTTTGTTGTTGTGGAGGGATTTGAGTGTGAGGGACTTGACCACTTCGTGTGTTCTTGCCATTGCATTAGTTGCATCGGTTTGAGTTCTCCACGGTGATACGTGGAAGTGAGAAGTTGAGAAGCTTATTACCTTTGGTACTTAGTACCCTAGATATTGTTCTTCGTGGATGCTTTGGCGTCCTAGAAGCTTGGTGGTGTCTCGGAGCTCAATCATTGTGGTGTGAAGCTCCGGGCAAGCGTCGGTGTCTCCAATTAGGTTGTGGAGATTGCCCCGAGCAATTTGTACGGGTGTCCGTGACCGCCCCCAAGGTTTTCCATTTGTACGGGTTCGGTGACCGCCATCAAGGGTCCCTTAGTGGAATCATGGCATCTTGCATTGTGCGAGAGCGTGAGGAGATTACGATGGCCTTAGTGGCATCTTGGGGAGCATTGTGCCTCCACACCGCTCCAACGGAGATTAGCATCCGCAAGGGTGTGAACTTCGGAATACATCATCGTCTCCACGTGCCTCGGTTATCTCTTACCCGAACCCTTTACTTATGCACTTTACTTTGTGATAGCCATATTGTTTATTGTCATACATCTTGCTATCACTTAGTTGTTTATCTTGCTTAGCATAAGTTGTTGGTGTACATAGGTGAGCCTAGTTATTGTAGGTTTTGTGCCTCACAAATTAAACGTTAGTTTCATTCCGCATTTGTTCAAGCCTAAACCGTAATTATTTTAAAGCGCCTACTCACCCCCCTCTAGGCGACATCCACGTCCTTTCAGATTATTATGAACAAGGAAATATAATAATAACTATTTTATTATTGCCTCTAGGGCATATTTCGAACAGTCTCCCACTTGCACTAGAGTCAATAATCTAGTTCACATCACCATGTGATTTTAACGAATCCACCACCCATACAGTTCTGGGGTTTGATCACGTCTTGCTCGTGAGAGAGGTTTTAGTCAATGGTTCTGAATCTTTCAGGTCCGCGTGTGCTTTACAAATCTTTATGTCATCTTATAGATGCTGCTACTACGTGCTATTCGGAAATACTCCAAATATCCACTCTACTATACGAATCCGTTTTACTACTCAGAGTTTATACGGATTAGTGTCAAAGCTTGCATCGACGTAACCCTTTACGACGAACTCTTTAATCACCTCCATAATCGAGAAAAATTCCTTAGTCCACTAGTTACTAAGGATAACTTTGACCGCTGTTTTAGTGATTCAATCCTGGATCGCCTTTTTGTACCCCTTGACAGACTCATGGCAAGGTACACATCAGGTGCGGTACACAGCTTGGCATACTTTAGAGCCTACGGCTAAGGCATAGGGGACGACCTTCATCCTTTCTCTTTCTTCTGCCGTGGTCGGGCTTTTGAGTCTTACTCATATTCACACCTTACAACACAGCCAAGAACTCCTTCTTTGCCGATCTATTTTGAACTCCTTCAAAAACTTGTCAAGGCATGCATTTCATTTGAAAGTTCTATTAAGCGTTTTGATCTATCTCTATAGATCTTGATGCTCAATGTTCAAATAGCTCTATACAGGTCTTCCTTTGAAAAACTCCTTTCAAACAACCTTTTATGCTTCACAGAAATTCTACATTACTTCCGATCAAGAATATGTCAACCACATATACTTATCATAAATTCTATAGTCCTCCCACTCACTTCTTTGGAAATACAAGTTTCTCATAAACCTTGTACGAACCCAAAAGCTTTGATCATCTTATCAAAGCGTATATTCCAACTCCGAGATGCTTGCACCAGTCCATAGAAGGACCGCTGGAGCTTGCATACTTGTTAGCATCCTTAGGATCGACAAAACCTTCTGGTTGTAAGATACGTTGGAGACGTATCAAGCATCCCCAAGCTTAACTCCTGCTCGTCCTCGAGTAGGGAAGTGATAAAGAATGAATTTTTGATGTGGAATGCTACCTAGCATAGTTGTCCTTTGCAACTTCTTTCACGTGACATGAATGTTCAGATCCGTAAGATTCAAAACAATAGTTTGCTATTGACATGAAAACAATAATACTTCAAGCAAACTAGCAAGTAATCATGAACTTTCAAAATAACAAGGCCAAATAAAGTTATCCCTACAAAATCATATAGTCTGGCTATGCTCCATCATCCTCACACAACTAATGTAAATCATGCACAACCCCGGTATTGGCCAAGTAATTGTTTTCGCACTCTTACTTTCTCAAACCTTTTATAACTATCACGCAATACATGAGTGTGAGCCATGGATATAGCACTATAAGTGGAATAGAGTGTGGTGGTGGTGGTTGTGAGACAAAAAAAAGAGGAGATGATCACATTGACTCGGCGTATCAAAGGGCTATGCAGATGCCCATTAATAGATATCAATGTGAATGAGTAGGGATTGCCATACAAGGGATGCACTAGAGCTATAAGTATGTGAAAGCTCAAAAGGAGAACTAGTGGGTGTGCATCCAACTTGCTTGCTCACGAAGACCTAGGGCAATTTTGAGGAAGCCCATCATTGGAATATACAAGCCAAGTTATATAATGAAGATTCCCACTAGCATATGGTAGTGACAAAGCAAGAATCTCTCAATCATGAAGAACATGGTGCTATTCTGAAGCACAAGTGTGGAAAAGGATAGTAGCATTGTCCCTTCTCTCTTCTTTTTTCGGCTCTTAGGCCTCTCTTTTTTATATATATTTGGGCTCTTTGGCCTTTTTTTTTATTTCCTCACCATGGGAAAATGCTCTAATAATGATGATCATCACACTTTTATTTACTCACAGCTCAAAGCTCAAAATGATGATGACTCTATAGGAAATGCCTCCGGCAGTGTACCGGGATGTGCAACGATCTAGCATGGCGTATGACGTTGAAACATCTCGCTAGCTATCTTACGATCATGCAATGGCAATATGAGAGTGACGACACAAGTCATGAGACGGAACGGTGGGAGTTGCATGGCAATATATCTCGGAATGGCTATGAAAATGCCATAGTGGGTAGGTATGGTGGCTGTTTTGAGGAAGCCATATGGTGGGTTTGTGCACCGACGAGACTTGCGCGGCACTAGAGAGGCTAGCAATGGTGGAAGGTGAAAGTGCATCTATACCATGGACTCACATTAGTCATGAAGAACTCACATACTTGTTGCGAAAGTTTTTATTAGTAATCGAAACAAAGTGCTAAACGCATACTCCTAGGGGAAGGGTTGGTAGGTGTTAACCATCGCGCGGTCCCGACCTCAACACAAAGGATGACAATCAATAGATCAATTATGCTCTGACTTCCTAACATAGCGGTTCACCATACGTGCATGCTACGGGAATCACTAACTTCAACACAAGTATTTCTAGATTCACAACACCCTACTAACGTGGCTCTTAATATTACCAAATCCACGTCTCAAAACTAATTGAGAGGAACCAAGACTTCTCTTTATACTCAATGCACATGAAGATGGAGGTTTTTTTGCATCCTCTTTGGGTACCTATCACCTTTGGGACTACTTTCATAGCATAAGCCAACTACCAAGTCACGCACCGCCGTGCTCTAAAAGATATAAGTGAAGCACATAGAGCAAAAGTATCTAGCTCAAAAGATAAGTGAAGCACTATGAGCATTCTAGCAAAATCACGATGAGTGCATGTCTCTCTCTCTCAAAAAGGTTTGCAGCAAGGATGATTGTGACACAACAAAAAGAAAAGATTCCTACAATACAAGACGCTCCAAGCAAAACACATATCATGTGGTGAATAAAAATATAGCTCCATGTAATGTTACTGATGGATTGAAGACGAAAGAGGGGATGCCTTCCCGGGGCATCCCCAAGCTTAGGCTTTTTGGTTTCCTTGAATTTGGCTTGGGATGCCTTGGGCATCCCCAAGCTTGAGCTCTTTCCACTCTTTATCTCTTTGTCCATGATAACATCACCCAAAACTTGAAAACTTCACAACACAAAACTTAAACAGAAACTCGTGATAACATTAGCACAAGAAAACAAACTACCACTTCTTTTGGTACTGTAGCAAACTTGAATTCTATCTATATTGGTCTTGGGCTACTGTATTCTCACTTTTCCATGGCTAGTACCCCCCAATACTAACCATAGTTTCATCAAAACAAGCAACCAACTCAACAAACACAGAATCTGTCAAAAACAGACCAGTCTGTAGACATCTGTATACTTTGTATACTTATGGTACCTCAAAAATTCTGAAAAATTACGACTGCCTGGGCAAAAGGCATATCAACCAGCAGAAAAAGGAATCAACTCAAAATATATTTCTGAATAAAAATGAAAAATCATCCCGTGAGCGAAACGTTTCTGTCTTTTTCCAGCAGGATCAAACAACCATTACCAATACTAGTCATAAAGGTTTTGCTTGGCTCAAACACAAAAAGAAACACAAAAACACAATCACAACAGAATTATGAAAGTGTGGACACAAAAAAACATAAAGAAAAAGATAAATTCATTGGGTTGCCTCCCAACAAGCGCTATTGTTTAACGCCCTTAGCTAGGCAATGATAATTCAATGATGCTCACACAAAAGACAAGAATTGAAACACGACGAGAGCATCATAAAGCATGTGAAAATCACATCTAAGTCTAACATACTTCCTATGCATAGGCATTTTATAGGAAAACAAATTGGCAAGACAACCAATAGTTACCAAATGCAAGAAAGAAGAAAGAGACAATAGCAATCTCAACATAACGAGAGGTAATTTGGTAACATGAAAGTTTCTACCACAATATTTCTCTCTCTCATAGCAATTACATGTGGGATCATAATCAAATTCAACAATATAGCTATCACAAAGGATATTCTTTTCATGATCCACATGCATGCAAAGTTGACGCTCTTCAAAAATAGTGGGATTATCATCAACGAAAGTCATGACTTCTCCAAACCCATTTTCAATCTTATTGCAAACATCATATTCATCATGAGGCTTAAACAAATTTTCAAGATCATAAGAAAAATCATTACCCCAATCATGATCATTGCAACAAGTAGTGGGCAAAGCAAAACTAGCATCCCCAAGCTTAGGGTTTTGCATAATTTTAGCATGATTGACACTAATAGGATTTATAGTGAAACCATTGCAATCATGCTTTTCATTCAAGGAGCCCTCGTGAATCACTTCATGAATTTCTTCATCGCGGTTTTCAGATTCACGCATCTCAAGCAAAACTCCATAAAGATAGTCAAGTGCACTCAACTCACTAGCAATTGGATCAACATAATTGGATCTCTTAAAGAGATTAGCAAGTGGATGAGGATCCATATCACTAGATTTTCAGCAAGCGAAGATGCAAGCATATTGAAGGCACATAGCACACAAGCGAATAGAAAGCAAGCGAGAGAAAAGGGCAAACAGAAAAGGCAAACGGGAAAGGCAAACTGGTGAAGTGGGGGAGAGGAAAACGAGAGGCAACTGGCAAACAAAGTAAATGCAAGAGATGAGTTTGCGACACTTACTTGGATGAGTTCTTGACTTGATCCTCCCTTCCCGGCAACGGCGCCAGAAATTCTTCTGCTATGACAACAAAAGTCCTTTCCCGGCAACGGCGCCAGAAATTCCTCTTGCTACTTCTCAAGCAACAACGCCAGAAATTGACACGTTGACAGAGACTTGCTTGCGTTGGTTTTTCCCTTGAAGAGGAAAGGGTGATGCAGCACAGGAGCAGTAAGTATTTCCCTCAGTTTGAGAACCAAGGTATCGATCCAGTAGGAGGGTCTCGTCAAGTCCAGAGTACCTGCACAAACACAAACGAGCTTGCACCCAACGCTTCAAAGGGATTGTCAATCCCTTCAAGATTGTTTGCAAAGTGAGATCTGAAGGCGGAAAGTGCAACGAAGTAAAAAGTGTAAGGCTGAAAATATGGTGTGGAGTAGACCCGGGGGCCATAGTGTTCACTAGAGGCTTCTCCCAAAATAGCAAATATAACGGTGGGTGAACAAATTACTGTCGAGCAATTGATACAACCGCGCAAAGTCATGATGATATCTAAGGCAATGATCATACATATAGGCATCACGTCCGAGACAGGTAGACCGATACTTTATGCATCTACTACTATTACTCCACACATCGACCGCTATCCAGCATGCATCTAGTGTATTGAGTTCATGACGAACAGAGTAACGCCTTAAGCAAGATGACATGATGTAGAGGGATAATCTCAAACCAATGATGAAACCCCCATCTTTTTACCCTTGATGGACACAACACGATGCGTGCCTCGCTACCCCTACTGTCACTGGGTGAGGTCACCGCACGGTATGAACCCAAAACCAAGCACTTCTCCCATTGCAAGAACCATACATCTAGTTGGCCAAACAAAACCCACAACTCGAAGAGAATTACAAGGATATGAAATCATGCATAAGAGAGATCAGAAGAAACTCAAATAAGATTCATAGATAATCTGATCTTAAATCCACAATTCATTGGATCTCGACAAACACACCACAAAAGAAGATTACATCGGATAGATCTCCATGAAGATCATGGAGAACTTTGTATTAAAGATCCAAGAGAGAGAAGAAGCCATCTAGCTACTAACTATGGACCCGTAGGTCTATGGTGAACTACTCACGCATCATTGGAGAGGTCATGGTGTTGATAAAGAAGCCCTCCGTATCCGAATCCCCCCCTCTGGCAGGGCACCAGAACGTGCTCCAGATGGGATCTTGCGGAGACACAAGCTTGTGGCGGCGGAAAAGTACTTTCGATGATCTCCTGATTTTTTGTGGAATTTTTGGGGATATATAGGCGCAAAACCTAGGGCAAAGGGGCCTCAGGGAGCCCACAAGCCAGGGGGTTGCGGCCTCCCCCTGGCCGTGCCATGAAGGCTTGTGGGGTCCCTGGTGGGCCCCTGCCCTGATTCTTCGGCTCTCCGATCTTTTTCTGTTCCGGAAAAAATCTTTTTGGCAGTTTCCTTCCATTTGGACTCCGTTCAAAATCCTCCTCTGAAAGGGGTCAAAAACATGGAAAAAACAGGAACTGGCACTTGGCACTGAGTTAATAAGTTAGTCCCAAAAAATATATAAAAGGCATGCAAAACATCCAAAGTTTGACAAGATAATAGCATGAAACCATCAAAAATTATAGATACGTTGGAGACGTATCATTGTATCACATATAACCTTTCCTCAAGGAAACCGTTGAGGAAACAATGTTTTGACATCCTATGTGCAATATTTCATAAATAATGCAGCAACTACTAACATAATTCCAACAAACTTTTAGTGACAAGTCGAGCTTTTCTTAAAGGTGAATAGTCACCTTCATCGTCTGTTTTCCTTTTAAAGATCCATCTTTACTTAATAGTCCTACGACCATCAAGTAGTTCTCCCAAAGTCTACACTTAGCTTTCATACATGGATCCTCTCTCGGATTTCATGGCCTCCAGCCACTTGTCCGAATCCGGGCCCACCATCGCTTCTCCATAGCTCGTAGGTTCATTGTTGTTCAACAAAATGACCTCCAAGAAAAGGTTACCGTACCACTCTACAGCAGTACGCGACCTTGTCGACCTACGAGGTTTGTAGTAACTTAATTCGAATCTCAATGATCACCATCATCAGTTTCCACTTCAATTGGTGTAGGCGCCACAGGAACAACTTCCTGCGCCCTGCTACACACTGGTTGAAGTGACGGTTCACTAACCTCATCAAGTTCCACCACCCTCCCACTCAATTATTTTGAGAGAAACCTTTCCTCGAGAAAGGACGCGTTTCTAGAAACAAACACTTTGCTCCCGGATCTGAGATAGGGGATGTATCCAACTGTTTTGAATATCCTATGAAGATGCATTTATCCGCTTTGGGTTCGAGCTTATCAGACTGAAACTTTTTCACATAAGCGTCGCAGCCCCAAACTTTTAAGAAGCGTCAGCTTAGGTTTCTCCAAACCATAATCTATACTATGTCATCTCAACGGAAATACGCGGTGCCCTATTTAAAGTGAATGCGGTTGTCTCTAATGCATAACCCATAAACGATAGTGGTAATTCGATAAGAGACATCATAGTATGCACCATATCGAATAGGGTGTGGCTATGACGTTTAGACACATCATCACACTATGGTGCTCTAGGTGGCGTGAATTGTGAAACAATTTCCACATTGTCTCAACTGTGTACCAAAAATTCGCAACTCAGATATTCATCTCTATGATCATATCGTAGACAGTTTATCCTCTTGTCACGACGATCTTCACTCTAAAACAGCTTTGAACTTTTCAACATTTCAGACTTTGTGATTCATCAAGCAAATACTCCTGTATCTACTCAAATCTTCAGTGAAGTAAGAACATAACGATATCCACTGCGTGCCTCAGCACTCATTGGACCACACACATCAAAATGCATTGCTTCCAACAAGTCACTTTCTTGTTCCATGTGGTATGATTTTGCATGTCTCAAGTGATTCAAAACCAAGTGAATCCAAACAATCCATCTGCATGGAGTTTCTTCATGCGTTTATATCAATAGGTATGGTTTGCATGTCTCAAACGTTTCAAAAATGAGTGAGTACAAAGATCCATCACTATGGAGCTTCTTCATGCACTTTATACCATCATGACTCAAGCGGCAGTGCCACAAGTAAGTGGTACTATCATTATTACTTTGTATCTTTTGGCACCAATATTATGAACATGTGTAACACTACGATCGAGATTCAATAAACCATTGAGGGTAATTATTCAAGCAAATAGAATAACTATTATTCCTTTTAAATGAATAAATGTATTGCAATAAACACGATCCAATCATGTTCATGCTCAACGCAAACACCAAATAACAATTATTTAGGTTTAACACCAATCCCGATGGTAGAGGGAGTGTGCGATGTTTTGATCACATTAATCTTGGAAACACTTCCAACACTTATCGTCACCTCGCCTTTAGCTAGTCTCCGTTTATTCCGTAGCTTTTCATTTCGTGTTACTAATCACTTAGCAACCGAACCGGTATCTAATACCCTCGTGCTACTAGGAGTACTAGTAAAGTACACATCAATATCATGTATATCAAATATACTTTTGTCGACTTTGCCAGCCTTCTTATCTACCATGTATCTAGGGTAGCTCTGCCTCAGTGACCGTTCCCCTCATAACAGAAGCACTTAGTCTCGGGTTTGGGTTCAATCTTGGGTTTCTTCATTAGAGCAGCAACTGGTTTATCGTTTCATGAAGTATCCCTTCTAGCCCTTGCCCTTCTTGAAACTAGTGGTTTTACTAACCATCAACAATTGATGCTCCTTCTTGATTTCTACTTTCGTAGTGTCAAACATTACGAATCGCTCAAGGATCATCATATCTATCCTTGATATGTTATAGTTCATCACGAAGCTCAAGCAGCTTAGTGGCAGTGACTTTGGAGAACCATCACTATCTCATTTGGAAGATTAACTCCCACTTGATTCAAGCGATTGTTGTACTCAGACCATCTGAGAACATGCTCAATGATTTGAGCTTTTCTCCTTTAATTTGTAGACAAATAATCTTGTCCGAGGTCTCATACCTCTTAACAAGGGCACGAGCATGAAATCTCAATTTCATCTCTTAGAACATCTCTTATGTTCCGTGACGTTTCAAAACGTCTTCGGTGCCTTGCTTATAAGCTATTAAGTATTGTGCACTGAACTATCACGTAGTCATCAAAAACGTGTATGTCAGATGTTCGCAACATCCACTGACGACGCTCGAGGTGCAGCACATCGAGTGGTGCATTAAGGACATAAGCCTTCTCCGCAGCAATGAGGACAATCCTCAGTTTTACGGACTTAGTCCGCAAAGTTGCTACTATCATCTTTCAACTAAATTTTCTCTAGGAACATATAAAAACAGTAGAGCTATAGCGCAACCTACATCATAATTCACAAAGACCTTTTGACTATGTTCATGATAATTAGTTCAATTAATCATATTACTTAAGAACTGCCACTCAAAAAGTACATCTCTCTAGTCATTTGAGTGGTACATGATCCAAATCCACTAACTCAAGTCCGAACATCACGTGAGTTGAGAATAGTTCAGTGGTAAGCATCTCTATGCTAATCATATCAACTATACGATTCATGCTCGACCTTTCAGTCTCATGTGTTCCGAGGCCATGTCTGTACATGCTAGGCTCGTCAAACTTAACACAAGTGTTCCGCGTGTGCAACTGTTTTGCACCCGTTGTATGTGAACGTTGAGTCTATCACACTCGATCATCACGCGGTGTCTCGAAATGACGAACTGTCGCAACGGTGCATAGTCGGGGAGAACACAATTTCGTCTTGAAATTTTAGTGAGAGATTACCTCATAATGCTACCGCCGTTCTAAGAAAAATAAGGTGCATAAAAGGATTAACATCACATGCAATTCATAAGTGACATGATATGTCCATCATCATGTGCTTCTTGATCTCCATCACCAAAGCACTGACACGATCTTCTTATCACCGACGCCACACCATGATCTCCATCATCATAATCTCCATCAACGTGTCGCCATCGAGGTTGTCGTGCTACTTATGCTATTACTACTAAAGTTACATCCTAGCAATATAGTACACACATCTGCAAACACAAACGTTAGTTTGAAGACAACCCTATGGCTCCTGCTGGTTGCCGTACCATCGACGTGCAAGTCGATATTAACTATTACAACATGATCATCTCATACATCCAATATATCACATCACGTCATTGGTTATATCATATCACAACCATACCCTGCAAAAACAAGTTAGACGTCCTCTAATTTGTTGTTGCATGTTTTACGTGGATGCTATGGGTATCTAGTATGATCGCATCTTACTTACGCAAAAACCACAACGGAGATGTGCAAATTGCTATTTAACCTCTCGAAGGACCGCCTCGGTCAAAACCAATTCAACTAAAGTTGAAAAAACCGACACCCGCCAGTCATCTTTATGCAACGAGGTTGCATGTCAATCGATGAAACTAGTCTTTCGTAAGCGTACGAATAATGTCGGTCCGGGCCGCTTCAATCCAACAATACCGCTGAATCGAGAAAAGACTAAGGAGGGCAGCAAATCGAACATCACCGTCGACAAAACCCTTTGTATTCTACTCAAGATAACATCTACGCATGAACCTAGCTCATGATGCCACTGTTGGGGAACGTTGCATGGGAAACAAAAAAATTCCTACGCACATGAAGACCTATCATGGTGATGTCCATCTACGAGAGGAGATTTGAATCTACGTACCCTTGTAGATCGTACAACAGGAAGCATTAAGAAACACGGTTGATGTAGTGGAACGTCCTCACATCCCTCGATCCACCCCACGGACCGTCCCGCGATCCGTCCCACGATCGGTTCCGACCTAGTGCCGAACGGACGACACCTCCGCATTCAGCACACGTACAGCTCGACGATAATCTCGGCCTTCTTGATCCAGCAAGCAAGACGGAGAAGTAGATGAGTTCTCCGATAGCATGACTGCGCTCCGGTGGTGGTGATGATCTACTCCTGCAGGGCTCCGCCCGAGCTCCGCAGAAATACGATCTAGTGGAAGAACTATGGTGTCTAGATCTGAGTTGCACGTGGCAAAAGTTGTCTCAAATCAGCCCTAAATCACCACTATATATAGGAGGGAGGGGGAAGAGGCTTGCCTTGAGGGCCAAGCCCTCAAGGGTGCGCCGCCAGGAGGAGAGGAGGATTCCTACTCCAATTAGTATTGGAAAGTGGAGTCCTTCTCTTCCTTCCCACCTCCCCTTTTTTTCTTTCTTTTGGTTTTCTTCTCTTGGCGCATAGGCCCTCTTGGCCTGTCCCACCAGCCCACTAAGGGCTGGTGCGCCACCCCTAAGGCCATTGGGCTTCCCCCGGGTGGGTTGCCCCCCTCCCGGTGAACTTCCGGAACCCATTCGTCACTCCCGGTACAATGCCGGTAATGCCCGAAAACCTTCCGGTAACCAAATGAAACCATCCTATATATCAATCTTCGTTTCTGGACCATTCCGGAAACCCTCGTGATGTCCGTGATCTCATCCGGGACTCCTAACAACATTCAGTAACCACACATATAACTCAACTATACTAAAACATCACTGAACCTTAAGTGTGCAGACCCTGCGGGTTCAAGAACTATGTAGACATGCCCCGAGGCACTTCTAGGTCAATATCGAATAACAAGACCAGGATGCCCATATTGGATCCTACATATTCTCCGAAGATCTTATCGGTTGAACCTCAGTGCCAAGGATTCATATAATCCCGTATGTCATTCCTTTTGTCCTTCGGTATGCTACTTGCCCGAGATTCGATCGTCGGTATCCGCATACCTATTTCAATCTCGTTACCGGCAAGTCTCTTTATTCATTTCGTAATACAAGATCCCATGACTTACACTTAGTCACATTGCTTGCAAGGCTTGTGTGTGATGTTGTATTACCGAGTGGGCCCCGAGATACCTCTCCGTCACACGGAGTGACAAATCCGAGTCTTGATCCATACTAACTCAACGGACACCTTCGGAGATACCTGTAGAACACCTTTATAGTCACCCAGTTACGTTGTGACGTTTGATGCACATAAGGTATTCCTCCGGTGCTAGTGAGTTATATGATCTCATGGTCATAGGAACAAATACTTGACACGCAGAAAACAATAGTAATAAAATGACACGATGAAGATGATACGTATATAATTTGGGTCTTGTCCATCACATGATTCTCCTAATGATGTGATCCCGTTATCAAGTGACAACACTTGCCTATGGCCAGGAAACCTTGACGTTCCCCAACAGCTATTGACTTGGGTCAGAAGTGGAGAAGCCAATATGATGTTGGGGAGTGCAACACATTCACTTACAAATGTTGCATATGCTTTGGCATCCCAATGGTAGGGAGTAAGCTCCTTCTGATTGAGCTGCAACTAATTATTCCACCAAGCCTTATTCTGAGATTCAGAGCCACTAAGAGAAGTAATTCAGAGCGTACACACCTCACTGAATTTCTTTGGGAATTGACCTAGTTTTGGGAAAATGTTTATCATACAAGTGCGCGGGCAAGCTATTTGTGGGTCTTCTTCGGTGGTACATGCCCTGCTGCAGTAATATTTGCACACGCTTGGGAAACTCACTTTCATGGGAGTTTTGGAACACTGCATACAACAACGAAAAACATGGAATGTAGTCAGTTTCACATGCAACTTCTTCCCGCGAGCAATCGGATCCAGGAGGAGTGAATTTTATGGAGCCAGAAGAGCACGAATACCGGCTTAGGGGCAAGCCGATTGTTAAGGAGGAGGGGATGTCAGCGACCCAAATACGAACACTGTTGCGTCGACCAAAAGCGCTACCATAGCAGCCCAAACCGCTTCCATGTAACCCGAAGCAGCAAGCCCACCATGCAACTAGCACATGGGCCGACCTTGTTGGGCACCACTCGAGGGGCAAGCCCGACTACAAGTACCCACAAGGAAAGGAGCAGAAAACTTTTCTGGGCTTGGATCTGGCAAAGGCAAAGGCGACTCCCTCCTTCCCCTATCTTCTCCTACCTCGTGTACTTCCTCCCCAACTCCTTGCATCTGAGCTCGATTTCTCTGTAATGGAGTGATTCTCGAGTGAAACCTAACAACATCATAGTGAGTGGAAGTTGTCTCTCGCTGGCCATGGATATGTTGATTTTGCGTTTGACGCCTACATCAAGCTCTCTAGCGATCCTAGACATGTTGTGTCTCATCTTCTTGTGTGACTTGGTGTTCAGTGACCCCAAGCCCAACACATGTAACCCCTAGCCGAAAAGCTTTGTAGAGAGAAACTATTGTACAACGACCCAGTTGGAGAAAACATCATAGGCAACCTCATGGGCGGAAGTTTGGGCATGTCATTGGCGTCTGGTCCTTCTCCTTGCATGGGAGGGAACAAAAATGGTACTAGAGACTTGACAAGAAAGAAGAAGGAAAAGCAATCACGGACACCCACTAACCCGAAGAAGCACGCCGACGCGACATGACGAGAAAGGTTACGTGATAAGATTTTGTTTTAGGAATGCATCTTTTACAAAAGACCCTTAATCTTTCTGTACCTAAATATTTGTAGTCGGAGAAAACTAGATTGGGGCATATATAATGGTGCTATCTTAAAAGTGTCACATAAGATAAATGATGAGATGGAAGAGAGAGAACTCAAAAAAAAGGTTTTGCCTTTTCTTATTTAAGAGAAGACAAGAGGTGATCTCTTAGCACAATATGTCTCACCATGTTTTTAGGAATAACTAATTATAGAAGATACGACTCAGAGATGATCCATTGTAGACTCTTTTTTTTGTCATCTCTAAATTACATGCAAGATTTAAGATAAGACTATCTTATCAACCATTGTACATGCCCTTAGTTCTCTCTCCAACTACAAATATTTAAGTAAAAAAAAGTAGTTGATAATACTATACTATTTTTAACCAAATCGTATTTTTAACCAAATCGTGCTCCATAAATGTAATCAATACCCGTGTATCCCACCAGAATCACCCCCAAAATCTCCCTAGAATCGCCCCATTCAAAAAGCCTCCTAAAAAAAGGCTCACGCGCACGGGAGCAGAGGAGGGCAGTCAGGCAGGGGAGGGTGGGGCCGGCCCGCCCGCGCCTCCACCCCACCCCACCCCCACCCGCTGACTCCGCCTTCCCCTTCCCCCTCCCCCCTCCTCCGCTCCGATTTTAAATTTCGAAACCCTCCTCCCCCCTTAAACCTCGCCTCCTCTGCCTGCCTGCCACTGGGCGCCCGCAGGCCTGCAGCAGCACGCACGCGCACGCGCACGCAATCGGCTCCTCGCGAGGCGTATGAAACCTCGCATCCGCGGCTCCAAGGCTCGGCGCTCGGCGAGGGAGGCGCGGTGAGGAGGACGCGGATGGGGTGCCTGTTCGACTGCTTCCGCGCGGCCGGCGGCGAGCCGCGCGCCGGCCGCGCCCGCGCCCAGCTCGTCTCCTCCGCCGTCGCCCCGTCCGCCAACCCCAAGGTTTTCTCCTTCTTCCTCCCTCTTCCGTCGCGCCCCGCGCGGAGCCCGCGTGCGCCGTTCCGCGACACGGATCAGCTAGCCGTGGGGGTGCGGGAATTCGATCCGCAATTGGTTAATTTTGCGTATTTGTCTGTCTCTGCTGACCAGGTCGGCGAGAGGAGGGCGGCGCCGTCCAGGAACGCGCTGTCCGCCGTGTTCCTGCGCGAAGGTCCGCGTTTTTTCCCTTCCGAATTTGTGTCTCTCCTTCTCGACCCGAGGTTCTGATTTTGTGCCGTCGGTGTAGATGAGGGATCGCAGGCCACGAGCTCGGGGTCGGACCGGGACGCAGAGAGGACGACGGTGGATCCGGAGCTCACGCGCGAGGAGGTATGGTGATCGGTCCTGCGAATCTGGCCCCGTTCAGATCTGCTTCCTTGCTAGTCCATTCCGAGCTGTGTCTTGCCACTTGAGAGCTGAATTTTGTCTGGCTAGTGACGCATGTGCATCAGTTTCAACACACGCGGCGTTTTCAGTACACAAAGGAGCGATTATGTCTTTATCTGCATGATGAATTGATTCTTGTGGCGGTAGCGCCGTCGTGATTCACACTGACATTAACAGCACAAAGATGCAGCATTGCACTTGTGAGCCTGCTGTTGTTCAGTTGTTTGTTTGCACTTTGCACTGATATACGAGTTCAATAGATCCAGCTATTATATGTTCTATAATTCTGTTTATAATGACAATCGATCGGTGCCTTTTCTTCTCTTAAATCTACATTGCTGTTTGTAGCTAACTGTTATTCTTGTGCATTATTAGTCACTCAAGTGAGGATGAGCATTTCTGTTAATTATCTGCATATATGTTCTCAGTAACCGACTGATTTTTGATGGTACCAACAGGCCAATTTCCCCAAAAATGGTGGTGCACTGTCGGAAACTTCAAATGAAATCGTTCAAGGGCCTGAAAGCACGGATTCAGCTTTTCAGAGCGCAGCACATTCAGCACTGCTAACTGCCTTGCCTGAAAACATGAATTTAATGGAAGTACTGAAGGCTGATGAATGCCAAACTCCTTCAGGGTCTCATCAAAGCTCCTATGTACCAGATGCCACAAGGTATGCAAACCTCATGCTATCTGCTGATATACCAGTGCCTTTAGTCTGTTCACAGCTTCTGAAGAGTCTGCGATTTTCTCTTCACTTTAATATGTGGGTTGATTAAATAATGTGGGTATTTAACTTCTTGTTAACAGCTCTTCTCGGAATGGTTGCGATGCATCAAACCAGCATGATACTGAACCTGTGAGCAAGAGCACAGATTCTGACGGTGTGACTAATGAGCCTGTGGTTGACTGTAAGATCAAGTTAACCACCTTAGATTCATGCTCGGTCGCCAGTAATGATTATATCTATCTGGATGGATCCAAGTCTTCACCCTTTTCAACTCCTTCCAAAGTGAATGCTGGGATACATACTCCAGTTAACACTCAAGTACCTAATTTGGAAGAGTTGACAGACGAGAACCGTACTAGGGCTTGTTTGCATAATTTGCACGAAGCTCTGAATTCCCCTGGAGATTTTGAACGTTGTGGAGTGTACAGAGAAGATCCCTGCCAGCCTAATATATCTGATGAGGATATCAAGGGTGCAAAGAATGGCAGTCTGGATTTGGTTGAAACTTCAATATCTGATGAATGTTCCCTGTTCCAGAACTCTGAGGGTTCTGTATCATCGTGTAACAAGACAAGTGATAGCACATCTTTTGTGGAGAAATGCCAGGCCACTGATGTAACAGTTCATAGCAGCAGAAAGAAGGTGATTACAACAAATAGCGGTTCAGATGTGGAATTCCCAAGCTTGTCCCAGTGGTTGAAGCCTCCAAGTTATAGAAAGGCGATCAGAGATGAAAGCGGTACAAGTGACACATTTAATTCTGCTAAGAGTTCTGAAGAGGATAGACCTATCATTGGAATGGTTGCGGCTCACTGGAAATCTGAAGAGCCAGATAATTTTACCCCTAAATGGTGGGATGGAAATGGCATTCCCAACTCAACAAATAAGTACAAAGAAGTAAAGTCTATTTCTCATTCTCTTACTTTCTGTTTCTTATTATGTAAAAGTGGCTTACCTAGGAATAATGCATTACATGATCAGGATCAGAAGGTTAGTTGGCATGCGATGTCATTCGAGGAGAGGCTTGAAAAGGCTTTATCTGAAGAGAAGCAGATTTCCCAAAGGTTCAGTATTTTCTTCTATTTGAGATCAAATCACGTTTTATCTGGCCCAACATTTTTAAAAATCTCTGAAGTGTGTAATCATTCCTTCTTTCAGTGATGTAATGTAATGTTCTTGTTTGATTTTGGCAGGAAATGCTCCAGTGGAAACACATCTCACTTTTCAGGTGTAGAAGCTGAGGAGAGTGATACTGCTGCATCTAACCATCTACGCGTTGCTGCCTTTACATGATACCTTGGTCTGCGAAGAGTTATGAAGCTTCGAAGTAATTTGGCTTTTTGCTGCCACATTCCTAATGGCTTCTGCACAGTTTTGTTAACCTCTACTGTCCTCCAGTATGTAGCTTCTAGAAGCGATCGTTCTATCAACTGCTTTATATTAAAGGACTAATGTTCCTAGTTCCAAGACAAATCAACATTGTTGATTTCAAATATAATTGACATCAAGATTCTTAACTAGTACTTCAGAATGTTATGTTCTGGTCTTTGTGTGGTACTTTCTTCTATTTCGTTCCTGATATGCAGTTTTAGTTCCTGATACTAGTGGTCTTACCTTTTGTAAGCACGACTGCCACAACAGAGAAATGATCTACTCCTATTTTGTAAGCAGCAGAGAAATTATCGCTCTTTTCTGTTTACCTTGAAAAAAGATGCGAATAAATCTGACGTATCGATGAGGACTTTTTATTTCTTACCATCCTTAAGCTATTGTTTTCACTCTTCGATGGTGTCTTTGTTCAACCAGAATTTGCCTTTACATCCTTGTCTGCGACTAATTCTGTAGGTTTTGGTTTGACTGTTTCTAGTCCAATGCTTCTTTGCTAGGCCCTTCTATTAGCTTTGCATTCGGAACACTGAACAACAACTCTATGGACTCCTTGTCAGACAACCTGCAAATATCCATATCTGCTTTTGCAATTATACAAACGCACTGACGAATATTTAAGCCAAACAGGTAGTTATTTAATATGAGTAAATATTCAAGTTTTTGGAGTTTATGGACGACAATTCCATGCTCGAGGAAGCCCCATTCGGCCCCCAGAATGGTACATCCTTTTCGTTAACTGTTTGTGGCAGTGGCCTAAGCAAAGATGAGTTCTTGAGTTTGATAGTTTGACATCATGTAAATTTTTATTCCTTCAAGTGAGTCAAGAACATTGAATTACAGCATCGACCTGGGAGTCAAATTGGGGGGTCAGCACAAGAAATCTTGAAAATGACGCTTAGGTCACCTTGTGAGAATTTAACATACTAGAGAATGCATTTTTCTTCGGTAAATGACAAACTGCAAACAATCAAATGTTTAGATTGCGCACGCAAGTGAAGATCATGCACAGCTTTGTATGACTAGGGGGGGGGGGGATCATTCTAGGAGTGATAGAATGGATGCGCACAAAGTCGATTATTTTGCTCTCTTAACTCTGAAAGTGATAAGAAATCTCATGCAATAAAACACTTCTACATTTTTTCTGTTCATTATGGAAACATGTGACCGTATTATCGAGCATTCACAAAATAGAATACTTGTTACCTACTCCCTCTGTTTCTAAATATAAGTCTTTTTAGAGATTACACTAGGGGACTATATACGAAGCAAAATGAATGAATCTATATTCTAAAGTATGTCTATATACATCCGTATATGGTCTTGTAGTAAAATCTCTAAAAAGACTTATATTTAGGAACAGAGGAAGTAGCAGATATTCAGTTTGCTTCCTGGGCCCATATGCTCCTGCTTGCCAAGAATACTTTTACAGACTCAAATAAAATCTGAAAAACATTATACATATACATCCGACAAAAAAACATTAGACATATACATGTTCGTGTCCTCTGGCTGTCTGCAAAAGTTTATATGAACAAAAACCCAAGTATTGAGACCCGTGCTAAACAAAGTTGAGTGCCAATGTTCACCGCCTTCTTAGAGCTTTGAACTTCATCTCTTTAATAGATCCTTTTTGCATGAAGATTTTCACGAACAAATCAAACACTAACAGGAATGTGCGCACAATAAAAAAAACGAAGTTTCTATTTTGTTGTTCATTTGTTTCGATTTTACTGTCCAATCAGCAACATCAAGTTACTTGTGCATATCTGAGTGACCAGAACAAGGTACAAAAATGATCACACATGACTGGCTCAATTAAACAGACGCCTGGGGCAAATATTCATATGGCACTATTACTATGTTACACACAAAACTCAAATTATGTATCACAGACACACGTGATTTACACATCAATTAGATCAGATCATAGCGAAGCTCTTCTGACCAGGCCTCAGCACTCTGTGGTGCGGGCCCTACATGTCAGATCCTCACTTGACAGCGTCAGTTCTAGCGTGTCGGCGAATTATGTATGTCTACCCTGAAACAACTCCGAAGACGTATGGAGCTCGGCCCTCAGTTCCCTGCCGATCAGCCGTATGATCTGTAGTCGTAAAACCCTGCGGTGTCGGTGACCTCCATCATCCTGGCGATCTCCTCCAAGTACCCCTCCACCTTGTAGAACTCGTTGGCGGCGACGGCGTGGCTATGGTCATTCTGGTGGAAGGAGGCGGCCGTCGACAGTGTATCATGTGGCTTCTCCTCCGGCGCCGGCGCGGCGGGTGCAGCGTTCCATTGCCCCTGGAACTGCTGGTGGTGCACGGTGTCCCTGTAGAAGAAGTTGTTGCCGTTTACTGCGTCCATCTGGTTGACGTACTGCTGCTGGGGGATGCATGGGGCGGCGGGTGCCGGAGCCTGCAGGCAGTTCATGTACTCGTCGCCGACCTCCGACGACCCGAAGCTCCCCGTGTTGGAGCTGGAGTCGGCGGCGGACATCGCCGGCGCCGGCCTCCACGGCTGCTGCTGCTGCTTCCGGTAGGTGATGGTCCTCCTGAAGATCCGGCAAATGGTCCACACCTCCTGCATTTTCAGGTCACACGTCAGAGGGTCAGTAACGTTGCACTTGCACCGCGTCACGTCACACGTGACCGGGCACCGTGACTTTGCGTGGAAATGGAATGCACGCGTCGACCAGCACTTACGGCTTCCTGCATGCTCGGGGAGGCGTTGGCGGCCGGAGCGGCGGCGGCCGGCGGGAGGCGGAACTCGTGCATCATCCAATCGGTCTTGGTGCCCTTGCCGGCGCTGCCGCGGTAGTAGACGAGGGACTTCTTCAGCCCGATGGACACGCCGGAGCCGGAGCCGGAGCCGGCGGCGGCTGGGGAGTAGATCGGCCGGTCGATGCCGGTGGCCTTCCAGAAGCCGGAGCCGGTGACCCGGTTAGGCCGGATGCTGTTCCGGTACTTCCTTCCTCTCAGGCAGAAGAAGTACCACTCTTTCTCACCACCAACCGTGCTCGCCTCTGCATGATTTTACAAGTGGATGATCACAGTCTGTCAGACAAGAAGAGGCTTGCTCCAGAAAAGAAATTTGATTCGCCATGGACTAGTTTGTGCATCAAAACTAGCGAAACTGATGAGAAGTACACTACATATTTACGAACAACAAGATCAACTAATCTGCATGAGCAACTGAGCATGATGCAAATGAACATGGTACTTGGTACTTACTGGGGAGATCCCATGGGTCGTGCTTGTAGATGTCCATCTCCCGGATGACCTCGATCCTGAGCGACTTCCTGGCCACCTTCCGCCGGAGGTAGAAGGTGACCAGCTCCTCGTCGGTGGGGTGGAACCGGTACCCCGGCAGCACCACGTCCTCCTCCTCCTCCTCCTCGTCTCCGGGGCCGCCCAGCACCACCTCCCCGTCGCTCGTCGCCTTCTCCATCTTCGCCTCGGGCACCATCGCGGATCGATCAATCTTAGCTATCTAGCTAAGCTCCTCTTGTGATGTGATCTTGCCTTTGTTCTCGTTGATTTATACGTCCAACTTGCTGCTGCTTCTTCGCTGCGTAGTTCTTCTACACTTGTATGGATCTTCTTCTCGTGTTGCGCATATGCGTTGTGTATATATACATATGAAGCTCTCGGTGGCCTTGGAGTTAAGTAGGTGAGGTGGCGACAGGCGAGGGCTCTGCAAGAAGTTAAGGAGGTGACATAATTCCGGTCTAAATCGCTTGGTTTGACTACTGTCACCACACCCGATCTTGACGAATCTTTCTTCACAGCAGCAGCTTCTGGTTTACTGGCTAGCTATAGCTGTGCTTGCATACATGTGTTACCCTCAATTTGTCTCTGCTCATGGGAAAGCACAGGTTAAACTGCATGCAAGAAGAGTAGCCGGACACGCCCCGGCCGATCGAGTCACCGCGTGTGCGCAGCATAGTTTAGTAGAGAAACTGATTAATCAAAGGGCATGAGCTCATACATATGAGCACATAGCTAGCTAGCCCTTGACTGAGTCCCTGCACAAAGAGAAAGGAATATGTTAGTCGGTTTTGTCCCCGAGATCTAGAGACAGAGAGAGGGAGATCTTAGTTTGCACGACTTCTACCTTTGCAATGACGCACACGATGTGCTAAGTAATGCTAATAACAAGTTGGAAAAAAAGTAATGCTAACCACTTCTTCCTTCCTGCACTGGGCCAAGGGCCAAGGCACGGATCCACTGTACTGATCTCTGACTTGGTTTAAAGGATGTGTTCAGTTTGAGCATGTCAACTGAGGAAACGTACGGTACGGAGGTGAATCGGGCAACGAGGGCACTCCGGTGGATCGGAGTAGAGGAGCAAAGTAGATTAAAGTAGCTAGGATCAAAAGTAAAGTGGGTTGTTGGAGTAAGTCGTTTTGCCTCACACTAAAAAGAGCCGTGGAAGATGGAGAGGATATGTATGTGGGTGTTGCCTTTGTTGACGGCGGAGCAAATGTGAGCAATGCTGCGGCAACGCGTAGAAAACTAGAGATGGCATGATATTATGTGATATCCTTCCAGAAGGTGCGCTTAACGTCGGTTCTGGCTTCCTATTTACTACAAAGTTTATAGAAGTATACATTAGTTTTTTCCCCTAAGTGCTTCATAAGTTGGACCGAGTTTATAGAAGATATATTAATATTAATTTACAATACCAAATATGTGTGACATGAAAATACATTTCATGATGAATCTAATGGTATATATAATTTGGTATCGTAAATTTTTATGATTATTTCTGTAGACTTGGTAAGATTTCATAAACTTTGCTTAAGATATACTCCCTCCGTCTCAAAATAAGTGACTCAAAAATGACTCAATTTTGTACTAAAGTTAATGCAAATTTGAATCATTTATTTTAGAACGGAGGGAGTAAATTAATAAGCACTATATTTTGACATAGAGGGAGAACAACACAGAGGCACACTCACACTCATATGTTGCCAATCGAAACTGGAAAGTGTATATCCAGTGGCTCTCCCGACATCTTGGTTTTGCATGTATTGTACTCCCTCTGTACTTAAATAATTGTAGTTGGAAAGAATTACACAAATTTGGACAGGTGCATTGATTTTTTTTTTGCGGGGGAGACACTTGCATTGATTACTTACTAGTCATAATACTAAGAGATGACCATTATGGTGTATATACGTCTTATTTGTGAAAGGAAATGCCAGCCTCAATGCATCCACATCCTTGTGTGTGCACAGTCATAATATTATTGCAAAAGATGACATGGAATAGGCCGAAGGACTCCATTTTCAAATTAGAAAAAAAATGACAAGCAAAATATCATCGTAAGGGAAAAAAATTTGGAATTTTCTGCTACCCATTATAGTCTCCTTCCTCATCATCTTAACAATCATGTCATCATGGATCAACATTCACTGCCACGACGGCGCACGAACCAGTAGGCAACACAATACTTACAAAAGAATACCTTTAAGATGAGATCGCAGGAGTCAACAAAGTCTGGATTTGAAGTTATTACCCTTAAAACAGAGCTTAGAGCCAATCAGAAACAATTGACCGACGCAGTACATCCACGCCCACCGATTCAGACAGTAAATTTCTCATAGGAGGAAACATCTGCTCGTCAGCGAATCCACCGATACCGACACCTACCACCGCTCCCGCACAAGCAAAGCCGGACGACGACTCGTGTCTAGGTCGACATACATTTCTCTCACATGGTTCAATTTTTTCTTTAAAAAGGAAAATATGACACGTTCACTTGCTGGAAGACCCAAGCCACGAGGACGTTAAGGCCATCTTTTCTTGGGGCGAAACACATGACACGTCGCCGGTTGCATTCGCGGCCAAGTAACCAAATGGGCATGAGAAAGACAAAGATTAGTCCTGCAGCACAGGGTCTCTGGACTGGACTAAAACGGCCGCACGCTCTCACGGAAAGAAAACGTTGGAGCTTCTTTATCGGGACACGGGGTGAAAGAATGTCGGAACGCTGAAAGCGACGGCGAGGATGCATCCCCGAAGCGCAGCACGCAAAAGAAAAGAGAGAATCTCCCTCATCTAACGGTCGTTTTCTGTGGCCCACGTCGGACCAGGCCAGCCGTCTGCTAGGGCGGGCCCACAATGCAGACATGCGAGGCCCACTCATCTGCATGCATGCATGCATGTACAGTATCATGTATGCCACGTCCGCACCCACGCATGCAGCCACGGGACTAAGCACCGTTTCGTGGAGGCCAAGTACGATTACTGCCGCGGCTAATCCACATACGTATGTATGTACTTGGTCGCGTGTTACCGACTCATCTGGTTGCGTTTTTCTCGATGTGTAATTAACTATCCATCCGTTTCTAAATATAAATCTTTTTAAAGGTTTCATTGGAAAACTACATATATACGGACGTATATAGACATGGATTCACTTATTTTGTTCCGTATATAGTTCCTTAATGAAATATCTAAAAAGACTTATATATAAGAATGGAGGAAGTACTTTCTCCACACTGAGTTACATGTCGCAGAAATAGATATATCTATACGTTCTTTAATTTTAGATATATTCCTTTCTGCGACAAATAATTTCGGACGATGTGAGTAGTTATAGTTATGGATGTAAACCAATTTGTGATTGAATAGTTAATTAGAGTGATCGTCGTATTTCTAATCCATCGGAGTTCAAGCTCTGCTGCTCGTATTTATTTTAAGATTTCTGGCGATGCGTATTTAGTGGGAGGAGATGTTTCCGTCAATGACGAGACGTCTACGATGACTTCATAAATCTCAAGACGATATGTTAGCAACGACCATATCCGCACCAACCATCTAATGACACCACACGAACGACGAGGTTTTTCAACAACAACGTCTTAAGGAAGGGAGCGGTGCTCAAGCGTCGTTGTCACCAGATCCAACCACCACGGCCACAATCTAGGGTTTCATCCTTAATAATCAGATTGAGCAAATCCGAGCAATACCTTCAACAAGGTAATGACGTAAAAAAATATCGCCATTGCCACGTATAACCCACTTGGGTCAGACACATGCTTTCACCCTGGAGCTCAAGACGAGGTGCTCAAGTAGCACTACCATCGAAGTCATTCATGTATTGTCACCACCATTTTCCATGATCCTACCAGACACATGCGACGTGCGTTCGTCGCCGCTTCACAAACACCCCTCTTCTTTAGGCTATCATCCATATTTTTGCATCTCACCACCGAAGTCAAGCACTACATCTGAAGAGATGAACCCTTCCGAAGACATTTCAGTGACTACTGCGCCATCGTGGAGCTGTAGGAGTCGACTGCTCCACAGTGTGCAGTCATCATCACCCGGTCGTCCGACTCTGTATCCCAACCACCAATCTATCTGAATCAGGGCAACCTCCCTAGTTCAACGAAGGATGAGGCCAAGCTGTAGCCAGTGGCGGAGACACGGGGACCAACACCGCCCCCCTAAAATCTAAGATGTCCTGCTAAATTGCTAATTAACGGTGTACAATGAGTGATTATTTGTTGCTTAAAACCTATTTTCCTATGGATTGGCCCTCCCCAAGCTATTTTGACTACATTGCCCTAATCATAATTTTCTGGCTCCGCCATTGGCTGTGGCCAATATAGTCTGACCATCGCGCCGTCCATCTAGCCGCCGACACCACACTAAAAGCCCACAAAACAACACGAATTCCAACTCACAGCGGCCACGAGCTCGACCATGGCTCACAGAGACCCAAATCGCGTCGGTCACCACCATGGCGCTCAGAGCCGCTACACCCAATGTGTGCCTCCGTGCCTCCGCTTAAGGCAGAAGTCCACCTGTCACAGGCCCGACGACGGAGTGAGCAGCTCGGGCTCTGCCCGATCTAGGACACCGTGCCCGCGCTTGGCAACCGCTGCCACCGCTGTGTGCATCCCAGGCCGCCAGCCACACAGATGTGCCGTCGAAAGAGTGGACGGGTAGCCTAGTAACCACCCGTAGATGATCCCCAACCGCAAGCAGGCAACCTCCCAAGGCGATATGAAGCATGTTCCGCCGCCACCGTCTTCTCCTGTTCCTCGCCAAATGAAGAGCACCAGTGACGTCGAGGGAAAGGTCGGAGTGGAAGGAGGCGAGAGATGGGAGGATCCGCCGCCACCAATGTCGACTAGGGGAGGGAGCGACACGGCCCCCTAGCTAGGTATACTCCTAGAGTACTACCTTTGTATCAAAATGTAAGATGTTTTTTGATTTTGCATAGCGCATAAAAAAGGCATTACATTTTTTTACAGATGGAGTATATTCTATTTTATATGAGATTGTTCATTTTTATGATGTAAACCTACCTTGTACCGTGCTTCTTCAGGTCTTGACTTTTACTCCCTCCGTGTGAAGTATGCATATTCATTTTAGAGTGCATATTCATTCATTTTGTTTCGTGTGAAGTATGCATAAAAACATCTAAACAGACTTATATTTATAAACAAAAGGAATACGTATTTTTGTATCAACACAAATAAGTGCATGTACGTTGGGTATCATACATTTGGCTAGTTGGCTACAACATAACTCACGGATGTGTGGGGATCCACGTATGCCCCCGCGGATAGAACATTTCTAGCGCTACGTGCACACCATAAGTCTTGACTAGCTAAACCGTATAGTACACCGGCAGCGTTTTCCTGTCCATGGTCATACACCACCAACCGGGTGTCTTGTGCAAAGTTTTTACAAGGTCCGATTTCCACTCAGATTTTTAACTAGAGAATTCAGTCAAACACATCTTAAACTAGAGAATTCAGTCAAACACCCCTCCATCTTCCGCTGGCCCGCCTTGCTTGAGCGACTCCTCTTAATCCTGAGAGCCAGCCATGCGTGTGACATTGTTCTCTTCTCCGATGCACATCATTCAACAAGAGCGACCTTCCCGCAGCCCCTTCCATGCATAAACCCATGGCGGCCATTAGCGGGACCCTTCCCATTTAGCGTGCCATGCCTTGACCCCGATCGCCGAAGGAACTAAAGTTAGCCACCTCCAATAGATAACTTTTGTCTTCATCTTCTCCATCTCTGGTGACTGATCGTTCATTGTCGTGTTGATCTTCCTTGGTGCTCATCGGTGGGGCTACCTAGCGGGTTGCTGTTGTCGGTTGGTTATACGCTAGCCATGTGAGTTTGTTGGTTTTGCATCTCCAAACCTGCCTTCCCGGGGGCCTAATATAAAAGTAGGGACAGGGCAAAAAATGTATGGATCACTCTGTTGTGAGATTTGATCAATAGAAGAGAAATCCTAACTATATTGGTTCTACTCCGTCACTGGCAACACGTTACCCTAGTGACATTTAAGAGCAATAGGGAGAGGGTTGGACTTGTTTATTTTGCTAAAAATCCCCAAAAATAAGGAATAGGGTGGAGAGTAGGGGATGGTTGAGTTGTTTATTTTTACTGAAAATCCCTAAAATCAGCCGGTACATCATTGTAACAACGTTGTTTCAGTTATTCGCAACAGGTGCTACGCTAACAAATTTGGCATAGAAAAACGAAAAAGCGAGATTTAGACCCTGTTTGGAACCATAATAGATTATAATAATTTGGATTATGAAGATAGATTATATAATTTGGTTTATAAAAATAATCTAGATGGACATGTTTGGAGGTCAGATTATATAAACTGTAATCCAGATTTTACATTGCATAATGCCCTTTTTGCCCTCTGTTTTTTTTAAAAGAGGAGGGTGGCGGTGGTAGGAATGTAATTGTCTCCAACTTTACAAGGATAATGGGTCATTAGCAATCCATAATCTGATTTTAGCTGGTATAGAGTAGATTATGAGTTTTTAATAATCTATCCATCTAGTTTTTATAATCTACACTATAAGCTGTCCTGTTTGGAGACAGAATAGATTATAAAAACTGGATTATATAATCTGAATGGTTCCAAACAGGGCCATAGTGTACTTGTAAAAAAAAGCTGTAAGATTTTCACAATCGAATTATATACTGTAATTATTAAACGGTGTCATTTATTTACACTGACAAATAAACTACTTCAATCTAGCGACAATTGGCAAGAAAGAATATTATCCACATCGTCCGTCTAAATCTTACATGCTAGGCCGCAGTGAAAACTGAAAAATACAGTGACATGACATCCCCGTTTGACTTACATGGCCACGCAGAACAACATCCATATGACCAGTACTGCACATGACCATGACCTACCTTTGGCACCCGATTCGTTTCTTCTCGGAAGGTGCCGTTAACAAATTAAAAACTTTACCCGCCAAAAAAAACCAATTTAAAACTCTGGAAGCTATGGAAATTCGACCGTTTCCCATGGACACACACATCACCACCAGTACATCCACCAGTAATAACACTACTACGGCACCAACAACATTTCTCCCACCGACTGTCTATTTGCAGAAGAAAGCCCCATCTCACCGTCATCCTTCTCAATCTTGTGAGGGAGACAAAAACGACACCTTTGAACGGCTCTTTGTCCTCTGGTCAAGATACGATGTCGTATCGATACTCCACTTCTCAACACAAAAAACAAAACTGGCACGGGAGAAAGGGACGCCCGCTGTGAGTTTCTTACTGGGTGCTGCACTGCATACTAGTCACGATCATGCCTGTTTGTATAGGCACAACTAATAAAAGTCACTCACTGTTTATGTTTGATTTTTTTTTTGCGAATTATGTTTGAGATTTTTTTAAAAAGGAGGTTAAACCCCAGCCTCTGCATCAATCAATGAATGCAGTCATTTTCATTAATTATATTTCATAAATGTCTGACAAGAATATACATCAATCCATCCCAAGTCACCACAGGTGCCCGAAATACTATACTCCTGGTAACCCCTCGCGTCGCCTCCCCTGGGCGACGCTAGGGTCCCCTGAACCCTAGCACCGCAGGCCGCCCCTCGCGCCTCCTCCTGCCGCCGCTGCCGTCGGCGTGGGCCGTGGTGGCGGCAGCCCCGGTGCCGAAGGCACCAGGGCGGGTAGTTGTCGCGGGATCCCATCTGAGGCGGCAGGGGCACCTCACGTGGGAGTCCGAGGGCGGCAGCTAGGGCGGCGGTCCTATGCTACGCGGCGCTGGCCAAAGCTTCATGTCCGACGGAGCGGCGGCCCTGAAGGACGGCGGTGGTGGCAGTGCTCCTTCCGGCGGGGTTGGCTGATCTGTATGGAGATGGTGGCGACGGTGGCTGCGGATCCAACGCTCCGATCGGATCCGTCGCGGCGTGGGTTTGCGCCGACCGGCGGCGCGTGAAGGGACTGGTGAGCGGATGAAGGTTCTCTGCCGGAGTACCGACGATGGTGTACGTCTTCATGGCGAGGCTCCGCGCAGTTCCAGCCAGCCGCGAGGCTCCGGTGAAAATCGTGCCTGACTGCTATCTTGGCGGACCATGGCGGCGTCTCGAACGTTGTTCCCTTCTCGAGGCATCATCGTTGCAGGTCACATCAACTTGACCGGGATGTTCCGGGGGAAACCCTAGATCTGGGTCTACCGGATCGGACGATGACGACGCTTTCGGTGTCATTCTCCCTCCTGAGGGCATCGTTTTGGAGCAAGTGCTGGCTGGAGGGGACAAGAGGAAGAGCGGTGTTACATTCACCGCAAGGCCGATGGCGGATCCCGGTGGCATGGTGCTGCGGAGTTTCACCGACGGACGCGTGTGGATGAATACGTGCAGGATGGTGGAGCTGCCTGGCACCGTGGTGGCGTCGACGGTAGGCCTGACAAGGTCGATGCATCAGTACCAGCTCTGGAGATGGGTTGGTGGAAGACGGCGGCGACGGCCTGTGTGCCGGACCGGTTTGGACCCAGTCCCGGTATGTGGCTGGGTTGAGGCATCCGGCTTTAGATGTTAGGGTTTGGTGCGATGTCTGTTTGGTATTTGGCTCAGACATTCGGCACACCTTCATCATGGGGATAGGAGTAGAGGCATGTGTTGCCAAGATGGTGGCTTCAGGCTTACTGATGTATTGCTTTGTAAGGTTTGAGAATAACTAATAAAATGGCTGCATGCATCGTCCAGATGCAGAGGCGGGGGTATATCCTCCTTTTCTAAAAAAAAAATATATATAATCCTAAGTCACCACTCACACCTACAAACTCGATAATGTGGAGTGCTCTCACTCTCCATATCTAAAACTGGTGTCGTCGCCAATCGACCCACATAACGCATCGGGGCCAACAGTTGGTGTAGCAAACCTAAAGCGCACATCACTTGCACACGTTTTAGAAGCCACCATCATCATCGGACCATTGACCCATCTTCAAGAGAGAGATCTGTATCCTCCTTGCTAGCTCGGACATCTGTCGACGCCACCACGGCCCCCAACAACATCACCACCCTGTGCTCATCCGTCCAGACATGAAGACTTTGGAAGAACTGTTGTGCGTAGCACCTGCCAACCAGACATGACTCAGCGTAGCACCTGTCGGCCATGCATGACTTGAAAACTCCACCAAAGCTCCGTACAAGACAAAGCCCCTCCACCTCTTGCATCTGTCATCCAGCGCTGCTCCACAAACGATGCTTCCAAGAGAGAAACGACACCGCAGTACCGCCATAGTCTAATCTGGAAGACCAGATCCTAGGGTTTCCACCCAAAGCAGTGCCCACCATCAGCAACCGTCAAGGACCCACACAATACCCACCACCACCCAGCCCTCAAAGAGACGCCTTCAGGAAGGTCAGGATGTCAAAGATGCCGCTGCCGCCCACCAAAGTTAGGGTTTTCACCTGATAGGCAGGTAGGGGGGAAGTGGAGGAGCAGACGGAGACCGACGTCTCCAAAAAGAAAAGCGGCGCCCTTGAGCGTCATCGTCGGTGCAGCCGGCCGAGGCCGACCAAGGGTTTTCCCCCAATCTGGATCTCCTCCAGCAGCTTTACCCACGGCTGCCGGCGAGGGTCCCAGCAAGCCACACCGGCACCGCCAGGAACCCACAGGAGAGAAGCACACCGATTAGGGCCAGAGGACAACGACCAGATCAGACGCCGCCGGCCACCAGAGCAGCCACGCCATGCCCTGGTCCACTAAAGATCCGTCGGTAGTCCGACCAGACAACCAACACCACACCAACCCCGTCGCTCGCCGCAGCACGAAAGGGCCTCGTCGAGAGGACCGCTGCCCCAGATCCAATCGCTCTCCAACACAAGGCGGGGCAGCAAAGGCCCCTCCGCCGTAGTCCTCGGCTACGCCACGGGCTTGCCCGACGCCAGCCTCATGCGTCGGCGTGGGAGGGAGGGAGGGAGAGGAGGTGGCTACGCATGTGGTGGGAGGGGGGGGGGGGGGGGGGGTCGCCCCCGAGTGGCCCGAGAGCGCTGGACTTTGGGATGGATGTGATGACTGAGTAAACTAGGTAGTGTGAATTCTCAACTGAAAGCAGCATATTACCGCCTCGTTTTTGTCATAATAAGCAACACTTGTCACCTTTTTTAGGTTAGTGTCTAGTGGGGTTATTGACACTTTGACAGTATCTGTCGGCCGACCGTGACAGTTTATCAAGCGCAGGAGTCTTTCCAAGATTGCGCTGCTAAAACACTGTAGATTAGCTTAATCGGTCCATGCTAATCCCTAGTTGACGTTTTATAGTTCGACTGTGCATTCAAAAAATGGGAACCAGATTAGGTTTGTTGCAATTTTTGTTTATATTATGTACTGACCAGAGACATGTGTTATCTATTTTTCTGGGATGTGATATTTTCATGCTAGCTACTCCCTCCATAGGGGTGGATTAACGAGCTACTCTGATCGTTAAGCTCGTGCTCATTGAGGTTCGACTCGTTGGGCTTGTTAAGATTAACGAGCAGAAAACCCTGCTTGGCTCGACTCGTTTGAAACTCGTTAAGCTCGTGAGCACTTGCAAGTGTTCATTAACAGATTTTGATGGTGACCATCTATATGATAAATGTGTAGATGTGGTTTTCAAGAAGAAAAGATGATGCCTACGTACAAAAGGAATTCACTAGTTTCTTACTTCCTATATACTCCCTCTGTAAATTAATATATATAAGAGTGTTTAGATAACTAAAACGGTGATCTAAACACTTTTATATTAGTTTACGGAGGGAGTAGATTAGATTGAATAGATGGAATGAGGTGGTACGTAAATTTTGTCACGTAAGATAAAAATATGTTGTATTGTTACTAATGAGCTTAACGAGCTACTCGTGAAACTTGTTAGCTCGTTCGTTAAGCTCTTTAAGCTTAATGAGCTGAAATCGACGATTGGTTCGGTTCATTAAGAAGCGAGCCACGAGCTTAACGAGCCGAACTATCGAGCCCCCATTAAGCTCACGAGCTACGAGCTTTTGGTCAAGCCCTATCCCTTCATTTTTAAATATTTGTCTTTTTAAAGATTCAACTATGAACTACATACATAATAAAATGAGTGAACTTACACTTTAAATTATGTCTATAAACATCCGTATGTAGTTCGTAGTGTAATATCTAAAAAGACAAATATTTTGAAACGAAGGGCGTAGATTAGGTCAAATGTATTTTTTTTTCTGTCACGTAGCACAGTGCCTAGAGACAAGTATCATCTATTTTTTGGGATGTGATATCAAGGCTCTAGAATCGTTTTGCTACATTTCAGACTGAAACATCATATCTATTTTCTAAGCACGTTGCTTTTTATCCTGGCCACAGATATGATGTTTGGTGAGCTTTGAAATTTATATGTTTTTTCTTCAGATTTTTTTTTATGGGAGAAGTTATACAAAAATTATGTCCCGGCCTATTACTATTCAGAGTTTCAGACGACTACCGAGTAGCAAAATCGCAAATGTGTTAGATATCTGGTTACTATTTCTGAGATGGACTCAGATTTTCTTTATAATATTCTGATGCTTGTGGAATTCTATGAAACACACCTCCCCTCTGAACCATACGTATACATCAGTAGAAGTTGAATTGCTTACCACGTTCAGTACATAAGTTTCTTGTATTTTGTCATGAAACAGTACAGTGGGTCAACCTTTAGGCCCTATTCGTCCAACTAACTTATAGGAAAAACGAAGCAAAAATCAGGGCCAATGAACTCAACATGAAAAGACAGAAAATGTACATTTGCGCCAAATAATTCACTGAAGACTTTAGTTCTGAGATTAGAGACACTCACAATTCACAAATACAGCGTAGTAATGCTGCTCCAGTGATGACCCGTGACTTATTATTACAACTTATATGACATGGAAACGTTCAAAACGTTTAGGATTATTCTCTCTTGATTCCAACCATTACACAGGAAGGCAGCTGAAGTTCGATACGATCGACAAGGTCAAGCAGCCACAATCCATTCCAACCATCGCGTTCGAGGTTCAGTGGCAGAATTGTTCCTTTCAGGTTGCCGTGCAGTATCTTTCCATGAGCAGTATCCTGCCACAGGGGAACCAAGGGCCAATGGAAATGTGAGATAACTATGTGCCTGTTTACAGGTTTGCTCAAGCTAAAATCCTCATCGCTGTCAGTCGTTTTATGCTCGCATGTTATGTTGCTTGTTTCTTGTCATTTCTTCGCGAGTATAGTGGTGGGAACTAGGCTGGAAGATGTTGGCTAAGTATTCATGGGCAGCAAATGCAGATGACCACCCAATAGTTCTACTTTTGAAAGGATAAATAGACGTGCGTTGAATATTTTATGCTACTCCCTCCATGAACAGTGAAATCAAAAAAATAGAAAATTGTTAATAAAATTCTAAAACTTTGCAACATATAAGATGGTCAAACTTTATAGGTTCTTACAAGTTTTTATGACAAAATATCATGTAGAGAAACAAACAAGTTTCAGATTTCAGTGCTAAAAGTGCTCAAAATTTGAAGTACTAATTTTTCTTCCTATGTAGAGCTCCTTAAATATTTTTTTTTGCATGAAAACTTGCAAGCACCAAGAAAGTTTGATCATCTTTGATCTTGCAAAGTTTCAGATTTTTTCGAATTTTTTTCTATTTGTTTCGGTGTTACTGTTCATGGAGGGTGTCTAGGCACCCGGGTGCTGAAAATCCACTCTCTTCTTTTATAGAAGGCCATTAGTATGAAAAAATATATATATAAGACCAAAAACAGTAATCAAGGCAAAAATTAATAATGTTTACTCATACTAGCAACGTGTTTAATAGTTGTACTTATGTAGGTATAATGACACTCGGTTACTTCATTACCATTCCTCCCTTGCATGCAAGCGGTGTATTAATGATAATAGTTAACGAAAAGAAAAGTTGACTTGCAAAGCAGTCAATAATTTCTTACCTTGATACCTGTAATAGCGTTTCTTCTACATCTTTCTCAGATTTGATTAGCTGCATGACAGTCATTCGTACACCCTCTTGCTTCACATAGCACATGGAATCATTTTGATCATAGTCCTCTATCCCAGTAATAGCTAACATCTTGATACATGTGATATCTGATTCACATAAGGTCCTTTCCAGATTGTCACAGCCATGGAAATGAAACCTCATATCCCATGGTTCACCTTCATCCAAAGTGCAAGTTCAGTTAACAGCAGGTTGAGTTCAGAGAACTTTCAATTAACATCATATTCCATAAATTGATATAACAAATCATTCACACAAACAGGAAAGTGAACATCAGATTCAGATAACAGACAACATTATATCCAGTTCAGTCAACTGAGCTCATTTGACAATAAATTCAGTTAACAGTAAATATCATTCAGTCCACTGAGCTACAAACCCTAATTCCGAAACTGAACTACAAACCCTAATTCCTAAATTGAGATACAAACCTTAATTCGTAAATTGATATACAAACAGAGGAAATAATATAGCTACACTAACAAAATTACACCAACTGTACAATTACACTGGCATAATCACAAGGGAAAATGAAATGGGGAAGGAAAACACTCACTCCACTCCGCCGAGGCCGGAAGTGAAGCGGTGGCTCTGCACTGGATTGGACTTCTAGACCTGGGCCAATTTGCCGGCCGCCCGTACCCCAATATCGTCGGAGCTTTCATTTAATATGTTGCCATCATCGCCGTGCTCTTATCCGCCGCCGACGGCGGATCGAACGACGCCAACCGTACCAGGGAGCACTGTGGGAGAGCAATGAAGGGTGGAGCGGCCAACAGAATGGGTGATGGAGAGGTCACCGTCGTCCCTACCGTCATCGGCCAAGCCTCCGTCGCCGCCGGTGGCCATGGGGGAAGTGAGCTAGGACGGGAAGGAGGCGTGATGCGATTTGGGATAAGTGTGCTAGGGCGGGAAGGTATGCATATTTTACAATTTACCCCTCATATAGTATAGTAGGCTATAACCTACAATGTTGCGGAAAATGCTTTTGAAGACCAAACTCCATGAAGGCCTCCAAATGCCAAATTCAAATTTTATGAAAATTCATATTTTAACATTTCCAAAAATTCTGAAAAAAATACATAGATAGATGAAGGTATAATACACGAGTTTGTAAATTTTCAGGACTAAATATGTTGAAGTGAGGGATGTGCAAAAAAAGACAAATTTAAGGTTTTTTAAGACATGACTACTCATTCATTTAGACCATGAATTTGTCTTTTTTGTACAGGTCGCGTCTCAAAGTATTTCGGCCTGAATTTTTACATACACACCGATCACACCCTTGTTTAGTTGTACAATTTCATTATGATTTTTCTTGAAACCAAATTTTTTAAATTTTGGATTTTTCAAAAATCCGTGCTTCGTGAAGGCCGAGAGCCAAAACACTATTCTCATAATGTTTCTACTAGACTAATAAGTAGGCAAAATGTGTTTTACTCTTGAGCTTTATAGTGTTACCAAAGTTGTCGGGTCCAACGTCGGCAAGTGAGGCGGTAAGACCGGCCCTTCTGGGTTCGGCAAACTCACGGAAGCCTATGGAGCCAAGCCGTGGAGGGACCGGTCTCATTTACATGAAAAATAAAAACAGATGCAACCACATAAGCACACGCGCGTGTTAAACTATTATCGGAAATGATTTGCGTACGACGATGCATGTCCGAAGCACGTACGACGATGCATCCGCATCGTGAGCTAGCTAACCCACTGAAAGACATACGGCTTGATTTGATGGTCGTACGTGATTCGGATGAGAATCGTCGTACGTGTAGCACTGCTCAACTATTATATCCAACGGCTATAAAAGATAAATGAGACATAACTAAAATTGAGCTAGATGAGTTCTAGCAAAACCGTTATATTTATAGAAATTATGTATATATTAGGATTTTCATGGGATTTTTTGGAGCCATTTTGTTTGTATGAAAGGATTCCTATTCCTATGCAGGATAGAAACCACCTCTACATTTCAAAAGGCAAAGAACATAAGCCTGGCTCAATGAAAAAATTACTATCCTATATTTCAAATGACATCTATTTTCCTACAGTAATTGAGATGCATGTCATCTCACTTTTTATGACTTTTCTATTCACATACTCCTTCCGTTCCAAAATAAGTGTCTTAACTTTATACTAACTTTAATACAAAGTTGTATTAAGCTTGAGACACTTATTTTGACACAGAGGAACTATGACATTTATAGGAGACCGTAACTCGGCCCTCAATTCCCTGCCGATCAACAGTATGATCTAAAGTCGTAGAACCCTGCAGGATCAGTGACCTCCATCAGCCTAGCGATCTCCTCCAAGTAGGCCTCGACCTTGTCGAAATCGTTAGCGGCGACGGCGAGGCTATGGTCATTCTGGTGGAAGGTGACGGCCGTCGACGGTGGATTCTGCGGTTTCTGCTCGGGCACCGGCGCGGCGGGTGCAGCGTTCCATTGCCCCTGAAATTGCTGGTGCTGCATGGTGTCACTGTAGAAGAACTCGTTGCCGCTGTCCACCGTGCCCGTCTGAGTGACGTACTGGTGCTGCTGGTGGATGAACGGAGCAGCGGCTGCGGGAGCCTGCAGGCAGTTCATGTACTCGTCGCTGACCTCCGACGACTCGAAGCTCCCTGTGTTGGAGCTGGAGTCGGCGGCGGACACCGCCGGTGCCGGCCTCCACGGCTGCTGCTGCTTCCGGTAGGTGATGGTCCTCCTGAAGATCCTGCAGATGGTCCACACCTCCTGCACATTTTCAGGTCATACGTCAGAGGGTCAACATCACACGTACGTGCCACGGTCAGTGACTTTCTGTGGAAATGGAATGCGCGCGTGGACGTGGACGACTTACGGCTTCCTGCATGCTCGGGGAGGAGTTTGTGGCCGCGGCTTCGGCCGGCGGGAGGCGGAACTCGTGCATCATCCAGTCGGTCTTGGTGCCCTTGCCGGCGCTGCCGCGGTAGTAGACGAGGGACTTCTTCAGCCCGATCGATACGCCGGAGCCGGAGCCGTAGATCGGCCGGTCGATGCCGGTGGCCTTCCAGAAGCCGGAGCCGGTGACCCGGTTGGGCCGGATGCTGTTGCGGTACTTCCTCCCTCTCAGGCAGAAGAAGTACCACTCTTTCTCCCCACCAACCGTGCTCGCCTCTGCATGATTTGTCACACTATATCAGATAAAAAGTCTTGTTCCACAAAAGAAACTCTACTTGATTATCAAGCCCTGGGGCATGATGATGCATGGAGAGAAATTAAGAAATAACTTACTGGGGAGATCCCACGGGTCATGCTTGTAGATATCCATCTCCCGGATGACCTCGATCCTGAGGGACTTCCTGGCCACCTTCCGCCGGAGGTAGAAGGTGACGAGCTCCTCGTCGGTGGGGTGGAACCGGTACCCCGGCAGCACCACGTCCTCCTCCTCCTCCTCGTCTCCGGCGCCGCCCAGCACCACCTCCCCGTCACTCGTCGCCTTCTCCATCTCCAACTCCATGGCGCTCATCTTGGCCTTGGCCACCATCCTGGATCGGTCAATCTTAGCTAGCTAGCTAAGACCCCAAAAGAAAGGCTATCTCGTAAAGCTCCTCTTAGGATCTTGCTTTTGTTCTCCTTTATACGTCTTGCTTGCTACTGCTAGTAATGCTTCTATGGATCTTCTTCCTTGTATTGCGCATATGGGCTGTATATATAGGAAGCTCTTGGTGGCCTTGGAGTTTTAGGACTATATATAAATGAGCCGGTCGAGAGCTCTGCAAGAAGTTAAGGATGTGACATAGTTCCGGTCCAAGTCGTTGGGTCG
The DNA here is from genome assembly GCF_904849725.1 of Hordeum vulgare subsp. vulgare. NCBI lineage: Eukaryota > Viridiplantae > Streptophyta > Magnoliopsida > Poales > Poaceae > Hordeum > Hordeum vulgare. The sequence goes on along the minus strand of NC_058522.1, from coordinate 536,995,928 downwards.
GACTTCTCTCGCCACACTCGATCTTGACGAATCTTCTTCACACCAACTCTCGCAGCTTCTTGGTTACTCGCTATAGCCCTGCTTGCATTGCATGTGTTACCCTGCAGGGGGTAGCATTTTCGCTGGAGTTTTTCTTAAAGGAGGAAGACCCCATGCAACCACTTTATTGATTATTCATAAAAGACCTTACAAAGCAATACAACAATGAATGTGAGGCCAACGTCTAGGTAACTTCTATCGTTACTCATATTCAGTTGATGAAGGGATGCTGATAGTTAGGGCCTAATATCAAACGGATCTCACAGCCAAGCCTATAAGACCTGAGGCCCAAACCAAGCCACTTGTCGAGTATGGGGCGCCCACCGGTCTCACGGAAACATAGAGGCCGCCGCTGCCACCTGCCATCAATTTATCTTCAGAGTTATACTGACGCATCAACCTTACCCGGCCTAGCTGTCATCGGTGCTACAACGACGCCAAACAACACCATCATCCTGCGCTCGTCCATCAACACACGCCCAACAACGAGACCCCGCTGCTCCATGCCGCTGAGACTCGCCGTTGTCGACGTGTCAGATGCAACGCCGCTCCTCCTTCGCGAACACCACCTGCAGCCACTGGTCTCATCCCCTCCACATGTAGATCTTCAATACTCCCAACCGAGCTCCAAGGCCCCTGACGATACCTCCAGGAAGGTCACGATGCGAACAGCACCACTGCCGCCAAATCCAAAGAGGATTGAAGATTTTCACCAGCATGAGATCGGGGTGGGTAAGTTGGGCCCTCAACTGTGCCTTCACGAAGGAAAGTAGCACCCATTAACGACGCGCCATCGGGACGGACAAACCGGCCAAGTTTCCTTTGGACCCAAGGTACGTACCAGGTCTCACCATCATCGGAGCCTGCAGCCGCAAACCATTGGTACAACGAGAGAGGCAGCAAGAGAAAGGGGACCTCCAGATCTGCCGCCGCAGCCGCCCTGGCTGCCACTGGGTCACCGGCCGACCGCCACACCGCCACACTCCAGATGGAGGCCGCCGTGGGCTAGATCGGTGCCTCCGCCATCAATCGGGGACTCATCCTTTAGAACGGAGATCCAGCTCATCCCAAGCCCGGCATTTTCGCTGGAATGAATTACAGAAATCATCGACATTAAGTGTTGGGTTGCATAAACGATAATTTTATGCCAAAAACTACTAATTCCGAGGCTGATATCTTACAAATGCTTTGGCCCATTTGATGATGATTATGACAGGTGGAGCCCACTTTTGTTGACGTGGTGTAACGGTTCGGAATAACATTGTTAGACTTTTGTTCTTACGAAAACTCCTTAAAAAACGAAACATCCAACCACCCTACCTCCGCGGTGGCGCAAACATAAGCAGGAAGCCAGGCCTCTCCCACCGACCCCTTCGGCGTCGGCGTCAGGGCCTGCTCACGTCGTTGGCCCTCCCTCCCCGCCCCGTCGCCCCTCCTTCCCCGGCTTGCTGCCGTATCCAAGCCGGATCCGCCACCTAGTGGTCGATCTCCGAGTCCGAGCGCTCGCCGGTCTGGCTGTTGAGCTCGCTCGACCTCACACGCACGGGCGACATGGACTTCGGCATCAATGTCAGCTCAGAGGAGGAGGTCAACCGCCCAGCGCCATCAACAGTGGGTCGCTCCGTGGTGTCGCTCCACGCCCATCCATCTCCAGCGATGTCCATGTCCGCCGATGCACGACCCAGGCGCCGCCCCTATCCACCTGAGCACGACTACACAGGGTCGGCGACCTACATCTTGGCCGGCAAGACCTCCCCTTCAACCGCAGCACCGGAGGCCCTCAAGCCCGCCCTACCGCATGACCTCCACCCGCTCCTGAAGTGGCCCATCTATGGAGGCTTCAACCATGGTGGCAGGCAGCGCCACACACTAGAGAGGAGGGGGAAGAGTCCTACGATGTGTCACCTCGCGGGCAATGTGACCCATGGCCTACGTGGTGCTGCTCTCCCAAATCCCAATGATCTGAATGCTTTTTTTATTTTTAGTGAAGGGTGGCACTGTAAAATTACAGGAACTATTTTATAAATATAGATTATTCCTCATCTAACGAAGCCTAACATGAGCTGTTATGCCATGTCACCCTTTGCGGGTCGACCCACCTGTCATAATTAAGCTTAAATCGGTCTAAGTCACCAACTAGTGTTTACTGCAAAAATTTAGCCTCGAAATTTGTCATTTTTGACAAAACTATAGAATTTTCGTTTTTGCAACTCTAACCTTCAATTCGATGTTTTCTGTAATTCACTATTTTTTGTTAAAAGGAGGGTTAATCTGTGTGTGCGAATGAGAAAGCTTACTTAGCTTAGTATAACATGCAAAGTGCATGCAACTTGGCGCCCAATCGAGAAGAGTCCCTGCGAGTGTAACAGGTCGACGGGAAAATAATCAAAAGGCATGAGCTCACACATAACCTCGGACTGGGTCCTCTGACAAGAGAGAAAGGAGTATATGCGAACGTATTCGGTTTTGTTGGTGTCAAGGGTTTCAAGGCTCAAGGGTACCGAGATCTTTGGTTGGACGACTTCTTCCCTAATTTCTCTGTGATGACGCATGCGATGCCGCGCTTAAGTGCTAAGCACCACCGGGCTAAGGCACGAATCCACTGTACTCTCTCTGACTTGGCATGATGTTGTGCCCAGTTTGTGCATGTCAACTGAAAAAACCGTATGTACGGAGATGGGACTGGGCAAGGAAAAAAGAAGAAACCTTCGGGGGACAGTCCGGTGGAGTAGGGAAGCAACGTAAAGTATGTTGTTTTTGGTAAGATCAAAAGTAAAGTCGTTTTGCCACACACTAAAAAGAACCGATGAGGGAGAGCAGCAGGATATGTATATATGTTGCCTTTGTTGACGGCGGAGCAAATGTGAGCAATACTGCCATGACACGTATGCATGTGTTATCTTCAAGAAGGTGATCGATTGATGTCGGTTCTGACCAAGTATATATTCTAGTACGCTCCCGTTGCTTTAAAAAAAAAGAGGTAAATGCACCGGTGGTGCTTGAAGTTGCCATGAATGTTTACTTTAGTGCCTGAACTTGAAAAATACATCGAGCTGGTTACATAACTTGGCATAGGTGTGCAAATACGGTTCAAATCTCATCTATATACATCCACAATGCTCACGAGACGTTCCAGTGTGCCATGTGGCCCGCTATCAATGAGTATACGTATGGAAATAGGGCATGTGGCCTAGTTTTTTTAGAAAACCACCTGATTTTTTTTTATAAGTAGGCCCTCCTAGAGAAAGTAAATAAAACTGGTCTGCTAGGAGTTCGAACTTGTGACTTGCAGTTAACATGCAGACATGACTAGCCAATCAAACATTTACACGCCATGTCTTACAAGGATTCATATGTTTTATACACACTATGTGAAACAACATAAATTAAAGGAATTTAATCCAGCAAAATATAGTGTCGGATTTCTGACTCATACATCCGACCAATGGTTATATAGCAACCTCAGATAGTACTCCAACCAAAAGGTCTCATGTTTCTAAAGTATAAGAGTATTTATGATTTAAAATTTTACATGTTACTGTATTTTAAAACATATTCACATAACTTGAAATACTTATGAATTATAAAAATGTTTGTATAATTCAAATATTATTCATGTGAAGATCTGTAATTAAAGGGCGCATTGGGATCCTTTTTTTAAAACACACAAACCTTTATATTCTATATAAAGTTTAAAACAATACAAACATTTTCTTAAAGCATGAAAACTTTAAATACTACATGAATTACAAACATGAAAAAAATTAAACATATATAAGAATTTATTAAAATACACGTAACTTTATGAAATTAATATAATATTTGATTTAAAATTCTAGCACTTTTAAATTTATAAAAATACTATCATAATTATAGTAATTTAATAATGCTTATTTTTGTTAAATTATTATGTATTAATTTTATGAAATCATATGAAAATTATAAATTTATTTTACTTTAATTGTGTCTGTATTATTTACAACAGAAGATTATAATGTATGTAACTTTTTACAAATTTTTGAAATGGAAAAAATTAACACATTAAAAATGGTCCGCACCACGGTCGTTTTACCCACACCAGCACATTATGTTATGAAGAGAAATTATACTTTGTAATATAACATTTTGCGCGTTGGATTGGTATTTGTGGTCGCTATTTGTCCTTAGAGTGCAGGTTCGAATCATTGATCTAGTACTATTTTTCTGAAATAAATTTCTTCGTTTATGTTGATCAGACTTAGTATCTAAAGTACTCCGTATGCAAATATGTTCAATCATGTACATGTGATTTTGTCCAATGGCTAGGCACACCCACAACCGAGCGACACACCCTGGGTTCGAACCCGTGGTTGACCAGTTTTTAATTTTATACAAGTTGTGTTGTTTTTATCCGAAAGGTTTTTGTAAGAGGAAAATTATTCGAGGAGGGTTCCGCAAAAAACTAGGCCCCGCGTCTTTCTTCCCGTCGTCTGATCAATGACAGTGGTCCCCTTACTAGGCTGACGTGCCTCATCAGTGTCATGGATGTATACAAATGCGATTTGAACCGTATTTGCGTGTTCATGCCAAGTTATGAGATCAGTTCGATGTATTTTGCAAGTTCAGGCACTAAAGTGCAAATCCGAGGCAAGTTTAAGCACCAATGGGGTAATTACCTCTAAAAAAACTGTGCCTATTGGTACCTTCATTTATAGCAAAATATAGTGCATAACTGCATATTCGATTTTTCCAAGTCGCGTTTTATAAAATTTGACTAAGTTTAAAGAAGATATATCAGTATTTGCAATGCCGAGTATGTATCAGATTAAATTTTATCTAGTGATGGATATAATGGTGTAGATTTGGTATTGTACGTGTTGGTGATTATTTGTATAAACTTGATAAAATTTTGTGAAGTTTGTCTTAAGATAAAATTAATATGTGCTATATTTTGACTTAGAGGGAGTGCAACATAGACATTTATTCATTTTTGTTGTGGTTAAGGAATTTTCTTGCTTATGAGAATTATCAAAATCATTTTTTCTAATGTGAATCAATGAATAAGGCACATACAATGATGTGATGCCAGCTTTCTTTTATAGAATGTGACATTGGATTTTATTGAGTTTAAAGATGGAGGATAAGCGAGAGGAGGTTGTCTTTTTTTTAGTCAAGAGATGAACTTTAAACCGTTAAAATAATATGTTTTTCTCCATTGTTCAAATGATTCGTTAGTCATATATCTTATACTCCCTCCGTTTCATAATGTAAGATGATTTTGATCATAAAAAAAATAGACGAGTGGATTGATTACTTACTAGATATAATACCAAGGGATAACCATGCATCATAGTATGTTTTTATTGCCATCTCTTTGTGAGGTGAATGCCCGTCTTTTTTTCTAAAAGGAAAAACAATCATCCATGCATCCGCATGGGTGCGCACGATCACAATTTTGTTGCAAAAGATGGCACACATTAGGCTGAAGGAGGACTCCCTTTCCAAACTAGAAAAAAAATGACAAGCTAGCAAAATATCATCAGAAAGGCAATTTTGTTTTGAATTTGATGCTACCCGTAATATTCTCCTTCTCCATCATCCATGACAATCATGTCACCAGGGATCACATTCATACCGCAGCGCATGAAGCAGTGAAACACAATACTTGAAAAGGGAAACACTTTTAAGATAAGATCTGGAGCCAACAGAGAGTCCGGATTTGGAGATATTTAGCACTGAAACAAAGCTTAGAGGAAATTAGAAACAATGGGTCGACGCAATATGTGTCCACGCCGACTGATCCATGCAGTAAATTTCTCATAGGAGGGAACATCTACTCGTTAGAGAATCCGCTGGCACCTACCATCGCTCCCGCACAAGTAAAGCCGTGGAATCACTTGCGTAGAGTACATACATTTCTCTCACAAGGCTCTGTTTTTTTTCCTTCCTTCGGAACGAAAATGTGACACGTTTACGTAACAGAACACACGACAACGTCAAGGCCATCGTTTCCTGGGTCAAAAAAACATGACACGTCGCCCATTGCATTCGTGGCCAAGTTACAGTTCCAGCGATCCAAAGAAGTCATGTTGTATTTCTGCAACGCAGCATGCTCTTGCAACACATGGTCTGGACTGGACTGGACTGAAACGCCATACGCAATGGCTGAGCTAGCACAGGATCATTTAAAATACGAATTCATGAAGGGGGGAAAGATCCCTATTCTTCTCAATCTATGCCATCACAAAAGAAAAATCTTCACAAAAATCCCGGGCTTGTGGGGACGTTGGAACCCTTTTTTTGCAGTGAAAGAATGTTGGAACAACGTTGAAAGATGAAAGGGACGCATTCCCGAACGTGCGTGCACACACAAAAACAAGCTCACCTAACGGTCGTTATCCATGGCCAACGTCGGACCAGGTTAGCCGCCGCTTCGTCTGCATGCATGCATGCCACGCCGGCAGCCACGAATGGAGGCTAAGCGTGATTTCTGCGGCGGCTAAGGCCCCGCTTGGCATCCGTGTATTTTTATACACATGCGACCTTGTTTGGTACTAGTGTATTTTAAGAAATTTATGAGAATTATTCCGGTCAAATCCCTCAATCTTCACACATCCCATAATACCATTTGGTTTTAGTGCATTTGACATGTTTCATCCTCACATTTTTCCTCAAATCCTTAAATAATAGTGCATTTTTCTCAATACTCAATACACTACCCCTACCTAGTGTATTGGGAATAAATGCGGATTTGGAGGGATTGGATGAAGATTGGGGTTTCATCCAATCCCTTAGGCCTTGTTTGGTAGTAGTGTTTTTGAGGAGATTGGTAGGGATAATCCCCAATACACTAGGTAGGGGTAGTGTATTGAGTATTGAGAAAAATGCACTATAATTTGGGGATTTGACGGGAAATGTGGGGATGAAACATGTCAAATACACTAGAACCAAATGGTGTTATGGGATGTGTGGGGATTGAGGGGTTTGACCGGGATAATCCCCACAAATTCCCTCAAATACACTAGTACCAAACAAGGCCTTAGGGAATTATCCCCACCAATCTCTTCAAAAACACAAATACCAAACAAGGTCTGCATATATTTCACAGGGGTATTATGTTGGTCTTAGTTGATTTTCGTCTGTAAAAATACACGATGAATGTAGGTATGTATAATTTACAGGTATATGGCATTGTAAAACGTCAATCCAATCAGGACCTAAGCGGGTAATTTCCAGCTAATTCCTGTTACGTCTGTAAATGTGTATCTACTTCGTCACGTACGTGTTATTGGCTGAACCGGTCGCGTCATTTTTCTAAATAAGCAGGAAAACATCATGTATTACATGCGAATATAAAATAAAAAGGAGAGCACAAACTCTATCTCTGCTCCATAATTTGTGTAGCCATGTACGGAGTGACAAATATTAACGGTTTAACAACTTAAACAAACCGGCTGACCTATTAATATCCAGTTCCTAGTCGGTGCTCTTTCATTATGTTTCGAATATATATGTGTTTATTTAATAAATTTAAATTTAAATTTTTGCAAGAAATTTGATCCCTAAATCTGTCGGTGCGTAAAAATTGATAGTAATTGGCAAAGAGATTTTTTAACAGAATATCTATTAATGATTAATGTGATAACAGGACGTTCTACCCAATGTGCTTTTTAAACTATGATAAAGGATGAGTAGTATCCCCATACTTCGAGAGAATTTTGGTGGGTAAGGAATAACTGACTTTACAATAGTTTTTTTAGCACACACTACCCTCTATGGATAAGCCAATGTTCTTGTATTTATCTTTGAATCGGTCAAAGAAATATAATAGGGAGTGGAGTGAAGAGGTTGGTCGAGCGAACATTTTTATTTTCATGTTGTCTCTTCTCGTTGGTTGCTTAGGCTGTCGTGATAGGGCGCGTCATGGAGGTAGCTCCAGTGACAACATTGTGGTTGAAGCCTCGATATGGTTGGCCACAGAGAAGGAGAACGCGAGGTAGACGATGGCAACACATCGGCTATTCTTCTCGAGTAGGTGAACCATCGAGGGAGAAGGAGTCTCCATTTTTTGGTATTTTTTCTGCATGACATCAGTTATTTTCCCCTCATAGGTGAACGCATCGATGGAGATATTTAGCGAGACAATTCTTTACACATGCTATTAGCGACGCTATAGGGATACAAATGTTAGGTACTGTTCACGATCGGGGTAATGTTCATTGCGAACACTGTTTATGGTGTGTGGGGTACTTGAGTTGTTGTTCACCGTCGCTGGTCACACTGGCCACGTAGTTAAACAGTAACTTTCCCAAAATAGTCCAAAAAATCAGAAAAACCAAAGCCTTTTCGCTTTAGTATAGTAACTTATTATTATTATCCGTGGTGAGTGCTAGTACACGTACCATCAAGAGGTCTATTTTTTCTGCTTCATTCATTACTGCATGTACACGTTTTCATAAAATGCCACGTAAAATTGAGGAAATGATTTGGGACACGCACGTGCAGAGGGCTGAGTCCCTCATCCGTGCTTTTTGTTTTGGCTTTCGATTTTCAATCTTCCGTATCTTTTGATTAAAAAATCCAAATTAAATTCTGTTTTCATATTAGTGTTTTTGGTGACGAGGGCTTTACAATAAAATCCGGAATAGGTTTTTGGTGACGAGGGCTTTACAAATAAATATGTTTCGTCCAACTTTGGAAAAAAATAGTTAAGTTTTAACTCTTGAAACTTAGTACAAACGACTGATAAAATCAGGAATTTAGTACCTGCGACTGACAAAGAAAATTGCTTAAAATTCCAACTCTGAAACATGATACTTGCAACCGAGAAAATAGGAATTTTCACATGAAAAATCATAAGTTTCAACGACTAAAACTTAGAACTTACTATGCCCTCATGTGAGATCCAACTACTTCATGAATTGTGAGGCAATCAGGCAACCGAACAGGGTTTGACAGGTGTGTGCCCTTGCAGATTTCTGCGTAAAACTTACCTTCATATGATGTTTCTTTTCAAGCACTGTTACAACTTCTTCTTCGTGGGTCACATTACAACGTTTTACCAACACAAATAAGTGCATGTAGTATGACGAACTGAGCCAATCTCAGATGGTTATGTTCTTTATGGTAAAATCATCCCATCAGGGTTCATGTCCTAAACATGGCACCGGTGCTCGCATTCTCCTGAATTTATTTCAAGCTTTCCGCAATATTCGTTCAGTGAAAGGATACGTTTCCATTGACTACAAAAACGCATGTGGTGTCTTTGTGAATCTCAAGATAATGTTGACTCGATCTTTCAGAGGTGTTCATAGGGATATGATATGTGGACATGCTTTTATTATGTGTGTTTGTTTAACCTCATGAGTTTGTACTATGTTAGGGAAAAGTGCATGTAAGCTGGGCAGAATATAGCCTTGTAGCATGCAGTTGAAGTCTCCACTACAACATAATTCATGGATGTGGGGGGATCCACTACAACCAGGCTTTTAATGAGACAATTCAGTCAAACACACCTTTGTTTGTACTGAAAATCCCTAAAATTCAGTCGGGGGGGATTTTATTACTTCAAATAAAGTATCAAGTTAGTACAATCGAAATGAGCGCACACCCGGCCTCTGCATAGCTACGATGCACACATCCAACACTAAACTGCACACACAAAAGACCGCTGGCAAATAGCAAAGTCATATAAGACCAAAGCTATGCCTAAGCAAGAAAAAAAAACAAAGTGATGAAATCCGCGATCTACAATCTACAACAAATAACCATATCCGCGCCAACCATTTCATGACATCACAAGGACAACGAGGTTCTTCAACGGCAACGCCTTCAAGAAGGGAACGATGTTCTAACACCCCGTCACCGGATCTAATCACAAAAAGCCAGAGTCTAGGTGAAAACCATGAAGAACCAGTCAGACCATACTCGATCAATGTCTTCAATAAGGTAACAATACAAAAATATTGCCATTGACAGGTACAACCAACTTGTGGCACACCTAGGTTTTCACCCCGCGGCTCGAGACTTGGTAGTCGAGGAGCACCATCATCGAAATCAAACATGTGTCGTCGCCACCACTTTTCCACGATCCTAGCAGCCGCACGATCTGGATTAGAAACCGACCGTCGCTGCTATACAACCATACCCTCTGCGTCGAGTTATCGTTCATAGATTGCATCTCACTGTCGACGACAACCACCGGATCTGAAGATCTGAAGATTATATACTGCAATTATTTAACTGTTCTTTACACTCACAAATTTAGAGATTATATACTTAAGCAATCTATCGACAATTGACAGGGAAAGAACATTGTAGACATCGTCTGTCTAAATCATACCCGCCTTCCGGACGCAATGAAAAATGCAGTGACATGTCGAACGTTGCAAGTGGTCAGTAAAACAACAAGCCCCGTTTGACTTACGTGGCTATGCAGACAACATCCACATGACCATTTGAGTCCATGACCTTTGGCATCCCATTCGTTTCTTCTCGGAAGGTGCCGTTAACCAATTAAAATCTTTGGAAGCTTTGGAATCTCTGCTGTTTCCCATGGACATACAATACGTCAGTGCGCACGCGTACGCCCACCAGTAAATAATATTACTGATGCACCAACAACCGGGAAGAACATTTCTCCTACTCTTTGATCTTTTACCTTTCACCTTTCTATTTGCAGAAGCTTCATCTCATCCTTTCGAACCTTCCAAGAGAGTGAGAAAGAAAAATGGCGCCTTTGAACGGATCTTGTCCTCTACTCAAGAGTCGACATCGGATCGATGCTCCACATCTCAACACAAAACAGGAACTGGCACGGGAGAAAAGGCCACCCGTGGTGAGTTTTTTTTACTGGGTGTTGGACATAGTCACACGATCCTATATATATATCTCTGTATAGGCAGAACTAATCAAAGTGTCTGGTTGTTTATGTTTGGGATGACTGAGTAAACTAGCTAGTGTGAATTCTCACCTGGAAGCAGCATATTACCGCCTCTTGTCACCTTTTTTAAGGATAATTAACCATGGGTCGACAGAAGTGACTGGTGGGGTTATTGATTGATTGACAGGATCAAGAGCAGGAGTCGTTCCTAGATTGCCCAGCTTGGCTGCTAATACACTGTAGATCAGCTTAACCGGTCCACGCTAATACCTAGTTAACGTATTAGAGTTTGATTACACTTGGGAAAAATGGGTACCAGATTAGGGTTGATGCAATTTCTGTTTCTGTTTACATACTCGGTGACCAGAGACGTGTGTGATCTACTCGTTTTTCTGGGATGTGGTCAAATGCATGTCTTTTGTTTGTAACACGTAGCACTGACCAGAGGCAAGTGTCATCTATTTTCTGGGATGTGATATCGACGCTCTGGAATTGTCATGCTAGATTTCAGAATGAAACCCAAACAAGGAAAGATCATGTGATCATCCAAGGCGACAAGTTTGTTTTAAGCACGTTGGTTATTATCCTGGCCGCAGATGATGTTTGGTGAGCTTTGAAATTTATCACTCGTTTCTTCACAGATTCTGATTGGTGAACAGAACTTATAAGAAAATTATGTCCCATCCTATTACTATTCAGACGACTACCGCGCAGCAAAATCGCGAATGTGTTAGATATCTGGTTACTACTTCTGATACGGTGTCGGATTTTATTTTACTTCAAGTATTCTGATGCTTGTGGAATTCTGTGTAACCTATTTCGTCAAAAAGATGGGCATATTATCTCCTCTCTGGACCATACAGATACATCAGTAGAAGTTGAATTGCTCACTCCTTTCAGTATAGCAGTTCCCTGTATTTCGTCCATAAAATGTACAGCGCGTCAACCGTTAGCCCCTTTCAGTCCAACCAACTTATAGGAAAAAGGGAGCTAAAACCAGGGCCGAAAGACTCAACATCAACAGAAGAAAATGTACTTTTGCGCCTAATAATTCATTGAAGACTGTAGTTCTTAGCAACATCATTTAAGAGATTGGAGACACCCCTCACAAATGCAGTATAGTAGTGCTGCTCATACTGTCAAATGAGGCAACATGCGTACATGTGATGATCCCTGACTTATTACAAATGTTGTTCTCTCTTTTGCTTGCAGCCAGAAATGCTGTTCTGCTGCTAGCTAATGGATACTATTAGGTCAGAAGAGCAACTGCTACAAGATAATAACAACATCATGAGCATTGTTACTGACAGTTGTACCGAGTCCTGGACAGAGAGAATATCCAGGAAGCATGCTCTACAACCCAGCTCAAATTCGGTATGATCTACAAGGTCAAGCAGCCAAGATCCATTCCAACCATCACCCTCGAGGTCCAGTGACAGAAATGTTCCTTTCAGGTTGGCCGGCAATATCTTTCCATGAATAGTATCCTGAAACAGGGTAGCCAAGGGAGATGTGAGATAACCATGTGACCGTTTTCAGGTCTGCTCACGCTACATAAATTTGCGTCACTGTCGGTCGTGTAATGCATGCATGTTATGTTCCTTGTTTCTTGTGATCTCTTAGCCGCCGTCGATCGCTGGAAGCAAAGAGACCAACACGAGGGGCCCTATTTTTTTGGAAGATGATAGCTAAGTATTCAGGGGCAGCAAATGCAGATAACTACCCAATAGTTCTACTTTTGACTAGGCAAATGGAAAGGGGTTGAATATTTTGTACTACTATAAGACCTTTGCGTTGTCAAATTTTGACTCCCGGCACAAGATTATATTTGATATAGTGACTTCTAGGTCACCGTATGGCTGGATTGACCATTCTGCCCCAGACAGATTACTACGATCCGGTCCTAATATCAAAAAGTGTCTTTGCAGAGATTATATGATTTGGTCAAGAAAATCAACGCATCGAGTCACATGATCTAGTTATCAACTTGAACTAACGATGCTTAATTACTTAAGCCGACTGCATGTTAATCACATTTTCATCCACCCCCAGGAGAATTCATGCCCATGATTCAGGGTTATTTAGTCACAGCACAATTCACCCCCACGAGAATTCATGCCCCTCATTCAGGGTTATCTTAGAAATTTTGACTGCCTCCATGCATTTGCCCGAACAAATGAACCGTGTTGTTCGTTTCGTCAGATTTTATTACTACATAAATTATACCGTTACCATAATGTACCTCACCTTGCAATCTACCCACTGTCAGAGTTCGATGAACTTACAACATTATCAGTGACAGGTTGGATCTAGTGGTTTGTGGTCTTTCATTCTTTGTAGCTGAGCGTGCACTTGATGAAGAGTTGAACAGAGTTAATGCAAGCACTATTGAAGAATGTCTGTTATTACATGGTGATGACTGATGACTCATTCGCTAGATTTCGACACTGCAACAATGTCAATTATGCAGTGGTCCGGACCATTCCTTCAGTCATCAAGTTACCGATCAACAAAAATAGTTGGGACACTGCTCAAGAGCTTCCAATTGAACATTCTTCATTTTCTAGAACTGGGTAATAAATTATTTTGCGTGCCCACCAAAAAAAGGAGTAGATGGTATGAGTTGCCTGAATCCTTCCAATGGAACGGGAGAATCTTTCCTGATTCCCGCGGAATTGAATTGTTCTCTGAAGTTAAAAGCTCCTGCCTTCACATAAGTTATTTTCGCCAGGCTGATGCCAGGAGTTGAATTTTTGGGCATAAACTTGGTGTCATCAATTTGCACAAACAGGACTTCACATAAACAGGTAACAATTTTTTCTTCGTCCCAAAAGGGTAATCGAGTAGATGGTATGAATTGCAGGAATTTTTCCAATAGAATGCGTCAATCCTTTTTTGATGCTCACGTAATTCAATTGTTCTTTGAAATTTTCAAACTTCCTGCATCCACAGAAGTTATTTTGTGAGGCTGATGACAAGAGTTGAATTTTTGGCATATATTCGGTGTTGTGAATTTGCGCTGTGGATGACTATTTGACAAACAGCAGTCATTTGGTCTAGATCTAGGCTAAACTAGAACGGGAAGTCAAATAGTTAATGAGGATCTGCAATCTCCAATGAAACTTCACTTGAGCTTAAATGTTTGATGTGGATTGCGAAGCAAAGAGATTCGGTGCAGACTTTTCGACATAGAATGTCCACTGTTCCTCTCCATGCTATGCATTCAATGGTAGCTTTGACAGTGTGAAAATTTAAATCATCATTGTGTATTGAATTGGACGTTCCCTAGAAATTAGGGGAAGCCTTTTTGGTCTTTTATGTTGAAATTGGTAGTGGGCTTTAGGCCCATTAGAGAATTTCAGAAAAATCTCGAAGGGCCCAATTAGGTGGTGGCATGACAGGGTGGTGGGAAGTTTAGTCCCACCCCGCTAGTGGAGGAGAAGTTGGACCCCTTTATAAGGGTCTCTCTTCCACATGCTATTGGAGAGTGAGAAGAGAAGGTGCCCTTGCGCACTCCTCCTCCGCCGCCCGCCACGCCTCGCCCCGACGCGGGTTGCGGGAATGTGCCGAGCTCATACTTACGCGCTTATTTTTGCCGGTCAGGAACGGAGAATACTTAACGGACACGGCACGATCCGAGACGTCGGATCGTGGGCTGTTACCGACTCGGACGTGGGTTCGGCCCACGTCTCTCCACCCAGCCGCCTTTATAAGCAGGCTATCGCCTACCCTAGCCGTCACGAGAATCAGATCACATCTGCCTCACGCGTTCGTTTCTTGAACTGCTGCTGCCGCCGGCGACTCCGTCCCGTTTACCGCGTACACGGTCGACGGGAGAGCAGGCCTCCGAAACCTCGCCTCTCCGGTTCCTGTACGGGAGAGGGGCGATTAGGTTTTTGGGGAGCGATCACGCGACTGCTCGCCTCCGTCCGTCTGCTTCCTCTACGTCCGCGTCGCCCTCGTCATCGCCATGTCTTCACCAAGCGAAGCTGACCGTCTCCACGAGAAGGCCGAAGCCGAGAAGAAGGCGGCAGAGGATACTGCCGCCGCCGCCGCTGCTGCTACGGCCAACTGGCCGATTGGAGGGTATGACTCGTTTATCCTCATGTTCGTATTTATCCTAGCAGTACTACTTGTCTGCATAGATGTATCCACTATATGCGTAGTATGTGCTAGGTTAGCTCAAGATCAGTATATCATTAGTCTAGTCAATGCCATGCTAGTTATTATCTCGTGGATTAATACACTCGGAAAATTGCCTATTTACTCAACAATCCAAAAACCTAATGTCTGTAGGAATTTTTCGAGTAATGGTTTTGCTGCTGCACTGAAACTGGATAAGTTTACCGGTACTTTTTTCAAGCGTTGGCAAACAAGAACCACCTTATGGCTCACAGCTATGAACGTGTTCTGGGTAGCCGGTGTCACTCCTACGGAAACTGTCACTCCTGAACAGGAGAAGATGTTTAAGGAGGCCACCGTCCTATTCCTTGGAGCAGTCATTAGCGTGATCGGAGATAAGCTGGTTGATGCATATTTACATATGCTTGTTGCCAAGGACTTGTGGGAGGCGCTCGAATCTAAATTCGGGGCCACCGATGCTGGGAGTGAGATGTATGTTATGGAGCAGTTCAACGATTACAAGATGGTTGACAACCGTTCTGTATTGGAACAAGCTCATGAGATAATATGCATAGCTAAGGAACTTGAGGTTCTTAAGTGCAATTTGCCGGGCAAGTTTGTCGCGGGTTGTATAATTGCTAAGCTCCCTAATTCCTGGAGGAACTTTGCTACTACTCTGAAACACCAGAGGCGTGAGTTCTCAGTAGAGGACATCATCGGCCATCTGAGTGTTGAGCAGAACTCGAGAGCAAAGGACTCCAATGGAAAAGTGGTGGAAAGCTCTTCTGCTGCCAATATGGTACATCAGAGGAACTTCAATTCTCACAAGCCCAAGGGAAAGAATTCTGTCCAGCAGAATACCGACTTCAAGAAGAAGGGAAAGAAGCCCTTCAAGAAGAATAAGAAGGGAGATGGCTGCTATACTTGTGGTTCAGAGGAACATTGGGCGAACAAATGCCCAAACAAGTACAAGAAGCCGGCGCAGGACTCCAAGTCTGCCAATATGATTGTGGGCAACAATGAAAGTGGTGCATCTGGGTACGGTAATTTACTTACTGTATTTACAGTTTGTCAGTCCATCGATTGGTGGGTGGACACGGGTGCAAATATTCATGTGTGTGCTGACTTATCATTGTTCTCTTCTTATCAGGCCACCGGTCGCGGGTCCGTATTGATGGGGAATGGCGCGAGTGCTTCTGTTCTTGGTGTTGGCACGGTCGATCTGAAGTTTACTTCGGGAAGGATCGTGCAGCTGAAGAACGTGCAGCATGTCCCCGCCATCAAGAAGAATCTCGTTAGTGGCTCCCTTCTGTGTAGAGAAGGGTTTAAGTTGGTATTCGAGTCTAATAAAGTAGTAGTTACGAAATATGGACTTTTCGTTGGAAAAGGTTATGAATGCAGAGGTCTGTTCCGCCTTTCTCTTACAGATTTTTGTAATAAAGTCGTGAACAATATTCATTCGAGTGTTAATGAATCTGAAGTTTGGCATTCACGTCTTTGTCACATAAGTTTCGGTGTTATGTCGCGGCTAGCAAAACTGAATTTAATCCTAACTTTCACTTTAGCCAAAGGTTCTAAGTGCCATTCGTGTGTGCAAGCAAAGCAACCTCGCAAGCCTCACAAGGCTGCAGAGGAGAGACACTTGGCACCATTAGAACTCATACATTCTGATCTTTGTGAGATGAATGGTGTGTTGACTAAAGGTGGAAAGAAATACTTCATGACATTGATAGATGATTCCACTAGATTTTGTATGTGTATGTGTTAAATACTAAAGATGAGGCTCTACACTATTTTAAAATCTATAAGGTAGAAGTTGAGAATCAACTTGAAAAGAAAATTAAACGAGTCCGGTCTGATCGTGGTGGAGAGTACTTCTCAAAGGAATTTGATTCATTTTGTGCGGAACACGGCATTATTCATGAGAGGACGCCTCCCTATTCACCCAGTCAAACGGGGTTGCCGAGCGGAAAAACCGTACTCTAACTGATTTGGTTAACGCCATGTTAGATACATCGGGTTTATCCAAGGCATGGTGGGGGGAGGCTATATTGACCGCGTGTCATGTCCTGAATAAAGTTCCTACAAAAGATAATGAGGTCACTCCCTACGAGGAGTGGTCGAAGAGAAGGACGACGCTCTCGTACTTACGTACTTGGGGCTGCTTGGCGAAAGTCAATTTACCGATCCCCAAGAAGCGTAAGCTTGGACCAAAGACTGTGGATTGCGTTAATTTGGGATACGCTAAGAATAGCGTAGGCTATAGATTTCTAGTAGTGAAATCTGAGGTACCTGACGTGAAGGTCGGTACAATAATGGAGTCGAGGGATGCTACATTCTTTGAGGATATATTTCCCATGAGAGATATGCAAAGCACTTCTAGACAGGAATCTGAGATAACTCCTGAGCCTGCCATTCCTATGGAATAATATGAACAAACACATGATGAAAATCCTGAGGAGGATGACGAGGAAGCCCGTGGTAGGGGCAAGAGACAAACGACTGCAAAGACCTTTGGTGATGATTTCTTCGTATACCTCGTGGATGATAATCCCTCTTCTATTTCAGAAGCGTATGCTTCTCCAGATGCTGATTACTGGAAAGTTGCGGTTCGTAGCAAGATGGATTCCATCATGGCTAACGGGACATGGGAAATCACTGATCGTCCCTATGGTTGCAAACCATTGGGATGCAAGTGGGTGTTCAAAAATAAGCTTAGGCCCGATGGTACGATTGAAAAGTACAAGGCTAGGCTTGTGGCCAAGGGCTATGCCCAGAAAGAGGAAGAAGATTTCTTCGATACTTATTCACCTGTGGCTAGACTGACCACCATTCGAGTACTACTCTCATTGGCGGCCTCTCATGGTCTTCTCGTTCATCAAATGGATGTTAAGACGGCTTTCCTGAATGGGAGTTAAATGAGAAAATCTATATGCAACAGCCAGATGGCTTTGTGATAGAAGGTCAGGAAGGAAAGGTGTGTAAGTTGCTGAAATCTTTATATGGTCTGAGACAAGCACCTAAGCAATGGCATGAGAAGTTTAATACAACTTTGACATCTGTTGGCTTCGTTGTTAATGAAGCTGACAAATGTGTATACTATCGCCATGGTGGGGGCGAAGGAGTTATATTGTGCTTGTATATTGATGACATACTGATATTTGGAACCAACCTCAAAGTAATTGAGGAGGTTAAGTCTTTTCTATCTCAAAACTTTGAGATGAAGGACCTTGGGGTGGCTGATGTTATCTTGAACATCAAGCTGTTGAGAGATGATGAGGGTGGGATTACACTTCTGCAATCCCACTATGTTGATAAGATTTTGAGTCACTTTGGATATTCAGACTTCAAAATTTGTCAAACACCATATGATCCTAGTGTGCTTATTCGAAAGTTTAAAGGCACAACTATAGATCAATTAAGATTCTCTCAAATTATCGGTTCACTTATGTACCTAGCTGTTGGGGAACGTCGCATGGGAAACAAAAAATTTCCTACGCGCACGAAGACCTATCATGGTGATGTCCATCTACGAGAGGGGATGTGTGATCTACGTACCCTTGTAGACCGTACAGCAGAAGCGTTAGTGAACGCGGTTGATGTAGTGGAACGTCCTCACGTCCCTCGATCCGCCCCGCGAACTATCCCGCGATCAGTCCCACGATCTAGTACCGAACGGACGGCACCTCCGCGTTCAGCACACGTACAGCTCGACGATGATCTCGGTCTTATTGATCCAGCAAGAGAGACGGAGAGGTAGAAGAGTTCTACGGCAGCGTGACGGCGCTCCGGAGGTTGGTGATGACCTTGTCTCAGCAGGGCTCCGCCCGAGCTCTGCAGAAACGCGACCTAGAGAAAAACCAATGGAGGTATGTGGTCGGGCTGCCGTGGAAAAGTCGTCTCAAATCAGCCCTAAAACCTCCGTATATATAGGTGGGAGGGAGGGGACCTTGCCTTGGGGCTCAAGGAGCCCCAAGGGGGTCGGCCGAGTCCAAGGGGGAAGGCTCCCCCCCCCAAACCGAGTTGGACTTGGTTTGGTGGGTGGGAGTCCTTCCTTCCCTTCCCACCTCCCCTTTTTTTCTCTTTGATTTTCTTTCCTAGGCGCATAGGGCCCTTTTGGGCTGTCCCACCAGCCCACTAAGGGCTGGTGCGCCACCCTCATGGCCTATGGGCTTCTCCGGGGTGGGCTGCCCCCTCGGTGAACTCCCGGAACCCATTCGTCATTCCCGGTACATTCCCGGTAACTCCGAAAACCTTCCAGTAATCAAATGAGGTCATCCTATATATCAATCTTCGTTTCCGGACCATTCCGGAAACCCTCGTGACGTCCGTGATCTCATCCGGGACTCCGAACAACATTCGGTAACCAACCATATAACTCAAATACGCATAAAACAACGTCGAACCGTAAGTGTGCAGACCCTGCGGGTTCGAGAACTATGTAGACATGACCCGAGAGACTCCTCGGTCAATATCCAATAGCGGGACCTGGATGCCCATATTGGATCCTACATATTCTACGAAGATCTTATCGTTTGAACCTCAGTGCCAAGGATTCATATAATCCCGTATGTCATTCCCTTTGTCCTTCGGTATGTTACTTGCCCGAGATTCGATCTCAATCTCGTTTACCGACAAGTCTCTTTACTCGTTCCGTAATACAAGATCCCGTAACTTACACTAAGTCACATTGCTTGCAAGGCTTGTGTGTGATGTTGTATTACCGAGTGGGCCCCGAGATACCTCTCCGTCACACGGAGTGACAAATCCCAGTCTCGATCCATACTAACTCAACGAACACCTTCGGAGATACCTTCAGAGCATCTTTATAGTCACCCAGTTACGTTGCGACGTTTGATACACACAAAGCATTCCTCCGGTGTCCGTGAGTTATATGATCTCATGGTCATAGGAACAAATACTTGACACGCAGAAAACAGTAGCAACAAAATGACACGGTCAACATGCTATGTCTATTAGTTTGGGTCTAGTCCATCACATGATTCTCCTAATGATGTGATCCCGTTATCAAGTGACAACACTTGCCTATGGCCAGGAAACCTTGACCATCTTTGATCAACGAGCTAGTCAACTAGAGGCTTACTAGGGACAGTGTTTTGTCTATGTATCCACAAAAGTATTGTGTTTGCAATCAATACAATTATAGCATGGATAATAAACGATTATCATGAACTAAGAAATATAATAATAACTAATTTATTATTGCCTCTAGGGCATATTTCCAACAGTCTCCCACTTGCACTAGAGTCAATAATCTAGTTCACATCACCATGTGATTCCAACGAATCCAACACCCATATAGTTATGGGGTCTCATCACGTCTTGCTCGTGAGAGAGGTTTTCGTCAACGGTTCTAAAACTTTCAGATCCGTGCGTTCTTTACAAATCTTTATGTCATCTTATAGATGCTGCTACTACGTGCTATTCGGAAATGCTCCAAATATCTACTCTACTATATGAATCTGTTTCACTACTCATAGTTAATCGGATTAGTGTCAAAGCTTGCATCGACGTAACCCTTTACGACGAACTCTTTAACCACCTCCATAATCGAGAAAAATTCCTTAGTATATTCAGTTACTAAGGATAACTTTGACCGCTGATCAGTGATTCAATCCTGGATTACTCTGTGTACCTTTTAACAGACTTGCTGCAATGCACACATCAGGTGCGGTACTCAGCATGGCATACTTCAGAGTCTACGGCTAAGGCATAGAAGATGACCTTCGTCTATTCTCTTTATTCTGCCGTGGTCGGGTTTTGAGTCTTTCTCAAATTCACACCTCACAACGCAACCAAGAACTCCTTCTTTGCTGATCTATTTTGAACTCCTTCAAAAACTTGTCAAGGCATGCATCTTGTTGAAACTTCTATTAAGCGCTTTCGATCTATCTCCATAGATCTTTGATGCTCAACGTTCAAGTAGCGCAATCCAGGTACTCCTTTGAAAACTCCTTTCAAACAACCTTGTATGCTTTACAGAAATTCTACATTACTTCTGATCCACAATATGTCAACCACATATACTTATAAGAAATTCTATAGTGCTCCCACTCACTTCTTTGGAAATACAAGTTTCTCATAAACCTTGTACAAACCCAAAGTCTTTGATCATCTCATCAAAGTGTATATTCCAACTCCGAGATGCTTGCACCAGTCCATTGAAGGATCACTGGAGCTTGCATACTTGCTAGTATCTTTAGGATCGACAAAACCTTCTGGTTGTATCACATACAATGTTTGCTCAAGGAAACCGTCGAGGAAACAATGTTTTGACATCCTACATGCAATATTTCATAAATAATGCATCAACAACTAACATAATTCTAACAGACCTTTAGCATCGCTACGAGTGAGAAAGTCTCATCATAGTCAACTGTTTGATCTTGTCGAAAACATCTTTGCGACAAGTGGAGCTTTTCTTAATAGTGACTTATCACCATCATCGTTTGTCTTCTTTTAAAGATCCATTTTTACTCAATAGTCCTATGACCATCAAATAATTATTCCAAAGTCTACACTTTGTTTTTATACATGGATCCTCTCTCGGATTTCATGGCTTCCAGCCATTTGTCGGAATCTGGGCCCACCATCGCTTTCTCCATAACTCGTAAGTTCATTGTTGCTTAACAACATGACCTCCAAGACAGGGTTACCGTACCACTCTGCAGTAGTACGCGACCTTGTCAACCTACGAGGCTTGTAGTAACTTGATCCGATGCTCGATGATCACCATCATCAGCTTCCACTTCAATTGGTGCAGGCGCCACAGGAACAACTTCCTGTGCCCTACTACACACTGGTTGAAGTGATGGTTCAATAACCTCATCAAGTTCTACTACCCTCCCACTCAATTCTTTCGAGAGAAACCTTCCCTCGAGAAAGGATCCGTTTCTAGAAACAAACACTTTGCTTTCGGATCTGAGATAGGAGATGTACCCAACTGTTTTGGATATCCTATGAAGATGCATTTATCCGCTTTGGGTTCGAGCTTATCAGACTGAAACTTTTTCACATAAGTGTCGAAGCCCCAAACTTTCAAGAAACGACAGTTTAGATTTCTCTAAACCTCAGTCTATACTGTGTCATCTCAACGGAAATACGCGGTGCCCTATTTAAAGTGAGTGCGGTTGTCTCTAATGCATAACCCATAAATGATAGTGGTAATTCGATAAGAGACATCATAGTATGCACCATACCAAATAGTGCGTGGCTATGACGTTCAGACACATCATCACACTATGATGTTCCAGGTGGCATGAACTGCGAAACAATTTCCACATTGTCTTAACTGCGTACCAAAACTCGTAACTCAGATATTCATTTCTATGATCATATCGTAGACTGTTTATCCTCTTGTTACGACGATCTTCACTCCGAAACAGAATTGAACTTTTCAATATTTCAGACTTGTGATTCATTAAGTAAATACTCTAGTATCTACTCAAATCGTCATTGAAGTAAGAACATAATGATATCCACTGCGTGCCTCAGCACTCATTGGACTACATACATCAAAATGTATCACTTCCAACAAGTTACTATTTTAATTCATCTCAATGAAAACAAGGCCTTGCTCATGTGGTATGATTTGCATGTTACTAGTGATTCAAAATCAGGTGAGCACAAAGATCCATCAGCATGGAGCCTCTTCATGCAATTTATACTAACATGACTCAAGCGGCAGTGCCACAAGTAAGTGGTACTATCATCATTAACTAGTATCTTTTGGCACCAATATCATGAACATGTGTAACACTACGATCGAGATTCAATAAACCATTGAAGGTGATTATTCAAGAAAATAGAGTAACCATTATTCTCTTTAAATGAATAATCGTATTGCAATAAACACGATCCAATCATGTTCATCCTTAACGTAAGCACCAAATAACAATTATTTAGGTTTAACACCAATCCCGATGGTAGAGGGAGCGTGCGACGTTTGATCATATCAACCTTGGAAACACTTCCAACACGTATCGTCACCTCGCCTTTAGCTAGTCTCCGTTTATGCCGTAGCTTTCATTTCGTGTTACTAATCACTTAGCAACCGAACCGGTATCCAATACCCTCATGCTACTAGGAGTACTAGTAAAGTACACATCAACATCATGTATATCAAATACACTTCTTTCGACTTTTGCCAGCCTTCTTATCTACCAAGTATCTAGAGTTGCTCCGCCTCAGTGATTGTTCCCCTCATTACAGAAGAACTTAGTCTCGAGTTTGGGTTTAATCTTGGGTCTCTTCATTAGTGCAGCAACTGTTTTGCCGTTTCACGAAGTATCCCTTCTAGCCCTTGCCTTTCTTGAAACTTAGTGGTTTTACAAACCATCAACTATTGACGCTCCTTCTTGATTTCTACTTTCGCAGTGTCAAACATCGCGAATCACTCAAAGATCATAGTATCTATCCTTGATATGTTATAGTTCATCACGAAGCTCTCACAGCTTGGTGGCAGTGACTTTGGAGAACCATCACTATCTCATCTGGAAGATTAACTCCCACTTGATTCAAGCGATTGTCGTACTCAGACAATCTGAGCACACGCTCAATGATTGAGCTTTTCTCCTTTACTTTGTGGACAAAGAATCTTGTTGGAGGCCTCGTACCTCTTGACAAGGGCACAAGCATGAAATCACAATTTCATCTCTTTAGAACATCACTTATGTTCCACGACGTTTTAAAACATTTTCGGCGCCTTGCTTCTAAGCCATTAAGTATTTTGCACTGAACTATCGTGTAGTCATCAGAAACGTGTGTGTCGGATGTTCACAGCATCCACAGACGACGCTCGAGGTGCAACACACCGAGTGGTGCATTAAGGACATAAGCCTTCTGCGCAGCAACGAGGACAATCCTCGGTTTTACAGACTTAGTCTGCAAAGTTTGCTACTATCAACTTTCAACTAAATTTTCTCTAGGAACATATAAAAACAGTAGAGCTATAGCGCAAGCTACATCGTAATTCGCGAAGACCATTAGACTATGTTCATGACAATTAGTTCAATTAATCATATTACTTAAGAACTCCCACTCAAAAAGTACATCTCTCTAGTCATTTGAGTGGTACATGATCCAAATCCACTATCTCAAGTCCGATCATCACGTGAGTCGAGAATAGTTTCAGTGGTAAGCATCTTTATGCTAATCATATCAACTATACGATTCATGCTCGACCTTTCGGTCTCATGTGTTCCGAGGCCATGTCTGCACATGCTAGGCTTGTCAAGCTTAACCCGAGTGTTCCGCGTGCGCAACTGTTTTGCACCCGTTGTACGTGAACGTTGAGTCTATCACACCCGATCATCACGTGGTGTCTCGAAACGACGAACTGTAGCAACGGTGCACAGTCGGGGAGAACACAATTTCGTCTTGAAATTTTAGTGAGAGATCACCTCATAATGCTACCGTCGTTCTAAGCAAAATAAGGTGCATAAAAGGATTAACATCACATGCAATTCATAAGTGACATGATATGACCATCATCACGTGCTTCTTGATCTCCATCACCAAAGCACCGGCACGATCTTCTTGTCACCGGCGTCACACCATGATCTCCATCATCATGATCTCCATCAACGTGTCGCCATCGGGGTTGTCGTGCTACTCATGCTATTACTACTAAAGCTACATCTTAGCAAAATAGTAAACGCATCCGCAAGCACAAACGTTAGTTATAAAGACAACCCTATGGCTCCTGCCGGTTGCCGTACCATCGACGTGCAAGTCTATATTATCTATTACAACATGATCATCTCATACATCCAATATATCACATCACATCGTTTGGCCATATCACATCACAAGCATACCCTGCAAAAACAAGTTAGACGTCCTCTAATTTTGTTGTTGCATGTTTTACGTGGTGACCATGTGTATCTAGTAGGATCGCATCTTACTTACGCAAACACCACAACGGAGATATATGAATTGCTATTTAACCTCATCCAAGGACCTCCTCGGTCAAATCCGATTCAACTAAAGTTGGAGAAACCGACACTTGCCAGTCATCTTTGAGCAACGGGATTACTCGTAGCGATGAAACCAGTCTCTCGTAAGCGTACGAGTAATGTCGGTCCAAGCCGCTTCAATCCAACAATACCGCGGAATCAAGAAAAGACTAAAGAGGGCAGCAAAACGCACATCACCGCCCACAAAAACTTTTGTGTTCTACTCGAGAAGACATCTACGCATGAACCTAGCTCATGATGCCACTGTTGGGGAACGTCGCATGGGAAACAAAAAATTTCCTACGCGCACGAAGACCTATCATGGTGATGTCCATCTACGAGAGGGGATGTGTGATCTACGTACCCTTGTAGACCGTACAGCAGAAGCGTTAGTGAACGCGGTTGATGTAGTGGAACGTCCTCACGTCCCTCGATCCGCCCCGCGAACTATCCCGCGATCAGTCCCACGATATAGTACCGAACAGACGGCACCTCCGCGTTCAGCACACGTACAGCTCGACGATGATCTCGGCCTTCTTGATCCAGCAAGAGAGACGGAGAGGTAGAAGAGTTCTCCGGCACCGTGACGGCGCTCCGGAGGTTGGTGATGACCTTGTCTCAGCCGGGCTCCGCCCGAGCTCCGCAGAAACGCGATCTAGAGGAAAAACCATGAAGGTATGTGGTCGGGCTGCCGTGGAAAAATCGTCTCAAATCAGCCCTAAAACCTCCGTATATATAAGTGGGAGGGAGGGGACCTTGCCTTGGGGGGTCGGCCGAGTCCAAGGGGGAAGGCTCCCCCCCCAAACCGAGTTGGACTTGGTTTGGTGGGTGGGAGTCCTTCCTTCCCTTCCCACCTCCCTTTTTTTTCTCTTTGATTTTCTTTCCTAGGCGCATAGGGCCCTTTTGGGGTGTCCCACCAGCCCACTAAGGGCTGGTGCGCCACTCTCATGGCCTATGGGCTTCTCCGGGGTGGGCTGCCCCCCCCCCCCCCCCCGCCCCCGATGAACTCCCGGAACCCATTCGTCATTCCCGGTACATTCCCGGTAACTCTGAAAACCTTCCGGTAATCAAATGAGGTCATCCTATATATCAATCTTCGTTTCCGGACCATTCCGGAAACCCTCGTGACGTCCGTGATCTCATCCGGGACTCCGAACAACATTCGGTAACCAACCATATAACTCAAATACGCATAAAACAACGTCGAACCTTAAGTGTGCAGACCCTGCGGGTTCGAGAACTATGTAGACATGACCCGAGAGACTCCTCGGTCAATATCCAATAGCGGGACCTGGATGCCCTTATTGGATCCTACATATTCTACGAAGATCTTATCGTTTGAACCACAGTGCCAAGGATTCATATAATCCCGTATGTCATTCCCTTTGTCCTTCGGTATGTTACTTGCCCGAGATTCGATCGTTAGTATCTGCATACCTATTTCAATCTCGTTTACCGGCAAGTCTCTTTACTCGTTCCGTAATACAAGACCCCGTAACTTACACTAAGTCACATTGCTTGCAAGGCTTGTGTGTGATGTTGTATTACCGAGTGGGCCCCGAGATACCTCTCCGTCACACGGAGTGACAAATCCCAGTCTCGATCCATACTAACTCAACGAACACCTTCGGAGATACCTGTAGAGCATCTTTATAGTCACCCAGTTACGTTGCGACGTTTGATACACACAAAGCATTCCTCCGGTGTCCGTGAGTTATATGATCTCATGGTCATAGGAACAAATACTTGACACGCAGAAAACAGTAGCAACAAAATGACACGATCAACATGCTACGTCTATTAGTTTGGGTCTAGTCCATCACATGATTCTCCTAATGATGTGATCCCGTTATCAAGTGACAACACTTGCCTATGGCCAGGAAACCTTGACCATCTTTGATCAACGAGCTAGTCAACTAGAGGCTTACTAGGGACAGTGTTTTGTCTATGTATCCACACAAGTATTGTGTTTCCAATCAATACAATTATAGCATGGATAATAAACGATTATCATGAACTAAGAAATATAATAATAACTAATTTATTATTGCCTCTAGGGCATATTTCCAACACTAGCTAGCGCAACGAGGCCTGACATCGCGTTTGCTGTGAGCAAACTTAGCCGGTTTGTTGCAAACCCGGGCGATGTTCATTGGCGTGCTGTTGAAAGAATTATGCGCTACTTGAAAGGTACTGTCAACCACAGGGTTCACTATACGGGATTCCCATCGGTACTTGAAGGGTATAGTGATGCGAATTAGATCTCTGATGCTGATGAGATGAAGGCCACCACTGGGTATATGTTTACTCTTGGGGGTGGTGCTGTTTCCTGGAAGTCTTGCAAGCAAATGATCTTAACGAGATCGACAATGGAAGCAGAATTAACAGCATTAGACACATCTGGTGTCGAAGCAGAATTTCTTCCAGATCTTTTGATGGACTTACCTGTGGTTGAGAAGCCGGTTCCAGCTATCCTTATGAACTGCGATAATCAGACGGTTATTGTTAAAGTGAAGAGTTCAAAGGACAATATGAAGTCCAACAAACATATAAGAATGAGATTGATGTCTGTCAGACGTTTGAGAAACTCCAGAGTGATAGCGTTGGATTATATCCAAACGGCTAAGAATCTGGCAGATCCCTTTACTAAAGGGCTATCACGTATTGTGATAGATAGTGCATCGAGGGAGATGGGTATGAGACCCACATGAGTTGCCATGGCAGTAACCCAACCTATATGATCGGAGATCCCGTGAAGTAGGACCTGGGAAAACAAGCCAGTGGTGAACTGAGGAGAGTAACTTTACTAACCCACTCCGTTGGAGATGCAATACTCTCCGATACTGTATGGTAGGATGACTACTGTCTTAATGTGTTCTAAGGCTTATATGTAAGCAAGATGCTGTCCTACAGAGCGATCTTTGGAGGAACACACCTATATGAGCTTGACTGCTGGTCACAGTCTATGAGATTTGGGTGATCTCTAGTAAACTCATGAATAGGCCAGGAGTGTGACTAATATGCTCCACCCGAGGGGTCACCCTCGGCAGTCTAGTACTGGTAAGACTTGTGGTGTAGCTCCTTTACACCAAACTAACAATTCAAGGCATAGTCCATTGTTCAGTTGTAAAGGGGTGTAGCTACTTGTTCTAGGTGAAGCTCAACCTTAACAGGTCTTCACTGAAATGTTGGTATATTAAAACAGTGATTGGAACGAGGGAACACGATGTGCCCTTGAGATCTGGTGGGGGATTGTTGAAATTGGTAGTGGGCTTTAGGCCCATTAGAGAATTTTAGAAAAATCTCCAAGGGCCCATGTAGGTGGTGGCATGACAAGGTGGTGGGAAGTTTAGTCCCACCCTGCTAGTGGAGGAGAAGTTGGACCCCTTTATAAGGGTCTCTCTTCCACATGCTATTGGAGAGTGAGAAGAGAAGGTGCCCTCGCGCACTCCTCCTCCGCCGCCCGCCTCGCCACGCCACGCCTCGTCACGACGCGGGTTGCGGGAATGAGCCGAGCCGAGCTCATACGTACGCGCTTATTTTTGCCGGTCAGGAACGGAGAATACGTAACGGACACGACACGATCCGAGACGTCGGATTGTGGGCTGTTACCGACTCGGACGTTGGTTCGGCCCACGTCTCTCCACCCAGCCGCCTTTATAAGAAGGCTATCGCCTACCCTAGCCGTCACGAGAATCAGATCACATCTGCCTCACGCGTTCGTTCCTTGAACTGCTGCTGCCGCCGGCGACTCCGTCCCGTTTACCGCGTACACGGTCGACGGGAGAGCAGGCCTCCGAAACCTCGCCTCTCCGGTTCCTGTACGGGAGAGGGGCGATTAGGTTTTTGGGGAGCGATCACACGACTGCTCGCCTCCGTCCGTCTGCTTCCTCTACGTCCGCGTCGCCCTCGTCATCGCCATGTCTTCACCAAGCGAAGCTGACCGTCTCCGCGAGAAGGCCGAAGCCGAGAAGAAGGCGGCAGAGGATACTGCCGCCGCCGCCGCCGCTGCTACGGCCAACTGGCCGATTGGAGGGTATGACTCGTTTATCCTCATGTTCGTATTTATCCTAGCAGTACTACTTTCTGCATAGATGTATCCACTATATGCGTAGTATGTGCTAGGTTAGCTCAAGATCAGTATATCATTAGTCTAGTCAATGCCATGCTAGTTATTATCTCGTGGATTAATATACTCGGAAAATTGCCTATTTACTCAACAATTTATAGGAATTATCAGGAGCTTTCTAGAAGACACAAATGGCTGAACAATTGTTAGAACAGAGATAAGATCAACCCGGTGTAGCTGAAACATATGCTTCTAGTAGCTGGCATAACAAACTTTTAGCTTACATACAGATCAATTAGTAAGCAACAAGCCTCAAATACATGATCTTTGAAGGAGGAAACACTTACGGATGCCTATATACATCCGTATATAGTCCGTATTGAAATATGTAAAAACACTTATATTTAGAAACAGAGGGAGTAATAAGCAACAAGTCCCAAATACATGATCTTTGAAGTAGGAAACCCAATGGTCACAACATAAGGTTAGAAAAATGCAGAGTAGCATAATAACTAGGCAATATATTTCAGCCAGATAATTACGCTTTTCGAGTGACCATAACTTCCATAATAGGGTAAACGTAGGTCAGCCACATGATTAAGTTACTCGGTTTCCGCAACTTGCATTTTTGTTCAGATGTATGGTATCAGCACAACAATGTTAATAATGTCGATGGAAAGCCAATCACTATCTCGTCACGAAGAATGCAAAAAAATTTCCCCTTTCCCAAGAGCATGCAAAATGGCCTCGTTTATCTTGGAATCAATGTAATGGCTGCCGCCACCATCAAGATGGTTGGTTACCATTACCCTCTTGTGGGACTCCTTTATCTTGAGCGCAAGAGGGGGATACGTCTAGTTAACAATGACAGTTCCATATATTCAGCATCTTAATATAATTCAAAAACCAACTGTACATCATTTTCAGTTGCACAGGATTTCAGCCACATTATCAAGATACAGGTTAACAAGGACAGGACAGAGAAGAAACATCACCTTATGCCAAGGATCAATGCGGCTTCTCTTCTGCTCATCTCCCTCCCAAATCCACGAGGATAGAATTTACGGACCCGAAGGCCTGAATCATGTATCAGCTTCCCGTTGCAGCAGCAGCAGCAGCTACCGACGGCCCAGCTACCAGCGGCGTGGCCTGTCGGTACCAGAACACCGATTAGATCGATGACAGTGCTAAAATTCAGAATCATACCCCAAACATGACATGAGTATGCTTGTGAATAATTACGTGCAGGTTCAGTTATGCATTCCAACAGATACACAGTAAGGCTGCGCTTTGATGAGGCGTAATTAATTACAGGGGTATTAATTTTATAGGTGTATTTTACCGGCCGCTTGAAGATTTACAACCGGAAACAGAACGATGAGGGAAGATCTGTATTTTTTCTACGGAAGTGATTGAGGCAAAAACGGTAATCCAAAAAAGGCCTAAGGAAGAAATTCATCTTGACATGTAACTGCATTTGGACCCAACCATCAACCACAAGTTCCTAGATCCATCCAAGATACAGGAACCCAGCCAGGGAGACAGCCAGGCAGGCTGCTATCGCTGTCTGGCACTGTTGGTCTGTACCAGCGCGCGCGGCACAGGGGATTACGGCAGCTGCAGTGAGTGGCTGCTGCTGCTGCTGCTGCTTCCCCGGACCAGCGGGTCGCGCTCGCCGGCAGGAATCCGCTTCGAGGGCCGACCCTCCCACGACGCGCGCAGTCGCCGTCATCGACGGCGGAACAGGAAACCCCGTCCCGAATTGGGCACGTGGACCGGCAGGAAGTTTCCCAGACACTGTCGCTGTTTCGCCGTGCCTTTCGTCCAACCGGCGGCCGGCGGGCTCGGGAGGGAGGGACCTTACCTTGGATTGTACTCGAGGAGATCGAGAATCACGCGACCACCGTTGCCCCTATCTCTCTCTATCTATATATGCATATCATATGCTGGGAGGAACTTCCGTTTCCTGGCCATAAGATTTTTTGTGAAGATCGTTTGTAGCCGGGGCATGCGCGACGGCGCCGCCGGTCTCGGCAACTGGTGGTACGGCGATCGCTGGGGGCGACGGTGACCAACTGACCATGGTTAGAGGTGTTGTGTTGACTTTGTCAGTGGAGAAAGACTGCGGGTGGCCTTCACAGACCAAACGGTTCGAGCGGTGGAGAGGCCCACCACACAACGTGTGCTTGGTTGCCCTCGCTCAAACAGACCGTTCGAAATGTATTTAAATTGTATGGTTGTCTCGTCTGTGTATGCTCCTTAGTCCTCGTGAAACTTAAAATATCATTGGAGCTGTTTGTTAAATTATGATCCAAATTCTACCGTATTGGACTAGACGTAGTACAATCGGTGTGGGCCTTTGCGTTGGTACCGACGCGTACGAGTACAACTCGTTTACTTGTCCTCCAAGGACTCTTATGTATTGCCCCTCATATATACTTCATGTAGTCGCACCTAAAGACGGTCTGTCGTCTCGTGCTTGTAATACTCCACCCTCATAGTGATTGCGCCTTCGTGCGTCCGTGGTTTTCTCCCGCAAGGGTTTTCACGTAAAAATTCGTGTTTCTCGTGTCTTGTTGATCTCGTTTTATCTAACAAGTGGTATCAGAGCTGAGGTTCTACAGTTACGAGATTTGAGACGAGAGCTAGGTTCCGCGTCGTGTGAGCCGCCGCTGAAGCGATCTGGCGATCCGAAGACAGATCGATTACGGAGCCGAGTTCGACAGGGAGTCGCTGCAGGCCGCCGCTGTTAAATCGTTGCCGCGGTTGCTGCGTTGTTTCTGCACAGTCTTATCCGATCCGTTGTGTCTGGATCGGTACGAGACGCGAGGCTGTTCCTGCTGCTTCACGCTCCCAACGCGTGGCTGCTGCTGCTGTTCCACGCACCAAGCTGCTCGAGGTGAAGCCACCAGGCTCGAGTAGTACTCTACGCCGCTGCCTGCTGTGTTCCTGTGGCTGCTTGCACGCACAGAACCAGGATCCCATCAATCTCTCTCTCTCTCACGTTGAAGCAGTCAATCTCACGTGAAGGACTAGTACTAGTTTAGATTTGACTATTCTCTCCAATTGCTACATCCACTGCCCAATACTACCAGGTGCTATTTTTTCAATAATTCTTTGATCTGCACATTAATTCTGTCAAGAATTTTTCCACCGGCTTGTACTACTTTGTGTACACAGATTTATCTACTCATGGCATCCATAAAGTACGATCTTCCGCTGCTGGACCGTGACACAAGGTTTACCCTATGGCAAGTCAATATGCGGGCGTTGTTGGCGCAGGCCGACTACGATGATGCACTGGACAGTTTTGGGAAGAATAGAATTGAGGATTGGACTCCTGAGGAGAAACGAAGGGACCGTAAGGCTTTGTCACAAATTCAACTCCATTTGCATGATAATATTTTGCAGGAAGTTTTGAGCGAGAAAACTGCCGCCGCTCTATGGTTAAAGGTGGAAGGGATTTGCATGACAAAAGATCTCACCAGCAAAAGTAAGAACGGTCAGAGGGGCCGGTCTCAATCCAGAGACAAGAAGCAGTCTTGCAGGTATTGCAAGAGAGACGGACATGACATCTCAGAATGTTTCAAGTTGCAGAACAAGGAAAAGAGGAATGGCACATACAAACCGAAAGGTAACAAACAAGGTGAAAATTCTGCTAATGTTGCTCGTGATGAAAGTTCCGATGATGCTCTTGTTGTTATTGCTGGATGTGCTGAGACCAATGATGAGTGGGTACTTGACACTGCGTGTACTTTCCATATGTGCCCGCATAGAGATTGGTTTGTTGGGGAACGTCGCATGGGAAACAAAAAATTTCCTACGCGCACGAAGACCTATCATGGTGATGTCCATCTACGAGAGGGGATGAGTGATCTACGTACCCTTGTAGATCGTACAGCAGAAGCGTTAGTGAACGCGGTTGATGTAGTGGAACGCCCTCACGTCCCTCGATCCGCCCCGCGAACAATCCCGCGATCAGTCCCACGATCTAGTACCGAACGGACGGCACCTCCGCGTTCAGCACACGTACAGCTCGACGATGATCTCGGCCTTCTTGATCCAGCAAGAGAGACGGAGAGGTAGAAGAGTTCTCCGGCAGCGTGACGGCGCTCCGGAGGTTGGTGATGACCTTGTCTCAGCAAGGCTCCGCCCGAGCTCTGCAGAAACGCGATCTAGAGGAAAAACCGTGGAGGTATGTGGTCGGGCTGCCGTGGAAAAGTCGTCTCAAATCAGCCCTAAAACCTCCGTATATATAGGTGGGAGGGAGGGGAGGAGGCAGCCTCAAAACCTAAAGGTTTGGCCGAAATTGGAGGTGGAGGAGTCCTACTCCAATCCTACTTGGAGTAGGATTCCACCTTCCCACTTAGAAACTCTTTCCACCTTGTGTTTTTTCCTTCTCAAACCTTATGGGCCTTAGTGGGAACTTATTCCAGCCCACTAGGGGCTGGTTTATCTCTTTCCATAGCCCATGAGACCCCTTGGGGCGTGACACCCCTCCCGATGGTCCCCGGCACCCCTCCCGGCACTCCCGGTACACTACCGATGAGCCCGAAACTTTTCCGGTAATGCACGAAAACCTTCCGGTAACCAAATGAGGTCATCCTATATATCAATCTTCGTTTCCGGACCATTCCGGAAACCCTCGTGACGTCCGTGATCTCATCCGGGACTCCGAACAACATTCGGTAACCAACCATATAACTCAAATACGCATAAAACAACGTCGAACCTTAAGTGTGCAGACCCTGCGGGTTCGAGAACTATGTAGACATGACCCGAGTGACTCCTCGGTCAATATCCAATAGCGGGACCTGGATGCCCATATTGGATCCTACATATTCTACGAAGATCTTATCGTTTGAACCTCAGTGCCAAGGATTCATATAATCCCGTATGTCATTCCTTTTGTCCTTCGGTATGTTACTTGCCCGAGATTCGATCGTTAGTATCCGCATACCTATTTCAATCTCGTTTACCGGCAAGTCTCTTTACTCGTTCCGTAATACAAGATCCCGCAACTTACACTAAGTCACATTGCTTGCAAGGCTTGTGTGTGATGTTGTATTACCGAGTGGGCCCCGAGATACCTCTCCGTTCACACGGAGTGACAAATCCCAGTCTTGATCCATACTAACTCAACTAACACCTTCGGAGATACCTGTAGAGCATCTTTATAGTCACCCAGTTACGTTGCGACGTTTGATACACACAAAGCATTCCTCCGGTGTCAGTGAGTTATATGATCTCATGGTCATAGGAATAAATACTTGACACGCAGAAAACAGTAGCAACAAAATGACACGATCGACATGCTACGTCTATTAGTTTGGGTCTAGTCCATCACATGATTCTCCTAATGATGTGATCCCGTTATCAAGTGACAACACTTGCCTATGGCCAGGAAACCTTGACCATCTTTGATCAACGAGCTAGTCAACTAGAGGCTTACTAGGGACAGTGTTTTGTCTATGTATCCACACAAGTATTGTGTTTCCAATCAATACAATTATAGCATGGATAATAAACGATTATCATGAACTAAGAAATATAATAATAACTAATTTATTATTGCCTCTAGGGCATATTTCCAACAGTCTCCCACTTGCACTAGAGTCAATAATCCAGTTCACATCACCATGTGATTCCAACGAATCCAACACCCATATTGTTATGGGGTCTGATCACGTCTTGCTCTTGAGAGAGGTTTTAGTCAACGGTTCTGAAACTTTCAGATCCGTGTGTTCTTTACAAATCTTTATGTCATCTTATAGATGCTGCTACTATGTGCTATTCGGAAATACTCCAAATATCTACTCTACTATACGAATCCGTTTCACTACTCATAGTTATTCGGATTAGTGTCAAAGCTTGCATCGACGTAACCGTTTACGACGAACTCTTTAAGCACCTCCATAATCGAGAAAAATTCCTTAGTCCATTAGTTACTAAGGATAAATTTTGACCGCTGCTAGTGATTCAATCATGGATCACTCTCTGTACCTCTCAACAGATTTTGAGTCAAGGCACACATCAGGTGCGGTACACAGCATGGCATACTTTAGATTCTACGGCTAAGGCATAGAACACGACCTTCGTCTATTCTCTTTATTCTGCCGTGGTCGGGTTTTGAGTCTTACTCAAATTCACACCTCACAACGCAACCAAGAACTCCTTCTTTGCTGATCTATTTTGAACTCTTTCAAAAACTTGTCAAGGCATGCATCTTGTTGAAACTTCTATTAAGCGCTTTCGATCTATCTCCATAGATCTTTGATGCTCAACGTTCAAGTAGCGTAATCCAGGTACTCCTTTGAAAACTTCTTTCAAACAACCTTGTATGCTTTACAGAAATTCTACATTACTTCTGATCCACAATATGTCAACCACATATACCTATCAGAAATTCTATAGTGCTCCCACTCACTTCTTTGGAAATACAAGTTTCTCATAAACCTTGTACAAACCCAAAATCTTTGATCATCTCATCAAAGTGTATATTCCAACTCCGAGATGCT
Organism: Hordeum vulgare subsp. vulgare; assembly: GCF_904849725.1. Lineage (NCBI taxonomy): Eukaryota > Viridiplantae > Streptophyta > Magnoliopsida > Poales > Poaceae > Hordeum > Hordeum vulgare. The sequence continues at coordinate 536,960,342 of NC_058522.1, read as the reverse complement.
TGCACCAGTCCATTAAAGGATCACTGGAGCTTGCATACTTGCTAGTATCTTTAGGATCGAGAAAACCTTCTGGTTGTATCACATACAATGTTTGCTCAAGGAAACCGTCGAGAAAACAATGTTTTGACATCCTACGTGCAATATTTCATAAATAATGCAACAACTAACATAATTCTAACAGACCTTTAGCATCGCTACGAGTGAGAAAGTCTCATCATAGTCAACTGTTTGATCTTGTCGAAAACATCTTTGCGACAAGTCGAGCTTTATAAACGGTCACATTACCGTCAGCGTCCGTCTTCTTCTTAAAGATCCATTTGTTCTGAATAGCCTTGCGGCCTTCAAGCAGTATCTCCAAAGTCCACACTTTGTTCTCATACATGGATCCTATCTCGGATTTCATGGCTTCCAGCCATTTGTCGGAATCTGGGCCCACCATCGCTTTCTCCATAACTCGTAGGTTCACTGTTGCTCAAACAACATGACCTCCAAGACAGGGTTACTGTACTACTCTGCAGCAGTACGCGACCTTGTCGACCTACGAGGTTTGTAGTAACTTGATTCGAAGCTTGATGATCACCATCATCAGCTTCCACTTCAATTGGTGTAGGCGCCACATGAACAACTTCCTGCGTCCTGCTACACACTGGTCGAAGTGATGGTTCAATAACCTCATCAATTTTTACCACCCTCCCACTCAATTCTTTCGAGAGAAACCTTTCCTCGAGAAAGGATCCGTTTCTACAAACAAACACTTTGCTTTCGGATCTGAGATAGGAGATGTACCCAACTATTTTGGATATCCTATGAAGATGTATTTATCCGCTTTGGGTTCGAGCTTATCAGACTGAAACTTTTTCACATAAGTGTCGAAGCCCCAAACTTTCAAGAAACGACAGTTTAGATTTCTCTAAACCTCAGTCTATACTGTGTCATCTCAACGGAAATACGCGGTGCCCTATTTAAAGTGAGTGCGGTTGTCTCTAATGCATAACCTATAAACGATAGTGGTAATTTGATAAGAGACATCATAGTATGCACCATACCAAATAGTGCGTGGCTATGACGTTCAGACACATCATCACACTATGATGTTTCAGGTGGCATGAACTGCGAAACAATTTCCACATTGTCTTAACTGCGTACCAAAACTCGTAACTCAGATATTCATTTCTATGATCATATCGTAGACAGTTTATCCTCTTGTTACGACGAACTTCACTCCGAAACAGAATTGAACTTTTCAATATTTCAGACTTGTGATTCATTAAGTAAATACTCTAGTATCTACTCAAATCGTCAGTGAAGTAAGAACATAATGATATTCACTGCGTGCCTCAGCACCCATTGGACTGCATACATCAAAATGTATCACTTCCAACAAGTTACTATCTTATTTCATCTCAATGAAAACAAGGCCTTGCTCATGTGGTATGATTTGCATGTCACTAGTGATTCGAAATCAGGTGAGTACAAAGATCCATCAGCATGGAGCCTCTTCATGCAATTTATACTAACATGACTCAAGCGGCAATGCCACAAGTAAGTGGTACTATCATCATCAACTCGTATCTTTTGGCACCAATATCATGAACATGTGTAACACTATGATCGAGATTCAATAAACCATTGAAGGTGATTATTCAAGAAAACAGAGTAACCATTATTCTCTTTAAATGAATAATCGTATTGCAATAAACACGATCCAATCATGTTCATGCTTAACGCAAGCACCAAATAACAATTATTTAGGTTTAATACCAATCCCGATGGTAGAGGGAGTGTGTGACGTTTGATCATATCAACCTTGGAAACACTTCCAACATGTATCGTCACCTCGCCTTTAGCTAGTCTCCGTTTATGCCGTAGCTTTCATTTCGTGTTACTAATCACTTAGCCACCGAACCGGTATCCAATACCCTCATGCTACTAGGAGTACTAGTAAAGTACACATCAACATTATGTATATCAAATATATTTCTCTCGACTTTTGCCAGCCTTCTTATCTACCAAGTATCTAGAGTTGCTCCGCCTCAGTGACTGTTCCCCTCATTACAGAAGCACTTATTCTCGGGTTTGGGTTTAGTCTTGGGTCTTTTCATTAGTGCAGCAACTGTTTTGCCGTTTCACGAAGTATCCCTTCTAGCCCTTGCCCCTTTTGAAACTTAGTGGTTTTACAAACCATCAACTATTGACGCTCCTTCTTGATTTCTACTTTCGCAGTGTCAAACATCGCGAATCGCTCAAGGATCATTGTATCTATCCTTGATATGTTATAGTTCATCACTAAGCTCTCACAGCTTGGTGGCAGTGACTTTGGAGAACTATCACTATCTCATCTGGAAGATCAACTCCCACTTGATTCAAGCGATTGTCGTACTCACACAATCTGAGCACATGCTCAACGATTGAGCCTTTCTCCTTTACTTTGTGGACAAAGAATCTTGTCGGAGGTCTCGTACCTCTTAACAAGGGCACAAGCATGAAATCACAATTTCATCTCTTTAGACCATCACTTATGTTCCGTGACGTTTTACAACGTTTTCGGCGCCTTGCTTCTAAGCCATTAAGTATTTTTGTACTGAACTATCGTGTAGTCATCAGAAAACGTGTATGTCGGATGTTCACAGCATCCACAGACGATGCTCGAGGTGCAGCACACCGAGTAGTGCATTAAGGACATAAGCCTTCTGTGCAGCAACGAGGACAATCCTCGGTTTTACAGACTGAGTCTGCAAAGTTTGCTACTATCAACTTTCAACTAAATTTTCTCTAGGAACATATAAAAACAGTAGAGCTATAGCGCAAGCTACATCGTAATTCGTAAAGACCATTAGACTATGTTCATGACAATTAGTTCAATTAATCATATTACTTAAGAACTCCCACTCAAAAAGTACATCTCTCTAGTCATTTGAGTGGTACATGATCCAAATCCACTATCTCAAGTCCGATCATCACGTGAGTCGAGAATAGTTTCAGTGGTAAGCATCTCTATGCTAATCATATCAACTATACGATTCATGCTCGACCTTTCGGTCTCATGTGTTCCGAGGCCATGTCTGCACATGCTAGGCTCGTCAAGCTTAACCCGAGTGTTCCGCGTGCGCAACTGTTTTGCACCCGTTGTATGTGAACGTTGAGTCTATCACACCCGATCATCACGTGGTGTCTTGAAATGACGAACTGTAGCAACGGTGCACAGTCGGGGAGAACACAATTTCGTCTTGAAATTTTAGTGAGAGATCACCTCATAATGCTACCGTCGTTCTAAGCAAAATAAGGTGCATAAAAGGATTAACATCACATGCAATTCATAAGTGACATGATATGGCCATCATCACGTGCTTCTTGATCTCCATCACCAAAGCACCTGGCACGATCTTCTTTTCACCGGCGCCACACCATGATCATCCATCAACGTGTTGCCATCGGGGTTGTCGTGCTACTCATGCTATTACTACTAAAGCTACATCCTAGCAAAATAGTAAACGCATCTGCAAGCACAAACGTTAGTATAAAGACAACCCTATGGCTCCTGCCGGTTGCCGTACCATCGACGTGCAAGTCGATATTTCTATTACAACATGATCATCTCATACATCCAATATATCACATCACATCGTTGGCCATATCACATCACAATCATACCCTGCAAAAACAAGTTAGACGTCCTCTAATTTTGTTGTTGCATCTTTTACGTGGTGACCAAGGGTATCTAGTAGGATGGTATCTTACTTACGCAAACACCACAACGGAGATATATGAGTTGCTATTTAACCTCATCCAAGGACCTCCTCGGTCAAATCCGGTTCAACTAAAGTTGGAGAAACCGTCACTTGCCAGTCATCTTTGAGCAAAGGGGGTTACTCGTAACGATGAAACCAGTCTCTCGTAAGCGTACGAGTAATGTCGGTCCAAGCCGCTTCAATCCAACAATACCGCGGAATCAAGAAAAGACTAAGGAGGGCAGCAAAACGCACATCACCGCCCACAAAAACTTTTGTGTTCTACTCGAGAAGACATCTACGCATGAACCTAGCTCATGATGCCACTGTTGGGGAACGTCGCATGGGAAAAAAAAAATTTCCTACGCGCACGAAGACCTATCATGGTGATGTCCATCTACGAGAGGGGATGAGTGATCTACGTACCCTTGTAGATCGTACAGCAGAAGCGTTAGTGAACGCGGTTGATGTAGTGGAACGCCCTCACGTCCCTCGATCCGCCCCGCGAACAATCCCGCGATCAGTCCCACGATCTAGTACCGAACGGACGGCACCTCCGCGTTCAGCACACGTACAGCTCGACGATGATCTCGGCCTTCTTGATCCAGCAAGAGAGACGGAGAGGTAGAAGAGTTCTCCGGCAGCGTGACGGCGCTCCGGAGGTTGGTGATGACCTTGTCTCAGCAAGGCTCCGCCCGAGCTCTGCAGAAACGCGATCTAGAGGAAAAACCGTGGAGGTATGTGGTCGGGCTGCCGTGGAAAAGTCGTCTCAAATCAGCCCTAAAACCTCCATATATATAGGTGGGAGGGAGGGGAGGAGGCAGCCTCAAAACCTAAAGGTTTGGCCGAAATTGGAGGTGGAGGAGTCCTACTCCAATCCTACTTGGAGTAGGATTCCACCTTCCCACTTGGAAACTCTTTCCACCTTGTGTTTTTTCCTTCTCAAACCTTATGGGCCTTAGTGGGAACTTATTCCAGCCCACTAGGGGCTGGTTTATCTCTTCCCATAGCCCATGAGACCCCTTGGGGCGTGACACCCCTCCCGATGGTCCCCGGCACCCCTCCCGGCACTCCCGGTACACTACCGATGAGCCCGAAACTTTTCCGGTAATGCACGAAAACCTTCCGGTAACCAAATGAGGTCATCCTATATATCAATCTTCGTTTCCGGACCATTCCGGAAACCCTCGTGACGTCCGTGATCTCATCCGGGACTCCGAACAACATTCGGTAACCAACCATATAACTCAAATACGCATAAAACAACGTCGAACCTTAAGTGTGCAGATCCTGCGGGTTCGAGAACTATGTAGACATGACCCGAGTGACTCCTCGGTCAATATCCAATAGCGGGACCTGGATGCCCATATTGGATCCTACATATTCTACGAAGATCTTATCGTTTGAACCTCAGTGCCAAGGATTCATATAATCCCGTATGTCATTCCTTTTGTCCTTCGGTATGTTACTTGCCCGAGATTCGATCGTTAGTATCCGCATACCTATTTCAATCTCGTTTACCGGCAAGTCTCTTTACTAGTTCCGTAATACAAGATCCCGCAACTTACACTAAGTCACATTGCTTGCAAGGCTTGTGTGTGATGTTGTATTACCGAGTGGGCCCCGAGATACCTCTCCGTTCACACGGAGTGACAAATCCCAGTCTTGATCCATACTAACTCAACTAACACCTTCGGAGATACCTATAGAGCATCTTTATAGTCACCCAGTTACGTTGCGACGTTTGATACACACAAAGCATTCCTCCGGTGTCAGTGAGTTATATGATCTCATGGTCATAGGAATAAATACTTGACACGCAGAAAACAGTAGCAACAAAATGACACGATCAACATGCTACGTCTATTAGTTTGGGTCTAGTCCATCACATGATTCTCCTAATGATGTGATCCCGTTATCAAGTGACAACACTTGCCTATGGCCAGGAAACCTTGACCATCTTTGATCAACGAGCTAGTCAACTAGAGGCTTACTAGGGACAGTGTTTTGTCTATGTATCCACACAAGTATTGTGTTTCCAATCAATACAATTATAGCATGGATAATAAACGATTATCATGAACTAAGAAATATAATAATAACTAATTTATTATTGCCTCTAGGGCATATTTCCAACATGGTTTACTACTTTTGATTCTACTACTGCTGCTGGTTCCGTTTTGGGTTTTGATAATTCACCATGCAAGATTGAAGGCATTGGTTCCATTCGAATCAAGATGTTTGATGGCACAATCAGAACTTTGACAGATGTTCGGTATATTCCGAAGATGAAGAGAAATCTTATCTCTGTGAGTGCCCTTGATGCAAAGGGGTACAAGTATTCAGGTGGAGATAGCGTTCTGAAGGTCACCAAAGGTTCTCTCATTGTGATGAAAGGTGACTTAAGTTCGACCAATGGTCTTTATTACCTTCGAGGTTCTACCGTTTCAGGTAACGCTACTCCAGTTATTTCAAAGAATTCTGGTTGTGATGCTTCTAACCTTTGGCATATGCGTCTTGGACATATGAGTGAACTTGGTTTGGCAGAGTTAAATAAGAGAGGTCTTCTTAAAGGATACCAAACTGGTAAATTGAAATTTTGTGAGCATTGTATCTTCGGCAAGCACAAGAGGGTGAAGTTCAACACTTCGACTCATACAACTGAAGGTATTCTTGATTATGTGCATTCTGATTTATGGGGACCATCTCGCAAAAGGTCATTAGGTGGTGCTCGTTACATGTTGACTATTATTGATGATTATTCGAGAAAGGTTTGGCCTTATTTCTTGAAGCATAAATGGCAAGCTTTCTCAGCTTTTAAGGAGTGGAAGATTATGATTGAGAGACAAACTGAAAAGAAGGTAAAAATACTTCGCACTGATAATGGTATGGAATTCTGTTCTAAGCAATTTGGGAATTATTGCAAGTCTGAAGGCATTGTCAGACACCACACCGTTCCTTATACTCCTCAACAAAACGGTGTTGCTGAGCGTATGAACAGGACCATTATTTCCAGAGCCCGTTGCATGTTGTCCAATGCAGGTTTGCATAGGCGTTTTTGGGCTGAGGCCGCTTCCACTGCTTGTTATCTCATCAACCATTCACCATCTATTCCTCTTAATAAGAAAACTCCAATTGAGGTATGGTCTGGTTCACCTGCTGATTATTCACAGTTGAGAGTTTTTGGTTGCACTGCTTATGCTCATGTTGATAATGGAAAGTTGGAGCCTAGGGCTGTTAAGTGCATCTTTCTTGGTTACAAATCTGGTGTTAAAGGTTTTAAATTGTGGAATCCTGAAACACAAAAGATTGTTATTAGCAGGAACGTTATCTTTAATGAATCTGCTATGTTACATGATGTTGCATCTACTAATGTTCCAATTGAGAGTGAACAACAGTCTACTCTTCAGCAGCCTACTGTTCAGGTGGAGCATGTTATTGATTCAGGTGATACTTCTGATAAGGAAAATGCTGATGCACATGATGAACCCGTCTTTGATGATGAACATGTCACTCCAAATCAGCCTATTGTTCCACCCAGTTGGAATCTCGCACGTGACAGAGTTAGGCGGGGTATTAATGCACCTGAGAGGTTAATTGAGGAGTGCAATATTGTTTCTTTTGCTTTATCTGTTGCAGAAGAAATTGAAGGTAATGCTGAGCCTTCTTCATATTCCGAGGCTATTATTTCCGGTGATAGTAATAAGTGGATGACTGCTATGCATGATGAGATGGAATCACTTGAAAAGAATGGCACTTGGGATTTAGTAAGATTACCTAGAGAGAAGAAACCTATTCGTTGCAAGTGGGTTTTCAAAATAAAGGAAGGTGTTTCTCCTGATGATGAGGCAAGATATAAAGCAAGGTTGGTTGCTAAAGGTTATAGCCAAATTCCAGGTATTGACTATAACGAAGTCTTTTCTCCTGTTGTGAAGCATAGCTCTATTCGCACTTTACTTAGTATTGTTGCCATGAAAGATTTTGAGCTTGAACAATTGGATGTTAAAACTGCATTCTTACATGGAGAATTGGAAGAGGATATTTATATGGAACAACCTGAAGGTTTTGTTATTCCTGGAAAAGAAAAGTTTGTCTATAAGTTAAAGAAATCTCTTTATGGATTGAAGCAATCCCCTCGACAGTGGTACAAGAGATTTGACACCTTTATGCTCTCTCAAGGTTTCAAACGGTCTAATTATGATAGTTGTGTTTACTTGAAAACTGTCAATGGTTCAACTATTTATTTGCTCCTTTATGTTGATGATATGTTAATTGCTGCAAAGAGCATGTCAGAGATTGATGAACTAAAGAAGCAATTGAGTAATGAATTTGAGATGAAGGATTTGGGTGCAGCAAAGAAAATACTTGGCATGGAAATATCCAGAGATAGACCATCTGGAAAATTATATCTCAGTCAGAAGGGATATATTGATAAAGTTCTTCGTCGTTTTAATATGCATAATGCCAAGCGAGTAAGTACTCCGTTAGCTGCACACTTCAAATTATCATCAGCCTTATGTCCTGAGTCAGATGCAGATATTGAGTACATGTCTAGAGTTCCCTATTCGAGCGCAGTTGGTTCACTTATGTATGCCATGGTTTGTTCTCGTCCGGATTTATCTTATGCACTGAGTGTTGTTAGTAGATACATGGCTAATCCTGGAAAAGAGCATTGGAATGCAGTTCAGTGGATTTTCAGATACCTACGAGGTACTTCTAATGCTTATTTACAGTTTGGAAAAACTGGAGATGGACTTGTTGGTTTTGTTGATTCTGATTTTGCTGGTGATTTGGATAAGAGAAGATCGCTCACAGGTTATGTTTTCACCATTGGTGGTTGTGCTGTGAGTTGGAGAGCAACTTTGCAGTCTATTGTGGCTTGTTCCACAACTGATGCCGAGTATATGGCTATTTCCGAGGCATGCAAAGAAGCTATCTGGTTGAGAGGTTTGTACACTGAGCTTTGTGGAGATTCATCTTGCCCTACCATATTTTCTGACAGTCAAAGTGCTATATATCTTACAAAGAATCCAATGTATCATGAGAGAACGAAACACATTGACGTCAGATTTCACTATGTTCGAGATGTTGTTGCTAAAGGTGATTTGAAGGTATGCAAGATAAGTACTCATGATAATCCAGCTGATATGATGACAAAGCGAGTTCCTACCAATAAGTTTGAGCTTTGCTCAGGCTTAGTTGGTATTTCTCACTAGTCCTATGGACTTTGACGCACGAGGTGTTTAAGCTGATTTGGATGGAGTTATTCACTTTCTTCGACTACTGGAGGGAATTTGGCTCAAGGTGGAGATTGTTAAATTATGATCCAAATTCTACCGTATTGGACTAGACGTAGTACAATCGGTGTGGGCCTTTGCGTTGGTACCGACGCGTACGAGTACAACTCGTTTACTTGTCCTCCAAGGACTCTTATGTATTGCCCCTCATATATACTTCATGTAGTCGCACCTAAAGACGGTCTGTCGTCTCGTGCTTGTAATACTCCACCCTGATAGTGATTGCGCCTTCGTGCGTCCGTGGTTTTCTCCCGCAAGGGTTTCCACGTAAAAATCCGTGTCTCTCGTGTCTCGTTGATCTCGTTTTATCTAACACTGTTCATGAAAGAACGGTCAAATTGGACGTCTCTAAAGAGCCGCTAGTCTCACTCGAGCGGCCCTTCGTTGCACGTCAGGGGAAGCGCGGAAGACGAACATGACTTCATAACTCGCATCCCTTTTGAAGTGCGGAAGACGAACGAGACTTCATAACTCGCATCCCTCTTTCAAGTCACCTCCCATTCGTGATTCATAACGCTCTCTCTCTCTCTCCTCACTGCCTCCTCGTTTTCTCCTCTGATGGAATGCCCGTCGCGCGCACTGTCGCCTCATCCGCATCATCACCGGCAGCAACCCAGTTCAAGACCGACGGGTGGCCGGCCTCGCGAACAGTGGCATTGGCCCGATGGCGGCCATCCGCGCATCGTCCTTCGTCTGCACCAGATCGCATCCTTCAACCAATTCAGTGTCGGTCGCTTCGGTTTTGCCTCTGATTCCACACCTGGTGATCCTGGGTTCCAATGCATCATCAGAGGGGATCCAATCTGGTGCGCCGCTATTTGGAACCCCACTGGCCAGAGGTTTTTTTTACCCCACTCGGAGGTTTTCTGTACGAGCCCTACCCCTTGATTTATATAGATAGGGGGTCTAGGATTATAGTAGGTAAGTTATGTAGAAGGTAAACATGTTGTAGATCACCTCTTAATTAACCTTGAAGTATGCGCCAAATCTTTAGAAACATTCCTTCTATGCAGCATGGGTCGTATTGACATGGCCCACAGGTGAACTCGCATGAGGCTGTACGGCCTGGCCCACCTGGTCGGGGGATAAGTGATGAGTGACCCCTAATCCGAGACATCATAATAGACGACAAATCCCGATAATATCTATACCTAAGTAATGCCTAATCAGTTAATCAACAATGCCCTATTGTAGCAATAGATAAGCAACATGAAGAAAATCACTGCACTATTGCAGCAATGCTTAAGCAATATTAATATCATTTACAAACCCCTGTTAATATTCTTATTAATATTCATGGAAATATAGCTATGGCACAAACTACCTTCTCTAGTGATGACACATGATGTGGCGTGTCCATGTTGGTGGTGATCGGTGAGCATGGGTCGCGGCCTCGCTGGGTGATCAAGCAATGGTGTCAATGAGGCAGGCATGGAGAGTCGGTAAATGCTCAGGCTTCAGGAGAACGAGAACGGGGGGAATAGATCTGTGCCAGCATGGTGTGTGTGTTGTGGCCTTCATTTGTGTAAATCATTTTGAGAGCAAATCGCTAATCAATTGATGCATTGATGTGGGTGTATGGGTGTAGATTTGCATAAATAATTTTGAGCAGAATCGTTGATCAACCCTGCTAGAAGATACTATTACTTGGGCTAGGCCAATTTGTTTTCTTTGCAAGCTGCATACATGCAGATGATATGTCTTGGCTAGGTTAGTGAGGGAGTACGGGACTTAGGGTTCCTCGGACGGCCGACCCATCTCTTACAAGCTGAACTAATGGGTCGTGTTCTTGAAGACCGATTGCGTGACGACCTCATGTTCAGGAAGGAAAGCTCTGAAGACTCTCGGGTGTCATTCAAGTTAAGTAGGCTAGATCGGTGCATATGTCCCCTACTGGAGGTCGATTGTAGTAATCCTAGGAACCCCTGGTGTCTATATAAACCAGAGTGTTTCATCCGTATAGGCAGGTTGACTCATCTAGTGTTTTAGCTCACATGATCTCGAGGTAGATCAATTCTGTAATTCTTATCCACATCAATAGATAATTTGATCAAGACAGGATGAACAAGTGCCCAAGGTAATTATGTCAACATCTTCCTCACCAGCCTATCACACCTTCTCATCTCAGGAGCCACATTACTAGATTCACTCCCACTAGACCTTCATGCCTCAGTAGACTTGTGTGGGTTAAGTTCCTCATCAATCCCCTCCTCCTAAGAGAACTCCTAACTGCCAGTTATACTTGTTGCATCAACAATCTCAATGTTAGTGTCATTTCTTACCATCAATTGTGCATTTACATCCATCTCCATATTATCCTCATCAACCACCTCTCTTGTCTAACATTTCCTGATTTTTCACTGGCATGAACGTTTGAGCAGTAATTCCGCCTTATTCCTCCTGTGATAATGAAGAGTAGTTGACAATGTTTGACCTCGCCATTTCATAATGAAGCATGGCAACCAGCTAATGTTGAGACAAAATGACTGGAAGGAAATCATGAGCATGTTTCTCTCCATCTTTGTAACTAGTTTCTTCATCTTTTGTTTTTGTAGCCATGTTTATTTTCTATTGTCTATCATCATATTCTTCCAACTTCTCAATGAAATTATCAGGACTTCTCTTGAGCTACTACCGTCCAATATCACAGAACCATGCACCACTACAAATTCCAAAATAAATACATAATGTCCAAATCTTAGAGAAAAGGGTTTGATAGTTCTGACATCAATAAGCATCCCGACCACAAGAAGATCTGCATACCAATAGACTCAACAACCCCAACTAATGAACCAACCTCACATATATGTCACGCCTCTTTGGGCAATCCTTTTACTCTAATTGACATAGACCACATTCTCCCCACTTGTTCCACTTCATTAGTCGCATTATCAACTTCAATGGATGCATTTGCGACCTTTACTTTAAACTCCTCAAAACCTTTTAATTTTTTTAAAATTTCCACTCTTGGAAACCGTGCCATTCTCTCCCGAACTTGATTGCCCAACAAGGCCGTGATGTGTGCTGACTGGTGGCCACCAACACGGCTAGCACACTACATTACCTCTCATCTCTTGAGAAGGTAGTCTATGCCACATCGACCTTTTCCTTGAATATTGATAAGAATATTGATAAGATTTTGCAAATGATATTAATTTTGCTTATGCATTGCTGCAACAAGGCATTGCTAATTAACTGATTGGGCATTATTTAGGGATATATATTATCGAGATTTGTCATTTGGGTTCAACATGATTCTCGGAAAAAATTATTGAGTTGATCTAATGCCTTTTGTTGATTTATTGTGTTGGTTTTCAATTACCAATGTTTCTTCAAATTACATATTGGTTGATGAAATTACAGAGATGATCTTTAATAAGAATTTTGAGACAAATATAATGTGAGCAATTGAGGAGATTCATATGACTTGGCGATAGTTGTTGTAACTATTATTAATCAAGAAGATGATGGTCCTGCATAATACAATGTTGACATCAACATGGATGATGACAATAATGTGACTGATCATGTACCGGTATTCAATTCAACTGCTATAGAAACTAGTAGGCTTGATGGAGTAGCGATTTTTCTTATGAATATTTATGACCCAAGAAACTTCACTACTATTGAGATAACAAATCAAGGTGACATTTCACACACAAAACATACACATATAACAATTATCATTTCGATGTTTGTACTAAGGAGCCTCAGCTTCTAGCTTTGCCCCGGGCCTATGAAATCTCAGGACGGCTCTGCGTCTCTGAAGTCTGAACCGAGTCTATGCCATTTTCTCCTGAACTTGCTGCCATTGCAAAGTGGTCTCTCTCACCAAGGAGTGTCCTCCCAAACACCATCTTGCCCACATCAACTTTTTTCCTTTCGAAAAGGAGGATAACACCCTATCGACACCAGCTGTCAACATGTGTTTGACAGTTCTCTGTTTTAAAAGAGTAAAGTTGTATAGTCTTGGGAATTATATGTACCATGGTGTCATCGTAGACGTCGGGGGCAACGGCGGCAAGACCAGTCCGTCCATGGGCTCGCTAAGAGAATCAAGGAGAGGAGGCTGAGCTCGCGAGGAGAATCGAGGAGAGAAGCCTGGGAGCGCCGTTTGGCCATCTTCAACAGCACTGAAGACGTACGAAGCTGGGGCCTCAATTTCACTGCCGATCAGGCGTATGATCTACAGTCGTAAAATCCTGCCGGATCGGTGACCTCCATCATCCTCGCGATCTCCTCCAAGTACCCCTCGACCTTGTAGAAATCATTCGCCGCCGACAATTGGCTCTGCGGTTTATGCTCCGGCACCGGCGCTGCGGGCGGAGCGTTCCATTGCCCCTGGACCTGCTGCTGGTTGTGCATGGTATCCATGTAGAAGTAGTTGCCGCTGTCCACCGTGCCCGTCTGACTGACGTACTGGTGCTGCTCGGGGATGCACGGGGCGGCGGCTGCGGGAGCCTGCAGGCAGTTGATGTACTCGTCGCTGACCTCCGACGACTCGAAGCTCCCCGTGTTGGAGCTCGAGTCGGCTGCGGACACCGCCGGCGCCGGCCTCCACGGCTGCTGCTGCTGCTTCCGGTAGGTGATGGTCCTCCTGAAGATCCTGCAGATGGTCCACACCTCCTGAATTTTTAGGTTGCGAGCGCACACGTCAGAGGGTCAATGTTACGCTTATTCGACACCACACGTGACCCGGAACGGTCGCCGGTAGGGTAGCCGCACCGTGACTTTGTGTGGAAATGGAATGCACAAGTAGACCACTTACAGCTTCCTGCATGCTCGGGGAGGAGTTTGTGGCCGCCGCGGCGGCGGCCGGCGGCAGGCGGAACTCGTGCATCATCCAGTCGGTCTTGGTGCCCTTGCCGGCGCTGCCGCGGTAGTAGACGAGCGACTTCTTCAGCCCGATGGACACGCCGGAGGCACGGCCGGCGGCTGCAGAGTAGATTGGCCGGTCGATCCCGGTGGCCTTCCAGAAGCCGGAGCCGGTGACCCGGTTGGGCCGGATGCTGTTGCGGTACTTCCTCCCTCTCAGGCAGAAAAAGTACCACTCTTTCTCCCCACCAACCGTGCTCGCCTCTGCACAATTTGTCACACTATATCAGATAAAATGTCTTGTTCCAGAAAAGAAACTGTACTTGATTATCAAGCCCTGGGGCATGATGATGCATGGAGAGAAATTAAGAAATAACTTACTGGGGAGATCCCATGGGTCGTGCTTGTAGATGTCAATCTCCCGGATGACCTCGATCCTGAGGGACTTCCTGGCCACCTTCCGCCGGAGGTAGAAGGTGACCAGCTCCTCATCGGTGGGGTGGAACCGGTACCCCGGCAGCACCACGTCCTCCTCCTCATCATCATCGTCTCCGGCGCCGCCCAGCACCACCTCCCCGTCGCTCGTCGCCTTCTCCATCTCCATGACGGTCATGTCCGCCTTGGCCACCATGGCAGATCAATCAATCTCAGCTAGCTCCTCTTGTGATATCGCCTTTGTTCTTGGGGCCCTTCTTGGTTTCTTTCACCTAATACGTACGTCTTGCTTGCTGCTGCTTCTCTGCGCTTAGCTCTATGGATCTTTTTGCCAAGTGTATGTTGCGCACAGACGTACGTTGTATATATAGCAAGCTCTTGGACTCTTGGTTGCCAGGAAGGTGAAAGCTTCCGGGGATTTATAAATGAGGCGGGCGAGAGCTCTGCAACAAAGACGTTTAGGAGGTGACATAATTCCGGTCTAAGTGGCTTCGTTTGACTTCTCCCGCCACAGTCGATCGTGACGAATCTTCACAGCAGCAGCTTCTCGTTTACTGGCCATAGCTGTGCTTCTCGTTTAAGAGTGGTAATTTGTCTGTGCGCATGGGAAAAAAATAGGTTAATTTGCATGCAAGAAGAGTAGCCGGCCACGCCCCAATCGAGTCACTATCGTGTGCGTGCAGGTGTGGAAGAGAAACTAATTAATCAAAAGGCATGAGCTCATACTGACATATAGCCCTTGACTGAGTTCGAGAGAAAGGAATATGTTATATGTGCAAACGTATTCAGTTTTGATGGTGTCACAGAGATTAACTGAGAGATGTTTTCATTCTTTGAGTGAAGAGATTGAGAGATCTTAGTTGGACGACTTCTTTCTTTCTTTGTGATGACGCACGTGATGCTAAACAGCTCACAAAAAAAATTGGGAAACGATTGGGAACGGCGAGCCGGCCGAACGCTCGGGCGGTAGCTTCCCCACACTTCAAAATAATCATCAGAAAGGCAACACATGTATCTTATCCTTGTTGGAATTAACCACGACGACGTGTACGGCTTAAACTCGTAACCATCACCGAATAGGATCAATACAAAGCAACAGGAACGACACATCCCTGATTTTCCAATTAACTCGTCGAGTTCGTGTTCACCTGAGTTGCTAGTCAAGAATCGATCCAGCTACGTGTGTGACTGCTTCCAATATACGTACGTGTGCAATTCGTCGGGGTTAGCCAGTTTGGTACGTGCGTATCTCCAGCCGAGTTCGTCCTTCCGTTGGAAAGTAATCAACGAATCGATGAGTCGACGTCGGAACAGTGTCAAAAATTGATATTTAGAACGAGGTTGATATTCTAGTAACGAAAGATCATGTCGGAGGACGACAAGACCAAGCAGCAGGCGGCGTACTCCGGTGCGGCTAAAGTATTTGCTGCTCAGGCGAGTTCGTCGTACCCACAATTTGATCGCGAGAACTTCGGGATCTGAAAGGCACTGATGGAGTGTGGTCTCCGCGCCAACGTGTTGTGGGACGCAGTCGATCCAGGAGGCGACACTTTCAAGAAGGGGGAGCCGAGCACTCGAAGGATCGGCAGGCGGCATCGGCGATTTACTCGGTGATGTCGGTGGATGTCCTCCAACACCTGATCGCCAAAGAAACGGCGAAGGAGGTGTGGGATACCTTGGAGCTCATGTTCGAGGGACACGACCGCGTTAAGCAAGCCAATCTCCAAACTCTCTTAAGGAACTATGAGACTTTGGTCATGGACGACAATGAGTCCGTGGACGTGTTCGCTTCACGCGTAGCTACTCTCGTCAATCGGATCCGCGCACTTCGAGAAAACCTCACGGAGGCCTCAGTTGTCCGTCGGTTCTTGCGCGCGGCTCCTCTCCGGTACCTGTAAATTGTCACGGCGATCGAGCAGTGCGTCGATCTCGCGACACTCTCCATTGATGATCTCGTCGGATGCTACAAGGCTCATGACGAGCGTATGCGGTATAGTCTCGGGGACGGGAGGAATGATGAGCATGTCATGCTCACGTGGGCTCAATGGTAAGCGCTGGACTCAAGGAGAGGAGGTGAGGGCTCAAGCAGAAACACTCGCCAAGATCGTGCGCCAAACGAACAAATTCAGAAGAACGCCAGCGACGACGCTCCGAAGAAGAAAAAGAAGTTCGACAAGCGCAAGATCAAGTGTCACAATTGTGGCATAATGGGGCACTTCAAGTCGGAGTGCAAGAATCCCCCAAAGGAGAAGGCGCTCATGGCCCAGCAAGGAGATGAAGGTGACATGATGTTGATGTGTGAACTCGTGGACGACGAGGATCCAGTTCTTCAAGTGTCGGCTAAAGAAATTGTCGCACTCCATGAAGAAAAAGTTTGCTCTCAACTGTTGGGGAACGTCGCATGGGAAACAAAAATTTTCCTACGCGCACGAAGACCTATCATGGTGATGTCCATCTACGAGAGGGGATGAGTGATCTACGTACCCTTGTAGATCGTACAACAGAAGCGTTAGAGAACGCGGTTGATGTAGTGGAACGTCCTCACGTCCCTCGATCCGCCCCGCGAACAATCCCGCGATCAGTCCCACGATCTAGTACCGAACGGACGGCACCTCCGCGTTCAGCACACGTACAGCTCAACGATGATCTCGGCCTTCTTGATCCAGCAAGAGAGACGGAGAGGTAGAAGAGTTCTCCGGCAGCGTGACGGCGCTCCGGAGGTTGGTGATGATCTTGTCTCAGCAGGGCTACGCCCGAGCTCCGCAGAAACACGATCTAGAGGAAAAACTATGGAGGTATGTGGTCGGGCAGCCGTGAGAAAGTCGTCTCAAATCTGCCCTAAAAGCCCCATATATATAGGAGGAGGGAGGGGGACCTTGCCTTGGGGTCCAAGGGATCCCCAAGGGGTCGGCCGAGCTAGGGGGGAGGACTCTCCCCCCCCCCCAAACCGAGTCCTACTTGGTTTGGTGGGAGGGAGTCCTTCCCCCTTCCCACTTCTTCCTTTTTTTTCCTTTCCTTTGATTTTTTCTCCCTTGGCGCATAGGGGATTGGTGGGCTGTCCCACCAGCCCACTAAGGGCTGGTGTGACCCCCCCAAATGCCTATGGGCTTCCCCGGAGTGGGTTGCCCCCCTCCGGTGAACTCCCGGAACCCATTCGTCATTCCCGGTACATTCCCGGTAACTCCGAAAAACCTTCCGGTAATCAAATGAGGTCATCCTATATATCAATCTTCGTTTCCGGACTATTCCGGAAACCCTCGTGACGTCCGTGATCTCATCCGGGGCTCCGAACAACATTCGGTAACCAACCATATAACTCAAATACGCATAAAACAACGTCGAACCTAAAGTGTGCAGACCCTGCGGGTTCGAGAACTATGTAGACATGACCCGAGAGACTCCTCGGTCAATATCCAATAGCGGGACCTGGATGCCCATATTGGATCCTACATATTCTACGAAGATCTTTATCGTTTGAACCTCAGTGTCAAGGATTCGTATAATCCCGTATGTCATTCCCTTTGTCCTTCGGTATGTTACTTGCCCGAGATTCGATCGTCAGTATCCGCATACCTATTTCAATCTCGTTTACCGGCAAGTCTCTTTACTCGTTCCGCAATACAAGATCCCGCAACTTACACTAAGTTACATTGCTTGCAAGGCTTGTGTGTGATGTTGTATTACCGAGTGGGCCCCGAGATACCTCTCCGTCACACGGAGTGACAAATCCCAGTCTTGATCCATACTAACTCAACTAACACCTTCGGAAATACCTGTAGAGCATCTTTATAGTCACCCAGTTACGTTGCGACGTTTGATACACACAAAGCATTCCTCCGGTGTCAGTGAGTTATATGATCTCATGGTCATAGGAATAAATACTTGACACGCAGAAAACAGTAGCAACAAAATGACACGATCAACATGCTACGTCTATTAGTTTGGGTCTAGTCCATCACGTGATTCTCCCAATGACGCGATCCAGTTATCAAGCAACAACACCTTGTTCATAATCAGAAGACACTGATTATCATCGATCAACTGGCTAGCCAACTAGAGGCATGCTAGGGACGGTGTTTTGTCTATGTATCCACACATGTAAATGAGTCTTCATTCAATACAATTATAGCATGGATAATAAATTATTATCTTGATACAGGAATTATAATAATAACTATACATTTATTATTGCCTCTAGGGCATAATTCCAACAGTCTCCCACTTGCACTAGAGTCAATAATCTAGCCCTCACATCACCATGTGAATTACATTGTAATAAATCTAACACCCATACAGTTCTGATGTCGATCATGTTTTGGCCGTGGAAGAGGCTTAGTTAGCGGGTCTGCTACATTCAGATCCGTGTGCACTTTGCATATATTTACGTCCTCCTCCTCGACGTAGTCGCGGATGAGGTTGAAGCGTCGTTTGATGTGTCTGGTCTTCTTGTGAAACCTTGGTTCCTTTGCTAAGGCAATGGCACCAGTGTTGTCACAGAACAAGGTTATTGGATCCAGTGCACTTGGCACCACTCCAAGATCCGTCATGAACTGCTTCATCCAGACACCCTCCTTGGCCGCCTCCGAGGCAGCCATGTACTCTGCTTCACATGTAGAATCAGCTACGACGCTTTGCTTGGAACTGCACCAGCTTACTGCACCCCCATTAAGAATAAATATGTATCCGGTTTGCGACTTAGAGTCGTCCGGATCTGTGTCAAAGCTTGCATCGACGTAACCTTTTACGGCGAGCTCTTCGTCACCTCCATACACGAGAAACATCTCCTTAGTCCTTTTCAGGTACTTCAGGATATTCTTGACCGCCGTCCAGTGATCCACTCCTGGATTACTCTGGAACCTACCTGCCATACTTATGGCCAGGCTAACATCCGGTCTAGTGCACAGCATTGCATACATGATAGAGCCTATGGCTGAAGCATAGGGGACGGAGCGCATATGCTCTCTATCTTCATCAGTTGCTGGGCACTGAGTCTTACTCAATCTCGTACCTTGTAACACTGGCAAGAACCCTTTCTTGGACTGTTCCATTTTGAACCTCTTCAAAACTTTATCAAGGTACGTGCCTTGTGAAAGTCCTATCAGGCGTTTTGATCTATCCCTATAGATCTTAATGCCCAGTATGTAAGCAGCTTCTCCTAGGTCCTTCATAGAGAAACTTTCATTCAAGTAACCTTTTATGCTCGCCAAAAGCTCTACGTTGTTTCCAATCAGTAATATGTCATCCACATATAATATTAGAAACGCCACAGAGCTCCCACTCACTTTCTTGTAAATACAAGATTCTCCAACCACTTGTATAAACCCAAATGCTTTGATCACCTCATCAAAGCGTTTGTTCCAACTCCGAGATGCTTGCACCAGTCCATAAATGGATCGCTGGAGCTTGCACACCTTGTTAGCATTTTCAGGATCGACAAAACCTTCGGGTTGCATCATATACAACTCTTCCTTAAGGAAACCGTTAAGGAACGCCGTTTTGACATCCATCTGCCATATTTCATAATCGAAAAATGCAGCTATCGCTAACATGATTCTGACGGACTTAAGCATCGCTACGGGAGAGAAAGTCTCATCGTAGTCAATTCCTGGAACTTGCGAAAAACCCTTTGCCACAAGTCGAGCTTTATAAACGGTCACATTACCGTCAGCGTCCGTCTTCTTCTTAAAAATCCATTTGTTCTGAATAGCCTTGCGGCCCTCAGGCAGCATCTCCAAAGTCCACACTTTGTTCTCATACATGGATCCTATCTCGGATTTCATGGCCTCTAGCCATTTGTCGGAATCTGGGCCCACCATTGCTTCTTCATAATTTGCAGGTTCATTGTTGTCTAACAACATGATTGATAAGACGGGATTACCGTACCACTCTGGAGCAGCACGTGATCTCGTCGACCTGCGTGGTTCAACAGAAACTTGAACTGGAGTTTCATGATCATCATCATTAACTTCCTCCTCAACCGGCGTCGCAATGACAGAGGTTTCCCCTTGCCCTGCGCCACCATCCAGAGGGATGAGAGGTTCGACAACCTCGTCAAGTTCTATCTTCCTCCCACTCAATTCTCTCGAGAGAAACTCCTTCTCGAGAAAAGTTCCGTTCTTAGCAACAAACACTTTGCCCTCGGATTTGAGATAGAAGGTGTACCCAACTGTCTCTTTTGGGTAACCTATGAAGACGCACTTTTTCGCTTTGGGTTCCAGCTTTTCAGGCTGAAGCTTTTTGACATAAGCATCACATCCCCAAACTTTAAGAAACGACAACCTTGGCCTTTTGCCATACCACAGTTCGTATGGCGTCGTCTCAACGGATTTTGATGGTGCCCTATTTAAAGTGAATGCAGCTGTTTCTAATGCATAACCCCAAAAAGATAACGGCAAATCAGTAAGAGACATCATAGATCGCACCATCTCTAACAAAGTACGATTACGACGTTCGGACACACCATTACGCTGTGGTGTTCCAGGCGGTGTTAACTGTGAAACAATTCCACATTGTTTTAAGTGAGTACCAAACTCGAAACTCAGATATTCACCCCCACGATCAGACCGTAGGAACTTGATCTTCTTGTTACGATGATTTTCCACTTTACTCTGAAATTGCTTGAACTTTTCAAATGTTTCAGACTTGTGCTTCATTAAGTAGACATAACCATATCTACTTAAATCGTCAGTGAAGGTGAGAAAATAATGATATCCGCCGCGTGCCTCCACGCTCATTGGACCACACACATCGGTATGTATGATTTCCAACAAGTCACTTGCACGCTCCATTGTTCCGGAGAACGGAGTCTTAGTCATCTTGCCCATGAGGCATGGTTCGCACGTGTCAAGTGAATCAAAGTCAAGTGACTCTAAAAGTCCATCAGCATGGAGTTTCTTCATGCGCTTTACACCAATATGACCCAAGCGGCAGTGCCACAAAAATATGGCGCTATCATTGTTTACTCTAACTCTTTTGGTCTCGATGTTATGTATATGCGTATCGCTATCGAGATTCAATATGAACAATCCTCTCACATTCGGTGCATGACCATAAAAGATGTTACTCATAGAAATAGAACAACCATTATTCTCAGACTTAAAAGAGTAACCGTCTCGCAATAAACAAGATCCAGATATAATGTTCATGCTCAACGCAAGCACTAAATAACAATGATTTAAGTTCATCACTAATCCCGGTGGTAGTTGAAGTGACACGGTGCCGACGGCGATTGCATCAACCTTGGAACCGTTTCCTACGCGCATCGTCACTTCGTCTTTCGCCAGCCTCCGTCTATTCCGCAGTTCCTGCTTCGAGTTGCAAATGTGAGCAACAGAACCGGTATCAAATACCCAGGCACTACTACGAGAGCCGGTTAAGTACACATCAATAACATGTATATCAAATATACCTGATTTTTCTTTGCCCGCCTTCTTATCTGCCAGATACTTGGGGCAATTGCGCTTCCAGTGACCCATACCCTTGCAATAGAAGCACTCTGTTTCAGGCTTAGGTCCAGCCTTGGGTTTCTTCGGCGGATTGGCAACAGGCTTGCCGCTCTTCTTCGAATTGCCCTTCTTGCCTTTGCCGTTTCTCTTGAAACTAGTGGTCTTGCTCACCATCAACACTTGATGTTCTTTACGGAGTTCAGACTCTGCGACTTTCAGCATCGCAAACAACTCGCCGGGAGACTTGTTCATCCCTAGCATGTTGTAGTTCAACACAAAGCCTTTGTAGCTTGGCGGCAGTGATTGAAGGATTCTGTCAGTGATAGCTTCTTGCGGGAGTTCAATCCCCAGTTCAGCTAGACGGTTTGAGTACCCAGACATTTTGAGCACATGTTCACTGACAGACGAGTTTTCCTCCATCTTGCAAGCATAGAATTTATCGGAGGTCTCATACCTCTCGATCCGGGCGTTCTTCTGAAAGATAAACTTCAACTCCTGGAACATCTCAAATGCTCCATGACGCTCAAAGCGACGTTGAAGTCCCGGTTCTAAGCCATACAAGACTGCACATTGAACTATTGAGTAGTCCTCCTTACGTGCCAACCATGCGTTCTTAACATCCTGATCAGCCGTAGCGGGTGGTTCATCTCCTAGCGCAGCATTAAGGACATAATCCTTCTTTCCAGCTTGTAAGATTAGCTTAAGATTACGAGCCCAGTCTACAAAGTTGCTTCCATCATCTTTCAATTTAGCTTTCTCTA
Organism: Hordeum vulgare subsp. vulgare; assembly: GCF_904849725.1. Lineage (NCBI taxonomy): Eukaryota > Viridiplantae > Streptophyta > Magnoliopsida > Poales > Poaceae > Hordeum > Hordeum vulgare. The sequence continues at coordinate 536,937,861 of NC_058522.1, read as the reverse complement.
GGAACGTATTAAAATTGGGGATGACACTTGCGTGAGCCATGATCTACAACAAAAATATATTGAAAGTGGACTTAGACTATGTTCAAGATAATTAGAGTTCAACTTAATCAAATTACATGCTAAACTCCCACTCAAAAAGTACATCTCTCTAGTCATTTGAGTGGTTCATGATCCACCTACACTATCCCAAGTCCGATCATCACGTGAGTCGGGAGTAGTTTCAGTGGTAAGCATCCCTATGCTAATCATATCATCTATATGATTCATGATCGACCTTTCGGTCTCATGTGTTCCGAGGCCATGTCTGCACATGCTAGGCTCGTCAAGCTTAACCCGAGTGTTCCGCGTGCGCAACTGTTTTGCACCCGTTGTATGTGAACGTTGAGTCTATCACACCCGATCATCACGTGGTGTCTCGAAACGACGAACTGTAGCAACGGTGCACAGTCGGGGAGAACACAATTTCGTCTTGAAATTTTAGTGAGAGATCACCTCATAATGCTACCGTCGTTCTAAGCAAAATAAGGTGCATAAAAGGATTAACATCACATGCAATTCATAAGTGACATGATATGGCCATCATCACGTGCTTCTTGATCTCCATCACCAAAGCACCGGCACGATCTTCTTGTCACCGGCGCCACACCATGATCATCCATCAATGTGTTGCCATCGGGGTTGTCGTGCTACTTATGCTATTACTACTAAAGCTACATCCTAGCAAAATAGTAAACGCATCTGCAAGCACATATGTTAGTATAAAGACAACCCTATGGCTCCTGCCGGTTGCCGTACCATCGACGTGCAAGTCGATATTTCTATTACAACATGATCATCTCATACATCCAATATATCACATCACATCATTGGCCATATCACATCACAATCATACCCTGCAAAAACAAGTTAGACGTCCTCTAATTTTGTTGTTGCATGTTTTACGTGGTGACCAAGGGTATCTAGTAGGATCGCATCTTACTTACGCAAACACCACAACGGAGATATATGAGTTGCTATTTAACCTCATCCAAGGACCTCCTCGGTCAAATCCGATTCAACTAAAGTTGGAGAAACCGTCACTTGCCAGTCATCTTTGAGCAAAGGGGGTTACTCGTAACGATGAAACCAGTCTCTCGTAAGCGTACGAGTAATGTCGGTCCAAGCCGCTTCAATCCAACAATACCGCGGAATCAAGAAAAGACTAAGGAGGGTAGCAAAACGCACATCACCGCCCACAAAACCTTTTGTGTTCTACTCGAGAAGACATCTACGCATGAACCTAGCTCATGATGCCACTGTTGGGGAACGTCGCATGGGAAACAAAAATTTTCCTACGCGCACGAAGACCTATCATGGTGATGTCCATCTACGAGAGGGGATGAGTGATCTACGTACCCTTGTAGATCGTACAGCAGAAGCGTTAGAGAACGCGGTTGATGTAGTGGAACGTCCTCACGTCCCTCGATCCGCCCCGCGAACAATCCCGCGATCAGTCCCACGATCTAGTACCGAACGGACGGCACCTCCGCGTTCAGCACACGTACAGCTCGACGATGATCTCGGCCTTCTTGATCCAGCAAGAGAGACGGAGAGGTAGAAGAGTTCTCCGGCAGCGTGACGGCGCTCCGGAGGTTGGTGATGATCTTGTCTCAGCAGGGCTCCGCCCGAGCTCCGCAGAAACACGATCTAGAGGAAAAACTATGGAGGTATGTGGTCGGGCAGCCGTGAGAAAGTCGTCTCAAATCTGCCCTAAAAGCCCCATATATATAGGAGGAGGGAGGGGGACCTTGCCTTGGGGTCCAAGGGATCCCCAAGGGGTCGGCCGAGCCAGGGGGGAGGACTCTCCCCCCCCCCCCCAAACCGAGTCCTACTTGGTTTGGTGGGAGGGAGTCCTTCCCCCTTCCCACTTCTTCCTTTTTTTTCCTTTCCTTTGATTTTTTCTCCCTTGGCGCATAGGGGATTGGTGGGCTGTCCCACCAGCCCACTAAGGGCTGGTGTGACCCCCCCAAATGCCTATGGGCTTCCCCGGAGTGGGTTGCCCCCCTCCGGTGAACTCCCGGAACCCATTCGTCATTCCCGGTACATTCCCGGTAACTCCGAAAAACCTTCCGGTAATCAAATGAGGTCATCCTATATATCAATCTTCGTTTCCGGACTATTTCGGAAACCCTCGTGACGTCCGTGATCTCATCCGGGACTCCGAACAACATTCGGTAACCAACCATATAACTCAAATACGCATAAAACAACGTCGAACCTAAAGTGTGCAGACCCTGCGGGTTCGAGAACTATGTAGACATGACCCGAGAGACTCCTCGGTCAATATCCAATAGCGGGACCTGGATGCCCATATTGGATCCTACATATTCTACGAAGATCTTTATCGTTTGAACCTCAGTGCCAAGGATTCGTATAATCCCGTATGTCATTCCCTTTGTCCTTCGGTATGTTACTTGCCCGAGATTCGATCGTCAGTATCCGCATACCTATTTCAATCTCGTTTACCGGCAAGTCTCTTTACTCGTTCCGCAATACAAGATCCCGCAACTTACACTAAGTTACATTGCTTGCAAGGCTTGTGTGTGATGTTGTATTACCGAGTGGGCCCCGAGATACCTCTCCGTCACACGGAGTGACAAATCCCAGTCTTGATCCATACTAACTCAACTAACACCTTCGGAAATACCTGTAGAGCATCTTTATAGTCACCCAGTTACGTTGCGACGTTTGATACACACAAAGCATTCCTTCGGTGTCAGTGAGTTATATGATCTCATGGTCATAGGAATAAATACTTGACACGCAGAAAACAGTAGCAACAAAATGACACGATCAACATGCTACGTTTATTAGTTTGGGTCTAGTCCATCACGTGATTCTCCCAATGACGCGATCCAGTTATCAAGCAACAACACCTTGTTCATAATCAGAAGACACTGATTATCATCGATCAACTGGCTAGCCAACTAGAGGCATGCTAGGGACGGTGTTTTGTCTATGTATCCACACATGTAAATGAGTCTTCATTCAATACAATTATAGCATGGATAATAAACTATTATCTTGATACAGGAATTATAATAATAACTATACATTTATTATTGCCTCTAGGGCATAATTCCAACATCAACATCATGGTTCGGAAACCCGTACCGATGCTATGAATGCGGGGGGTGATTCCGAAACTTATATCAATGCTACGGGTGTAATGCTATCTTTGCTGGAGCGAAGGAAGCGCTCATTGCATGCGCTCGTCGTGGAGAAGCGGCCTTGTTACAAACATGAGGGGTGATTCCAAAATTCGTGTCGAAGCTATTGACGCGATGCATAAGTCTGAAATTTGTGTCGATGCTACGGATACGAATGTCACTTTGGTGTACGTGGCGCCTGAAGACCACGAATCAAAGTATGCTGATGCAAAATTACACACGTGCGCACCGGCCTTGTCATGTTGTCCAGTAACAGGCGAAGACATGGTGTCAAAAGTACACTACACACCTGTGATGGTGACGAAAAACCATAGCACACGACGAGCTATGCCGCTCGGACCTGATGAGAATCGCGTCGTGTCAGAGGATGGCAAAGCGAGGGAAAAAGATCCACTCCCGGCTGTGGATGTGGAGATTCCATATTTTCGACCGTGAATTCACGGACAAGCAGCCGTCCGGTCTGCTACGGTCGCTCGGCCAGAAGACCCGAAGCTGGCTGTCCCGATCAGCAGAAAAGGATGTGGACTAGGTTGTAGTATCCTACGTAGTAGTAGCAGTACGTCTTCAGCGACCGGGCATATGGAGCAGGACGTGGTGGATTTTTTCCATCACATGAAGAAGCTCTACAAGTAGTTCATATGGCTCGAGGGAGCTGTTGGGGAACCTCGCATGGGAAACAAAAAATTTCCTACGCGCACGAAGACCTATCATGGTGATGTCCATCTACGAGAGGGGATGAGTGATCTACGTACCCTTGTAGATCGTATAGCAGAAGCGTTAGTGAACACGGTTGATGTAGTGGAACGTCCTCATGTCCCTCGATCCGCCCCGCGAACAATCCCGCGATCAGTCCCATGATCTAGTACCGAACGGAAGGCACCTCCGCGTTCAGCACACGTACAGCTCGACGATGATCTCGGCCTTCTTGATCCAGCAAGAGAGACGGAGAGGTAGAAGAGTTCTCCGGCAGCGTGAAGGCGCTCCGGAGGTTGGTGATGACCTTGTCTCAGCAGGGCTCCGCCCGAGCTCCGCAGAAACGCGATCTAGAGGAAAAACCGTGGAGGTATGTGGTCGGGCTGCCGTGGAAAAGTCGTCTCAAATCAGCCCTAAAACCTCCGTATATATAGGAGGGAGGGAGGGGACCTTGCCTTGGGGCTCAAGGAGCCCCAAGGGGGTCGGCCGAGTCCAAGGGGGAGGACTCTCCCCCCCCCCCCAAACCGAGTTGGACTAGGTTTGGTGGGAGGGAGTCCCCCTTCCTTCCCACCTCCTCCTTTTTTTTCTTTCTCTCTTGATTTTCTTCTCCTTGGCGCATAGAGCCTTTTGGGTTGTCCCACCAGCCCACTAAGGGCAGGTGTGCCACCCTCAAGACCTATGCGCTTCCCCGGGGTGGATTGCCCCCCCCCCCCGGTGAACTCCCGGAACCCATTCGTCATTCCCGGTACATTCCCGGTAACTCCGAAAACCTTCCGGTAATCAAATGAGGTCATCCTATATATCAATCTTCGTTTCCGGACCATTCCGGAAACCCTCGTGACGTCCGTGATCTCATCCGGGACTCCGAACAACATTCGGTAACCAACCATATAACTCTAATACGCATAAAACAACGTCGAACCTTAAGTGTACAGACCCTGCGGGTTCGAGAACTATGTAGACATGACCCGAGAGACTCCTCGGTCAATATCCAATAGCGGGACCTGGATGCCCATATTGGATCCTACATATTCTACGAAGATATTATCGTTTGAAACTCAGTGCCAAGGATTCATATAATCCCGTATGTCATTCCCTTTGTCCTTCGGTATGTTACTTGCCCGAGATTCGATCGTCAGTATCCGCATACCTATTTCAATCTCGTTTACCGGCAAGTCTCTTTACTCGTTCCGTAATACAAGATCCCGCAACTTACACTAAGTCACATTACTTGCAAGGCTTGTGTGTGATGTTGTATTACCGAGTGGGCCCAGAGATACCTCTCCGTCACACGGAGTGACAAATCCCAGTTTTGATCCATACTAACTCAACTAACACCTTCGGAAATACCTGTAGAGCATCTTTATAGTCACCCAGTTATGTTGCGACGTTTGACACACACAAAGCATTCCTCCGGTGTCAGTGAGTTATATGATCTCATGGTCATAGGAATAAATACTTGACACGCAGAAAACAGTAGCAACAAAATGACACGATCAACATGCTACGTCTATTAGTTTGGGTCTAGTCCATCACATGATTCTCCTAATGATGTGATCCCGTTATGAAGTGACAACACTTGCCTATGGCCAGGAAACCTTGACCATCTTTGATCAATGAGCTAGTCAACTAGAGGCTTACTAGGGACAGTGTTTTGTCTATATATCCACACAAGTATTGTGTTTCCAATCAATACAATTATAGCATGGATAATAAACGATTATCATGAACTAAGAAATATAATAATAACTAATTTATTATTGCCTCTAGGGCATATTTCCAACAGGAGCACATGCAACGCATCAAGTGATTCAAATGAAGGGTTAGGAATACTAGGAAGCCTAGTTCGGGCTACATTTTTGCTTCGCCAAAAGAAACGCGCGCAACAGAAATTTTCATGTCGTCTCCGACAGTAATGGAGGAAAGGACACCGCCACCTGTATCCATAAAGCTACAGCCGATGTTTCATCCATATCCGGAGGATACTCTTCGTACGATTGATCCGGTAAAGATCAAAGGAAGTGGGCGAAGGTGTCTAGCAATTGCCGAGAAGCCGACATAATTTGAAGGCGCAAATACGAAGGAGTGTTGGCGTCATGCTATGGAGGAGAAGTTGGGGTCCATCCACGACAACAATACATGGGAGCTCGTGGATATTCCCAACAATGAAAAAGCCATGGATCTCAAGTGGGAATTTACGATCAAGAAAGAAGCTGAAGGGAATTGTGTGAAGCATAAGGTGAAGCTAGTGGCCAAAGAGTACATACAAGAGGTAGGTGTGGATTTCGAAGAAGTGTTTGTTCCTGTTGCAGGGATTGAATTGGTGAGATTACTCATCGCTCTCGCGGCTCAAGAATCATGGAAGATACATCACATGGATGTAAAATCTATGGTTTTTAATGAAGGAGATGTGCTTGTGAATCAACCACCGAGTTTCATCAAAGAGGGAGAAGGACATGAGGTATTGAAGCTACGCAAAGTCTTGTATGGGCGACGGCAAGACCTTCGGGCGTGGAGCATCAAACTTGATCAGACTATGATTTCTCTTGGATTTGAGAAAGCCCCACTGGAGCATGCAGTGTACAAGAGAGGTGAAGGAAGGGATCGTCTACTAGTTGGCATCTATGACGATGATCTATTGATAAATGGAGCTGATGAAGAGGTGATTGCAAACTTCAAGCTACAAATGAAGGAGCTATTCAAGATGACTGATCTAGGGCTCTTGTGTTACTACCTTGGGATCGAGGTACAACAAAAGACGGAGGAGATCACATTATGCCAAGAGGCATATGCAAAGAAGATACTTGAAAGTTGTGGCATTAAAGATTGCAATCCAAGTCATGTTCCAATGAAGCCTTGTCTTATACTAAGCAAGAAAAGTGAAGCACCTGCGGTTGATGCAACGGAGTATAGAAGTGTGGTCCGAAAGTTGAGGTATCTCACGAATACAAGACCGGACTTGGCCTATTATGTTGGCATAGTGAGTCGCTTCATGAAAGCATCCACGAAAAAACAATGGCAGTTGTGGAAAATATACTTAGGTACATCAATGGGACAATAAACTTCGGTTGTGTCTATTTGAGAGAGAAGAAGAAGATGATGATGGAGCTACTGGGTTACAGTGATAGCAACATGTGAGGAGATGTGGACGACCTTAAAAGTACCTTGGGCGTGATATATTTCTTGGAAGAAAATATAGTGAGTTGGCTATCACAAAATCAGAAAGTGGTCGCATTATCCTCACGTGAAGAAGAGTATATTGCAGCTGCAACTGCGGTGTATCAAGGTGTGTGTCTAGGAAGACTACTCGACGACCTCACAGGTAAGGAACGGGAACGAGTGGTGCTCAACGTTGACGACAAGTCTACAATCTCTGTGTGGAAGAATCAAGTGTGTCATGATAGACACAAAGACATCGATACGAGGTATCGGTACCTACGGAAGTGCGTGGAAGAAAGCAAGATTGACGTCAACTATGTTTGCACCAACGACCAGCTTACAGATATCCTAACCAGATCTTTGGGCAGACAGAAGTTCCTGAAGATGCGGCGTTCAAGCTGTAAAGTGAAGACATCGTGATTAGGGAGATGATTGTTGAAATTAACCACGACGACGTGTCTGGCTTGGGCTCGTAACCATCACCGAGTAAGACTTGTAGTTGGCTAGGTTAGCTACTATATAATCCTATGTACCCCTTGTAATTGAACCAGATCAATACAAAGCAACATGAACGACACGTCCCTGGTTTTGCAATTAACTCGCCGAGTTCGTGTTCACGTGAGTTGCTAGTCAAGAATCGATCCAGCTACCTGTGTGACTGCTTCCCATATACATACGTGTGCAACTCGCCAGGGTTTGCTAGTTTGGTATGTGCGTATCTCCAACCGAGTTCGTCACTCCATTGGAAAGTAATCAACGAATAGACGAGTCGACGTCGGGACAGTGCCAACAATCCTTTCCCCAACGCCCGCGTCCATCCTTTTCTTCTTCCTCACGACTTTTCGTGGCAACAAACTCCATGGATCCAGACAGCCTCAACTCGTGCCTCCTATGTCGTTCGTGCGCCTCTTGAGAAACGCTGATGTGCTGTTTTCATGGTCACGCTCGTCATCATGGCCGCGCTCTTCATCATGGTCGCGTCGTCGTCCCCATGGTTGTGCGTGAACCGGCGAGGTTGTTTGCTGGAACCGGCAAGGTCGATTTTGCTACAACCAGGCAAGGGGGGAGCTGCAACCATGGGTACAAGAGCTAAAACCATAGTCGAGCGGAGCTACAATGATGGTCTGGTGGAGTTGCATGGTCATCATCGAGTTTTACTACTACCAGCGTCCAAATTTGCTACAACCGACGTCCAAATCTGTTACAACCGTTCACTAAAAAAGCTGCATCCATGTTCGTCAGAGTTGCAGCCTGAGTTCGTCGATTTTTTTTGCTACAACCAGTGTCGATTTTTGCTACAACCGGTATCATTTTTTTTTCTATAATGGCTGCAACCGGCACCTGTAAAAGCTACAGCAGGTACCTGTAAAAGCTACAACCAGTGTCAAGATGCGACAGCGTTGAGCTGCAACCGGCGAGCTATGGGCGGGGGGAGGTGGTGGCGAGACACCGAGCTACAACCAGTGAAAAAAGTTGCTGGCCTCCATTAGAACTGCTTCAATGACGGCGGCAGGCCGCGGTGAACCTCGGTGATGTGTGACGAGGAGGCGAGGATGGTGGCCGGGAGGACGAGGGGGGAGGGGGAGGACGAGCAGCTGGTGTTGCGAGGAGCGGCAACGCCGGGACGGGGGGATGGGGATGTGGCTGTTATCATGCCTCGCCGAAGTGCGTGCAGGCAGTGACGGGGACAGAGATATCCTGTGTCAAACGAATCTGAAACTGAAGAACGAGGAAAGAAGAAGATGACGTGGGCGGAAAAATTTAACGGTTGTTGCGTGCTGGATCGGACGGCTGCGCGACGACCGACCGAAACGATTGGGCCGGTGCACCGGCACAGTGTACTGTCCCCAAAAAATTCCTTCAATTAATAATCATTTATTGGGGCTCCCATATAACACTTCTGGTTATTGGGATGGACGCTCCAGGATCCCCAATAATTCTTCTCTAATAAGTTGTTTTTTATATTTTTATTTAAAATTGCATCAAAACCCTTGCAAGCATGAGTATCTTCTTCTTCTTCGGACCATGTGTGGACAAGCAAAGAGCCATAGGAAGCCGTTCTTAGTCGGACGATAGCCGACAAGGAATGGTGGGGAGCTGCATATGCCTGCGGGGAGGCAGAGTCTAGTTGAGGCGCTCTATGCCGGCAGGAGGCGGGGCTCCGGGCAGGAGGCAGAGGTGTGGGCATGCAGCCGGAGGCGAGCATGGCTGACACGAGGTCAACCCCCGAGCAAGGAGGCGCATGCAAGCAGTTAGCGGTGGCACGTGAGGCCCAGGGGGTGGGTGCGGGCGGGCGACACGCGAGGGCAGCGATAGGTGGTGTGGTGGCCGGAGATGTGTGGATGGACAGCGGCACATACACTCAACCCTATAAACGCATATTATTTTAAGATTAACAAAGTCATCACAGACGCTTTCGTAGTCAACTAGAACATCTTCTTCCACTAAACACACATTGCGTGAAGGCCTAAAATAAATTCGAAAAGATGTGTTTTCTCGTGTCAAGTCGACTTGAACCTTGATGAACTGAAGATACTAATGTCCTCCTCGTCATTCAATCACATGTTAGTTCTCTTTCAGGTTGTTCGTTCAGATGGCTATTCCTCCTTCATACAGTTGGAGATGGATTGTTTTTTTATTTATCATTAATTATTTACATAGTAAAGGGGTGTTGCTGGAATACTCTTTTTCTCAACTTCTCCAATACAAAACACTTATTGGAAATTGAGGATCCACTGGAAATACTTATCCACCTGCTAAGGCACGGATCGACTATACTCTCTCTCTCTCTCTCTCACTTAGCATGATATTGTGTAGTTGGCAAATTTTAACATATTTTTCATATCTTCTTTCTTTTACACGTGAGGTAAAAAAGGTAAGAATTAATCGTATCACTAATTAATGAAATCAATGGTTTAGATTTATTATATATTTTTATCTTTCATGTAAAAATAGAAGGCAAGAGGAAGCATGTTAAAACTGCTCTGTACACAGTTTGTGTCTGTCAACTGCCAACACAAAAGATCCTGCAAAAAAAAGAAACGTCAACTGAAAGATCCCGCAAACAAAAAGTGACAACTGAAAAGAAAACATACATAAGGAGATAGATCAAAACAGAAAAGACCTTTGGGGGACACTGGCCAGGTCCATGTATGGTGGAGTAGAGCAACAAATGTGACGTTGGTGGGAAATTTTTGCAAGCTCCCTCTGACCTCCTGTTTTTACATATGAGTTAAGAAGATAAAAGCTAATCAGGTTACTAATTATTGAAATCAATGGCTTAGATCTATCATATATTCTTGCCTCTTATGTGAAAAAAAGGGATAAGAGAGAGCATGTTAAAACTGTTCAAAGTAGGTTCGTGTAAAGTATGAATAAATCAGGTTGCTTCTATCAAAAGTAAGAGCATCTACTGTTGAAATTAGAGATGGGCCTTAGGCCCATAAGACAAATTTCAGAAAAATCACCAAGGGCCCATGTAGGTGGTGGCATGACAATGTGGTGGGAAGTTTAGTCCCACCCCGCTAGTGGAGGAGAAGTTGGACCCCTTTATAAGGGTCTCTCTTCCCCATGCTATTGGAGAGTGAGAAGCGAAGGTGCCCTCGCGCACTCTTCCGCCGCCCGCCCCGCCGCGCCTCGCCACGACGCGGGTTGCGGGAATGTGTCGAGCTCATACCTACGCGCTTATTTTTGCCGGTCAGGAACGGAGAATACGTAACGGACACGGCACGATCTGAGACGTCGGATCGTGGGCTGTTACCGACTCGGACGTGGGTTCGGCCCACGTCTCTCCACCCAGCCGCCTTTATAAGCAGGCTATTGCCTACCCTAGCCGTCACGAGAATCAGATCACATCTGCCTCACGCTTTTGTTCCTTTTGCTGCTGCTGCCGCCGGCGACTCCGTCCCGTTTACCGCGTACACGGTCGACGGGAGAGCAGGCCTCCGAAACCTCGCCTCTCCGGTTCCTGTACGGGAGAGGGGCGATTAGGTTTTTGGGGAGCTTGGCCGATCGGAGGGTATGATATGTTTATCTCTCTCCTGTTTCTGTCTGCACTAGTAATACTGCCTATATGCGTAGATGTTTCTGCTATATGCGTAGTACTTGTTAGTATACTTCGTGATCAGTATGTCATGAACCTAGTCAATGCCATGTTAGTAATTATTTCATGGATTAATCTACTCGGAAAATTGCCTATTTAATCAACAATCCAAAAACCTAATGTCTGTAGGAATTTTTCGAGTAATGGTTTTGCTGCTGCACTGAAACCGGATAAGTTTACCGGTACTTTTTTCAAGCGTTGGCAAACGAGAACCACCTTATGGCTCACAGCTATGAACGTGTTCTAAGTAGCCGGTGTCGCTCCTACGGAAACTATCACTCCTGAACAGGAGAAGATGTTTAAGGAGGCCACCGTCCTATTCCTTGGAGCAGTCATTAGCGTGATCGGAGATAAGCTGGTTGATGCATATTTACATATGCATGTTGCCAAGGACTTGTGGGAGGCGCTCGAATCTAAATTCGGGGCCACCGATGCTGGGAGTGAGATGTATGTTATGGAGCAGTTCCACGATTACAAGATGGTTGACAACCGTTCTGTATTGGAACAAGCTCATGAGATAATATGCATAGCTAAGGAACTTGAGGTTCTTAAGTGCAATTTGCCAGGCAAGTTTGTCGCGGGCTGTATAATTGCTAAGCTCCCTAATTTCTGGAGGAACTTTGCTACTACTCTGAAATATCAGAGGCGTGAGTTCTCAGTAGAGGACATCATCGGCCATCTGAGTGTTGAGCAGAACTCGAGAGCAAAGGACTCCAATGGAAAAGCGGTGGAAAGCTCTTCTGTTGCCAATCTGGTACATCAGAGGAACTTCAATTCTCACAAGCCCAAGGGAAAGAATTATGTCCAACAGAATACCGACTTCAAGAAGAAGGGAAAGAAGCCCTTCAAGAAGAATAAGAAGGGAGATGGTTGCTATACTTGTGGTTCAGAGGAACATTGGGCGAACAAATGCCCAAACAAGTACAAGAAGCCGGCGCAGGACTCCAAGTCTGCCAATATGATTGTGGGCAACAATGAAAGTGGTGCATCTGGGTACGGTAATTTACTTACTGTATTTACAGTTTGTCAGTCCATCGATTGGTGGATGGACACGGGTGTAAATATTCATGTGTGTGCTGACTTATCATTGTTCTCTTCTTATCAGGCCACCGGTCGCGGGTCCGTATTGATGGGGAATGGCGCGAGTGCTTCTGTTCTTGATGTTGGCACGGTCGATCTGAAGTTTACTTCGGGAAGGATCGTGCAGCTGAAGAACGTGCAGCATGTCCCCGCCATCAAGAAGAATCTCGTTAGTGGCTCCCTTCTGTGTAGAGAAGGGTTTAAGTTGGTATTCGAGTCTAATAAAGTAGTAGTTACGAAATATGGACTTTTCGTTGGAAAAGGTTATGAATGCGGAGGTCTGTTCCGCCTTTCTCTTGCAGATTTTTGTAATAAAGTCGTCAACAATATTCATTCGAGTGTTAATGAATCTGAAGTTTGGCATTCACGTCTTTGTCACATAAGTTTCGGTGTTATGTCGCGGCTAGCAAAACTGAATTTAATCCCAACTTTCACTTTAGCCAAAGGTTCTAAGTGCCATTCGTGTGTGCAAGCAAAGCAACCTCGCAAGCCTCACAAGGCTGCAGAGGAGAGACACTTGGCACCATTAGAACTCATACATTCTGATCTTTGTGAGATGAATGGTGTGTTGACTAAAGGTGGAAAGAAATACTTCATGACATTGATAGATGATTCCACTAGATTTTGCTATGTGTATCTGTTAAATACTAAAGATGAGGCTCTACACTACTTTAAAATCTATAAGGCAGAAGTTGAGAATCAACTTGAAAAGAAAATTAAACGAGTCCGGTCTGATCGTGGTGGAGAGTACTTCTCAAACGAATTTGATTCATTTTGTGCGGAACACGGCATTATTCATGAGAGGACGCCCCCCTATTCACCCCAGTCAAACGGGGTTGCCGAGCGGAAAAACCGTACTCTAACTGATTTGGTTAACGCCATGTTAGATACATCGGGTTTATCCAAGGCATGGTGGGGGGAGGCTATATTGACCGCGTGTCATGTCCTGAATAAAGTTCCTACAAAAGATAATGAGGTCACTCCCTACGAGGAGTGGTCGAAGAGAAGGACGACGCTCTCGTACTTACGTACTTGGGGCTGCTTGGCGAAAGTCAATGTACCAATCCCCAAGAAGCGTAAGCTTGGACCAAAGACTGTGGACTGCGTTAATTTGGGATACGCTAAGAATAGCGTAGGCTATAGATTTCTAGTAGTGAAATCTGAGGTACCTAACGTGAAGGTCGGTACAATAATGGAGTCGAGGGATGCTACATTCTTTGAGGATATATTTCCCATGAGAGATATGCAAAGCACTTCTAGACAGGAATCTGAGATAACTCCTGAGCCTGCCATTCCTATGGAATACTATGAACAAACACATGATGAAAATCCTGAGGAGGATGACGAGGAAGCCCGTGGTAGGGGCAAGAGACAAAGGACTGCAAAGACCTTTGGTGATGATTTCTTCGTATACCTCGTGGATGATAATCCCACTTCTATTTCAGAAGCGTATGCTTCTCCAGATGCTGATTACTGGAAAGCTGCGGTCCGTAGCGAGATGGATTCCATCATGGCTAACGGGACATGGAAAATCACTGATCGTCCCTATGGTTGCAAACCATTGGGATGCAAGTGGGTGTTCAAAAAGAAGCTTAGGCCCGATGGTACGATTGAAAAGTACAAGGCTAGGCTTGTGGCCAAGGGCTATGCCCAGAAAGAAGAAGAAGATTTCTTTAATACTTATTCACCTGTGGCTAGACTGACCACCATTCGAGTACTACTCTCATTGGCGGCCTCTCATGGTCTTCTCGTTCATCAAATGGACGTTAAGACGGCTTTCCTGAATGGAGAGCTAAATGAGGAAATCTATATGCAACAGCCAGATGGCTTTGTGATAGAAGGTCAGGAAGGAAAGGTGCGTAAGTTGCTGAAATCTTTATATGGTCTGAGACAAGCACCTAAGCAATGGCATGAAAAGTTTAATACAACTCTGACATATGTTGGTTTCGTTGTTAATGAAGCTGACAAATGTGTATACTATCGTCATGGTGGGGGCGAAGGAGTTATATTGTGCTTGTATGTTGATGACACACTGATATTTGAACCAACCTCAAAGTAATTGAGGAGGTTAAGTCTTTTCTGTCTCAAAACTTTGAGATGAAGGACCTTGGGGTGGCTGCTGTTATCTTGAACATCAAGCTGTTGAGAGATGATGAGGGTGGGATTACACTTCTGCAATCCCACTATGTTGATAAGATTTTGAGTCGTTTTGGATATTCAGACTGCAAAATTTGTCAAACACCATATGATCCTAGTGTTCTTATTCGAAAGTTTAAAGGCACATCTATAGATCAATTGAGATTCTCTCAAATTATCGGTTCACTTATGTACCTACCTAGCGCAACGAGGCCTGACATCGCGTTTGCTGTGAGCAAACTTAGCCGGTTTGTTGCAAACCCGAGCGATGTTCATTGGCGTGCTGTTGAAAGAATTATGCGCTACTTGAAAGGTACTGTCAACCACGGGCTTCACTATACGGGATTCCAATCGGTACTTGAAGGGTATAGTGATGCGAATTGGATCTCTGATGCTGATGAGATGAAGGCCACTACTGGGTATATGTTTACTCTTGGGGGTGGTGCTGTTTCCTGGAAGTCTTGCAAGCAAACGATCTTAACAAGATCGACAATGGAAGCAGAATTAACATCATTAGACACATCTGGTGTCGAAGCAGAATTTCTTCGAGATCTTTTGATGGACTTACCTGTGGTTGAGAAGCCGGTTCCGGCTATCCTTATGAACTGCGATAATCAAACCGTTATTGTTAAAGTGAAGAGTTCAAAGGACAATATGAAGTCCAACAAACATATAAGAATGAGATTGAAGTCTGTCAGACGTTTGAGAAACTCCGGAGTGATAGCGTTGGATTACATCCAAACGGCTATGAATCTGGCAGATCCCTTTACTAAAGGGCTATCACGTGTTGTGATAGACAGTGCATCAAGGGAGATGGGTATGAGACCCACACGAGTTGCCATGGCAGTAACCCAACCTATATGATCGGAGATCCCGTGAAGTAGGACCTGGGAAAACAAGCCAGTGGTGAACTGAGGAGAGTAACTTTACTAAGCCACTCCGTTGGAGATGCAATACTCTTAGATACTGTATAGTAGGATGACTACTGTCTTAATGTGTTCTAAAGCTTATATGTAAGCAAGATGTTGTCCTACAGAGCGATCTTTGGAGGAACACACCTATATGAGCTTGACTGCTGGTCACAGTCTATGAGATTTGGGTGATCTCTAGTAAACTCATGAATAGGCCAGGAGTGTGAGTAATATGCTCCATCTGAGGGGTCACCTTCGGCAGCCTAGTACTAGTAAGACTTGTGGTGAAGCTCCTTTACGCCAAACTGACAATTCAAGGCATAGTCCATTGTTCAGTTGTAAAGGGGTGTAGCTACTTGCTCTAGGTGAAGCTCAACCTTAACAGGTCTTCACTGAAACGCTGGTATATTAAAACAGTGTTTGGAACCAGGGAACACGATGTGCCCTTGAGATCTGGTGGGGGATTGTTGAAATTAGAGATGGGCCTTAGGCCCATAAGTCAAATTTCAGAAAAATCATCAAGGGCCCATGTAGGTGGTGGCATGACAAGGTGTGGGAAGTTTAGTCCCACCCCGCTAGTGGAGGAGAAGTTGAACCCCTTTATAAGGGTCTCTCTTCCACATGCTATTGGAGAGTGAGAAGAGAAGGTGCCCTCGCGCACTCCTCCTCCGCCGCCCGCCTCGCCACGCCTCGCCGCGAGTTGCGGAATGAGCCGAGCCGAGCTCATACCTACGCGCTTATGCATGCCTCTAAAACCTCGGCTCTCCAGTTCCGACATAAATTTTCTGAAAATTTCCCACACTCATATGATTTTCCTGCCCTACCCCTACGTGTCAGTTGTCACCGAATCCGTCAATGCCGACAACCACCATCGCTCCCGCACAATCAAAGCTGTACATTTGCCTCACTCAAAGAAAGAAAAAAAAACTATACATTTCCTTCACAAGGCTGTTTTGTTTCAAACAAAATCATGACACGTCTCCCTGTGGCTGTCAAAAGCAGACATGACAAAAGTCGAAAAGCATGTGCCCACGGTGAAAAAAGGCAGGTTATTTTCTGCAAGACAATATGCTCTTCAGCTCTTGCAACGCAGGGTCTCGACTGAAATGGCCGTACGCGATGACGGAGCTCTTTTTTGAGGGACGAAGAACGTTGGAAAAGGGGCATCAGCTTTACCTACCAGTCGTTTTCCATGCCCCGCTGATAATAAAAAGGAAAACGTTTCCATACGGCGCGCGGCCGAACCGACGCGCCCAGGGCCGGCCCTGGGGGGTTCCGTGGGGGCGGCCGTACGGGGCCCAAATTTTTTAGGGCCCCTTGCATATATACGTGGTATTATAATTAATATAGAAAAAAACCAGGCATATTCCGTGGATCAAGAGACAAGGCAAATCACAAATGGGCTAGAGCGAAACTCTTATCACCACGAGTCCACGACAGGATCGCTAGCTGCAGCCGCACGCACGAACCCCACGAATCACGAATGCTCTGCTCTCGTCTCCCTGCACTGCGGCGGCGCGTTCCCTCAATCCCTCATCCCTAGCGATCAGAATCGCTGCAGCCGCAAGCGCACGCCGCACGCACCGACGCACGAAGCCCACGAACGCACAGCAGGACTGCAGGAGATCCAGCGCTCCGCTCGACGGCAGCTTCCGTTCCGGTTCCTCCGTGGTGTTCCGCGGTCGTCAGAGTATCACACGTGAGTCCCAACTTCCAAGCAGGGCTAGTGAGATGCAGCGAGCCATCGATCATAATTCTTAATCTTTGCATGCAGCGATCATAATTCTTAATCTGGACGGCAATTGATTCCTTTTTAATTTTTGCATGCAACGATCACAATTCTTTATTTTACAACGATTAATTTTAATCTTTGCATGCAGCGATTCAGCAGCGATTGTGATAGGATGTTATGCATCACAAAGTCTTAATTTTAATCTTTGCATGCATGCATCACAAAGTCTTAATTTTACTACGATCTAGTGATTCCTTTTAAATTTTTAGGTAGTTTATGCCCTAATTTTGATTCGTATTTATTTATTTTCAGAATTACTATGAAGCCTAAATTTATGTCTTATTTTTTTGCTATTTATTTCGTTAATCTATACTATTTATTTATACTAAGGGGTCCTAAATTTTAGTTTCGCCCTGGGCCCCCGAAATCTCAGGACCGGCTCTGGACGCGCCGGCCGCTCCCTCGCGCGCGCGGGCTCATGCAACATTTTTCGCACGCGCGTGCTTCGCTGGTCAGTGGATACAACATTTTTTATTTAAATTTCTTGCAACCAGCGTCATATTTGCCGCAAGCATTTTTTTTACTATATTTGTTCAGTAAAAAAGCTGCATATACGTTTGGTTGCAACTTCAGTTCGTCGGATTTTTCGTTACAATCGATGTTTTTTTTTACTTTTGCTACAATCGTGTTAATTTTTGCTACAACCGGCATCTTTTTGCTGCAATCGTTCACTAAAAAAATTGCATACACGTTCACGTAGGTATTTGTTACAACCGACGTTTGACTTTTGCTACCACGCACCATCAGATTTGTTTTTTTGCTACAATCACGTAGATATTTTTTTTGCTATAATTTTTATTTTTTGTTACAACCGTTGAAAAAATTGATGCATGGCGACGAATTTTGCTGCATTGGGAGAAAAAATGTTGCATGAAGATCAAACGATGCAGACACGCGGGGGTTGATGAATCGTGCGGCCCGCGCGCGGCCGGTCAAAAGTTTTATCAGACGCGCCGGCGCAGAGCACTCCCCTAATAAAAAGGTCGGCCCGGGCGGCAAGTATGCTGCCAGCCACTCTTTTTGCATGCACCACATTCCATATGCATGCGAATACTCATCCGTATGATTGTATATACTCCATCTGTTCCATATTAGAAGATCGTTTTTTAATATTAATATAATATTCAAAAAGTTTTTATATCATGAAACGGAGGAAATACTCCCTTTATTTTTAAATACTTGTCATGTAAATAGATGTATCTAGATGTATTTTAGATTTATATACATTCATTTTTATCTATTTGTGTGATAAATATTTCCGAATAAAGGGGTATATTTTTATTTATTCACCACACAAGGCATCATAACTGAATTTCACCATTTTAAATGAAGCTGCTCACCACACATACCATGTGGTACATATATATACAGTAGTCAATTGCGTGGCTAATTTAAATATACAGTAGTTAGATGAATTAGCCACGCAACTGATTCCGTACGTGGAAGCTAAGCGGGGATTAGTGCTGCGGCTGAGCAGAGCTTTCAGCTAATCCTGAGTGAGCCGGCTGCGTTTTTTCCATGCCTAACCAATTAGGTTCGTGCTTAGTACAAGGTTTTCGCTGTCACTCCGTATATTATAATCGCGGGAATAGGCCGCTCCATTTTCTTGTATGTACATCCCCGGGAGGCGTAGCGAGCAATTATCAAATCATTCAGATTTTCGTACGTACTGTACATTCTAGTGCGTGTGTGGTTGTTCATCACATTTGTACGATTAATAGATTCGGATCCTTTCCAAGGTCTTGTTGACTATCACGACTATGTACGGACATTGGAGTAGAACGTATTAAGGCTCTGTTTGTTTCAGAAGTACCAACTATAAAGTCTTTAGTCCCTATCCGTTTGTTTTTATGGACTAAATAGGGATTAGAGGTCATTAAATGACATGCAAAAAGACCATGTTACCCCTAGTTAGTACAAGTTATTAAATGACATACTAAAAGTAGGGGCACTGTTGAAAAAAGTGCAAAAAAAGTCTCAAAAAGACCCCATAAGGACTTCTTCCTTTAGTCCCAAATGTCCCCTTTTAGTCCCTAAAAGTCCCTCATGTTTATTTCACATGGGACTAAAAGAGACTTTTTTTAGTCCATGCACCGAAAAGTCCCTGGAAACAAACGCCCCCTAAGTTCCGACTATAGCATGATTCCACGGATGTAGGACCTCATGGAGGAAAAAGTTGAACTGCTAAAAGGGTAAATCTTGTTTTTAACACAGTACAATCACAGAAATACACACACATACATTTGTTATTATAAACATACACATGCATAACCTATCCCTATGGACACCTCTACAATACTGAGGCAACATCACATTTTGGGATTGACTAAGCAACCTGTTCACTTAGAGCATCTACATCCAGACCCGTCAAATGACCTCTCATACGTCTGCGGACGTGCCCGGTCAGTGACCGGACAGGAGAGAAGGAAAAAAGTGATCCAACCGGACCCCTCATATCATTCTTATATGTCTGGACTGTCCGTGAACCCTCATATCTATCTCAAATAAGGAAATCATATGAGGGCTCGTCCGGTCATTTGGCCACATAGGGCGCGAGCTGTTGGAAATATGTCATAGAGGCAATGATAAAATAGTTATTATTATATTTCCTGTTTCGAGATAATCGTTTATTATCCATGTTGTAATTGTATTGAATTAAAACATAAGTGCATGTGTGGATATATAGACAAAACAATGTCCCTAGTAAGCCTCTAGTTGACTAGCCAGTTGATCAAGGATGGTTAAGGTTTTCTGACCATATGCATGTGTTGTCACTTGATGACTGGATCACATCATTAGGAGGAGGATGTGATGGACAAGACCCAAACTATAAACGTAGCATGTGATCGGGTCATTTTGTTGCTATTGTTTTTTGCGTGTCGAGTATTCATTCCTATGACCATGAGGTCATGTAACTCACTGACACCGGAGGAATACCTTGTGTATATCAAACGTCGCAACGTTACTGGGTGACTATAAAGGTGCTCTACAGGTATCTTCGAAGGTATCCGTTGAGTTAGCATGGATCAAGACTGGGATTTGTCATTCTGTGTGATGGAGAGGTATCTTGGGGCCCACTCGGTAATGCAACATCACATATAAGCCTTGCAAGCAATGTGGCTAATGTGTTAGTCACGGGATCTTATATTACGGAACGAGTAAATAAACTTGCCGGTAACGAGATTGAAATAGGTATAGCGATACTGACGATCAAATCTCGGGCAAGTAACATACCGAAGAACAAAGGGAATGGTATACGGGATTATATGAATCCTTGACAGAGAGGTTCAACCGATAAGATCTTCGTAGAATATGTAGGATCCAATATAGACATGCAGGTCCCGCCGTTGGATATTAACCGGGGAGTGTCTCAGATCATGTCTGCATAGTTCTCGAACCCGCAGGGTCTGCACACTTAAGGTTCAGTGATGTTTCGGTATAGTTAAGTTATAGGTGTTGGTGACCGAAGGTTTGTTCGGAGTCCCGGATGAGATCACGGACGTCCCGAGGGTTTTCGGAATGGTTCGAAAACGAAGATTGATATATAAGATTGTTTCATTTGGCCTCGAAAAAGATTTCACGGGTCCGTTGAAAGTTCATCTGCGCCCGAGGCCGCCTGAGGCGCCATGCCGCCGCGTCGTATGCGCGGGCGGTCTCGAACGTGCCAAGCCCGAGGCACGTGTTGCTGGAGCGGATATCCGCGTAAAACATGCCGAACGGACGGGGGCGAACACCGCGGAACCCCGAGCTGCTCCGGGGCGCGGCGGCGACGAGGCGCTGTAAAAGCGGGGGAGAAGGATTGGCGACGGCGCACCGTGGGCAGAAAGCGCGAGAGGGAATGGGGCGGTTGAAAAGAGCGGGATTTATAATGTGCACTTGCCGACGCGCGCCAAAAAAATGACGCACGGGTTGCCGCTTTTCTCCGTACGTGGGATTTTTTTTCAACGCGCCACCGTTTCACGGGTCCGTTGGAATGTGTCGTGGTGCATGAAAACAATGGTTCTTATCGCCCATTTCATCTTTGACGTCTGTGTTTAAGATCAGGGATGGACCCAGGATTAGGTCAAGCCCAGGCCCTAGGCTGGCTACAACAGCACTAAAAGTCCATGCTATTGTTAATTAAATACAATATTAATCTCCACGCCTAGGGCCCAGGACCCCGCCTGGGTCCGGGATCTGTTAGTGTTGAAGATGCTATAAGAAATGTAGCGCCATGTCCGGTGCGGTGCAGTTGGTCTGTAGCAAAACAAAATACAGTTTGACTTCCATGGTCACGCATGCATGAAGACAACATCCACATGAAGGTGACCACATGAATCCGATTCGTTTCTTCTCGGAAGGTGCGGTTAACCAACCGAAACTTTGGAAGCTTTTGGAACCTCGACCGTTTCGGCGTTTCCCATGGACATACACATCACCACCCACGCGTACGTACGTCCACCAGTAACAAAAACACCTATGCCGCACCAACAACAGCAAAGAATACTTCTCCCTCCCTCTGCTCTGATGTTTGATCATCCACTTTTCCATGCACTTGCGCCCAGAAGCCCCATGTCACCCTTGTGAAGCTTCGAGGGAGAGAAAGAAAAACGGCGCCTTTGAACGGTTCTTGTATACCCATTGTGAGACGACGTCGGATCGATGATCCACTTCTCAACACAGAAAAAGGTCATGTATACCCATTGTGAGCTTTTTACTGGTGTGCTGCAGATTAGTCACACGACGATGCAAGTCTGTATAGACACATTTAAGCAAAGTCAGTGGATGTGTTTATTTTTTTAAGTTTGAGATGACTGAGTAGTAGTAACTAGCTAGTGTGAATTCTAGCTCAAGCAGCATATTGCCGCTTCGTTTTTCATAAGATAAGCGACACTTGTCGCCCTTTTTAGGTTAACCATGGCTCGGGAGAAGCGACTGGTGGGTTTGTTGACAGGATATGTCGGCCGTGACAGTAGATTAGCTTAATCCGTCCGTGCTAATCCATACTTAATTAACGTGTTAGAGTTCGATTGCACTTGGGAACCAAGACTAGGTAAGAATAAAAGATGCATATCTTTTGTTTCTATCACGTAGCACTGACCAGAGACAAGTGTCAGCTATTTCCCGGGACGCCGATAGAAGAATCTGGGACGTGAATATTGAGGCTCTAGAATTGTCATGCTTTTCAGACTGAAACCATACAAACAAAAAACATGTAATCAACTAAGGAGATAAGTTTTCCTAAGCACGCTGATTATTAGGCCCTGTTTGATTTCAAATAAGTCACCAACTTATAAGTTGAAAAGTACAAAAAGTGACTTATTTTGCCAAACAGACCTAACTTATAAGTCATCCCAACTTATAAGTCATAAGTTGCTCCATCCCAATTTAAAATTTATAAGTCACCCACTTTTACATGAGAAGGTGATTTATAAGTCACCTGATCGACTTATAAGTCACCTGACTTATTGAAACCAAACAGGGTCTTACATTAGCCTGGCCACAGATGTCTGGTGAGCTTTGAAATTTATCTCTTCTTTCTTCAGAGATTTAGACTGATGGACATATACAAAGCATCATAAACTGTACGAAAATTATATCCCAGCCTAGCACTCCCTCTGTATCACAATACTTATTGTTGAAGAGAACTAATCTAGCTCTCTTTAACAACAAATATTTAGGAATATTTAGACGACTGCCGAGTAGTAAAATCACAAATGTATATTAGATATATGGCTACTATTTCTGACGTGTGGCTTCAGATTTTTTTATTATTATTATTTTCTGATGCCTTGTGGAATTCTTTGTCACCTATCTTGTCAAAAAGATGGGCATATTATGGCCCCTCTGAACCATACGTATACACCAGTAGAAGTTGAGTTGCTCACTTATTTTTCTTTCTGCGAAACAGTTGCTCACTTCTTTCGGTACAGCAGTTTCTTGTGTTTTGTCATGAAACAGTGGAGTGGGTCAACCTTTAGGTCCTTTCTGTCCACCCAACTTATTGGAGAAATACTCAACATCAATAGGCGAAAATCTAGTTTTGCGCCTAATAGTTCATTCAAGACTGTAGTTCTTAGCAACATAACTTCGTGGATAAGAGACTCACAAATGCTGCACAGTGATGCTGCTGATACTGTCAAATGTGGCAACAGGCCTACATCTCATGACCCCTGCCCTGACTCACTACAATTGATATGACCTTGAGTGGTTCAGTGCAGTTATGCTTGTTCTCTCCTGCTTGTAGCCCAAATCCTACTGTTAAGTCAGAAGAGCAACTGCTGCAAAATTATAGCAGCAGCATAAGGATAGTGTGATACGGTACTATGTAACTAACAATTGCACCTAGTCCTGGGCAGAAGGAATAGCCGGGAAGCCAGCGCAAATTCGATATGATGGAAAGGGCCAAGCAGCCACAATCCATTCCAGCCATCGCGTTCGATGTCCGGTGACTGAATTGTTCCTTTCAGGTTCAGCTGTATCTTTCCATGAGCCAAGGGAAATGTGAGATAACTATGTGACTGTTTTCAGGTCTGCTCAAGCTACATAAATCCTCGTCGCTGTCAGTCGTTTTATGCATGCATGTGATGTTTCTTGTTTCTTGCGAATTCTTCGCCGCCGTCGATCCCCGAGTACAGCGGGAGGAACTAGGCTGGAAGCAAAGAGACCAAGATGAGGGGCCCCATTCTTTTGGAAGTTCTTTTGCTGATCCCACGGACAAGATGATGGCTAAGTATTCAGGACTCAGGAGGAGCAAATGCAGATGACCACCCAACAGTTCTACTTTTGACTGGACAAATAGGCAAAGGGTTGAATATTTTGTACTACTATAAGACCCTTTGTGTTGTCAAATTTGTAAGTACTTGACACAGAAGATAATATTTCATATAGTGACTTCTAGGTGTCCTCAGAGAGATCTATGATTTGGTCAAGAAAATCGACCCCGCCAGTCACATGATGTGGTCATCTACTTGAACTAATAGTTAATTACTTAAGCCGGCTGCATGTTAATCACATGCTGATTTACTCCCAGGATAATGTCAAGGCCATGATTCAGGGTTCTTTTATCACAGAAATTTTACCCCAAAAGTGAGAAGTTAAGATAACAGTTCTATCTTAGGATTTCGGACTGCCTTGATGCATGTGCCTGAACAGTGAGCTGCGTTGTTCATCATCTTCGTCAGGTATTATTACAAAATTACACTGTTACCACAATGTTTTGCAGATTGCAGTCTATCCGTCGTCAGAAAGTTCGACGAACTTCAAACATTATCAGTGACTGGTTGAATGTTCGACGAACTTCAAACATTACCAGTTTACCACAATGGTTTGCGGTCTTTCTAGGTTCATGATGAGCATGCTCTTAATGAAGAGTTGAACAGAGTTGATGCAAGCTGCATTGTATGAAGAATGTCTGCTACTACATGGTGATGACTCATACACTAGATTTTGACACTGCAACAATGTCAATTATGAATAGGTCTGGACCATTTCTGCAGTCATGGACTAACTGATCAACAAAATTAGTTGGAATACTGCTCGAGAGCTCCCAACTGAACATTCTTTATTTTCTAGAACAGCGTAAGT
Organism: Hordeum vulgare subsp. vulgare; assembly: GCF_904849725.1. Taxonomy (NCBI): domain Eukaryota; kingdom Viridiplantae; phylum Streptophyta; class Magnoliopsida; order Poales; family Poaceae; genus Hordeum; species Hordeum vulgare. The sequence continues at coordinate 536,913,213 of NC_058522.1, read as the reverse complement.
GCCCATAAAGAAAAAAGAGTAGACGTTATGAATTGCATGAATCCTTCCAAAGGAAGGCGGGAATCTGTCCCGATTCCCACGGAATTGAATTGTTCTCTAAAGCTTCAAACTTCCTGCTTTCACATCAGTTATTTTCGCCAGGCTGATGACAAGAGTTGAATTTTTGGGTAGAAACTTGGTGTCAGCAATTGCGCAAACAGGATTTCGGCCAATGAATTCTTCAGCGTGCCGAAAAAGGTAAGCCAGTAAATATGAATTGCATTAATTATTTCGACAGAATGCAACAGTCCTTTTTGATGCCCACGTAATTGAATTATTCTTTGGAAATTTCAAACTTCCTGCATCCACAGAAGGTATTTCTGCCAGATTGATGACAAGAGTTGATTTTTGGGCACAGAATCTGGGTTATCAATCTGTAGTGTGAGCAGGAGTTGATAGATTTATGATAATACATAAGTTAGTTCGAGATAGTGAAACAGTGCATATTTAACTGTTACAAGTCGCGCTATGGATGAATATTTGACAAACGGCGGTCATTTTGGTAAGATATAACCTGAACTCTCCCGCCCAGAAAAGCTATAGCCTAGTGAGGCTTACAATATCAGAGCACTGCAAATTAATCTCCAATGAAGCTTCCAACTGGAGCTTAAATGTTTGATGCGGATTGTCCAGCAAAGAGATTCAGTGCAGACTTTTCGACATTTCGACAAAGAATGTCCACTGCACCTCTCCATGCTATGCATTTATTGGTAGCTTTGACACTGCAACAATATAATCATCACTGCGTGCTGAATTGGACGTTTTGGAGGAGATTTATGGTCTTCTATGAATTATTAGTCCAAGAAGAAACCGAAGGCTGGACAATTGTTACAACAGAGAAAAGATTATCCTGATGTTTGAAACATCTTCTGACGATACAATCATAAAAAGTTAATACTTTTATCGGCGATGACATTGAACAATGGGAATAATCAGAAACAAACTGCTAACACATCAGTAAGGAACAAGCCCCAAATATACAATATTTCAAGTAAGACAGCCCAATTGTCACAACAGAAGGTTATATTAGCATGATAACTGAAGCCTCTGGGTAAACTTACATCAGCCACATTACTCTGTTTCTTCCATAACGCGCATCTTTGTTCAGATGCACGGTATCAGCACAACGATGTTAATGATGTCAATGGAAAGCGAATCACTACCTCACCGGTCACTGCGAACAATGCAAAATAACTTCCATCTCGTATGCACCGGCTAAAAAATGGACCTGGATTTCCCCTTCCCCATGAGCATGTCCTTGGCCTCGTTTATCTTGGACGCAATGTAATGGCTGCCGCCACCATCAGGGTGATTGGCTACCATCACCCTCTTGTGCGCCTCCTTTATCTTGTCCAGCGCAGCACGTTCTCTGAAACAACGACAGTTGCGTATTTTTCAGCATATCTCAATATAACTCAAAAAACAGCTGCACATCATTTAGTCGCATAGGATTTCAGCAGCGACATTTTCAAGAAGATACAGGTTAATTAGCAAGGACATGGACGGAGAAGAAACATCACCTTACGCCAAGGATCAACGCGGCTTCTCTTTTGCTCATCTCTGTCTCGAATCCGCCGGGGTAGAATTTACGCACGCGTGGCATGGCCGCGCGGATTCGAAAGGCCTGCCATGCCTGAATCATGTATCTGCTTCCCATCGCAGCCGCAGCTACCGACAGCCCAGCTACCAGCGGCGTAGCCTGTGGTATCAGAGAATGTTGCAGCGCACTGATCAGACCGATGACGGTGCTAAAAATTCAGAATCATACTGTGAACATGACACGAGTAAGCTTGTGAACTGTGTACAGGTTCAATTATGCATTCCGAGTTACAGATACATAATAATACAAAAGAAATTCGTCTTCACACAACTGCAAATTGGACCCAAACAAATGATTTGGTCCAACCACAAGTTACTGAATCCATGTCAGGTACATGAACCCAGCCAGGCTAAGACTGATATCGCTGTCCGGCACTGTTCGTCAGGACCAGCGCGGCGCGGGGGGTCAAGGCTGCTGCAGTGAGCGACTGCTGCCGCCTCCCCGGACCAGCGGACCACGCTCGCCGCCGGGCCCAGCCAGCGCCGACCCGGTCGGCGGAACAGGAAACCCCATCCCGAATCGGGCAGACGGGCCGGCAGGAAGTTTCCCAGACACTGTCGCCGTCCCGCCGCACGTTGCGCCCAGCCGGCGGGCCCGGCTCGGGAGGATTGTACCCGAGGAGACGGAGAATCGCGCGACCGCCACCGCTGCCCCTGTTCTCTACACCCATCTATCTATCTAGCGACAGAGGCCGGAGCCGCGGGGCACGCACGACAGCGACGTACGCCGGATCTTCCCTAGAACGATGCGAGAGCGAAGGGCCGGGGCGGAAGGGGAACGTACCATGGCTCTAGCGAGACGGCGGCGAGCGAGGCGAGGAGAGGGCGAAGCAGTCCCGTACGCCGACGAACTCGCGGAGGGAATCGGGGGAGAAGGCGAGGTTTGGATGGCTGTGTGGGCGGGGGGTGGTTGCGGATTAAGGCGCGCTCTTCTTGTGGAGCAAGAAAGAATCGAGTGGGAAAAGGAGGAGGAGGGGTCGGTTTCTTTTTTTAATTTCTTCTGTTTGTTTTTCGTTACAAGGAAAAGGAGAAATTGGTTGGTTCAAGATATCTTGGGGAAGAAGAAGAAGAAGAAGAAGAAGAAGAATATTATGCGGCGGTGGAGGGGGAGGGGGAGGGGGAGACGGTCACGGAGTTGGACTCGTCGAGGACACGCCAGACGCTTCTGGAGAAGGCTGGAACCCAGCACGCCCACGAGCCATCGAAGGGATCCATCCAGCGCATATGGGCCGGCCCACTCTGCCGTTTATTAGTCGGGTTTTCACCCAAAAAACCGACTGTTGCTTTTTAGCCTATAGATGTTTTTACTAAAAGCTTCAATATATATTTTTAGAAAAAAATGCAGTATGTGTTTTGTTTTGCAGGGTGAAGGCAGTTTTTATTGCATGTCGTAGTGTTATAATCAAGAGGCCACAAATCTTTAATACAAGGTGGAACGGAGTGTACCAACATAATCAGACCTTGTTTGGTACTAGTGTTTTTGAAGAGATTGGTGGGAATAATCCCCCAAGGGATTGGGTGAAACCCCAACCTTCACCCAATCCCTTCAAATCCCCATTTATCCCCAATACACTAGGTAGGGGTAGTGTATTGGGTATTGAGAAAAATGCACTATAATTTGAGGATTTGAGGGGAAATGTGGGGATGAAACATGACAAATACACTAGAACCAAATGGAGTTATGGGATGTGTGGGGATTGAGGGGTTTGATCGGGATAATCCCCACAAATTCCCTAAAATACACTAGTACCAAACAAGGCCTCATGGTTTTCTTGGAGCGGTTGTAATAGGCCAAACGATCTGCAACACTATTCTGACTACGGTGAATTTTCTAAGGTAAAAAATCGCTAACATTCATAAGCTCCTTAATCCCAATGACTTACTGACCAGAAGTTGATCTAATTGTCTACTATAAAAATGTTCATGGTATAACGAAAAAAACGTTTATCACATATTAAAAATCCAATGTATATAGAAAAAATGTTCAATTTATATTATAAGGGAACGCTACGCGTTCGCCGGATGATTTTTAAAAATTATCCGTCACCTAGCTAGCCGTCGGATGCCGATCTAACGCCCCATATTCCCGCCGCATGGTTAGTAGTAATTTCCTAAAACAACGCTCGAGTTGCGGAAACTTTCGCTTTGTTGCAAGAAATAATTTTTGGATCCGTTAATTCCTGAAACAACGGTCGAGTTTCAGAAACAATTGGCTTGTTGCAGAATTATTATTTTCTTCGTCTTTCTGTAACATAAGTATTTTTACGGAAGAATTTTTTGCAACAACGGTCGAGTTTCGGAAATTTTTGCAACGAAAGTCATGTTGCAACCGGGATCCATGTTCAACGGAGAGTCGAGCGCGCGAGCAGGGACGCATCTCCAGCGAGGCAGAGAAGCTCCCGGCGGCGGGAGCTCGCCGGCATCCGCGCCGCACACCTCCTCGTTCGCCGCGCGAGGTGGGGATCCGGCGATCCGGTGAGGTGGGGATCCGGCGAGGGGCTGGATCTCGTCGGCGAGGTGGGGATCTGGCGAGCTGGCGAGGACCGACGGCGGTGACGGTTCGCCGGACTCTGGCAGGTGTTGGAAATATGCCCTAGAGGCAATAATAAATTAGTTATTATTATATTTCTTAGTTCATGATAATCGTTTATTATCCATGCTATAATTGTATTGATTGGAAACACAATACTTGTGTGGATACATAGACAAAACACTGTCCCTAGTAAGCCTCTAGTTGACTAGCTCGTTAATCAAAGATGGTCAAGGTTTCCTGGCCATAGGCAAGTGTTGTCACTTGATAACGGGATCACATCATTAGGAGAATCATGTGATGGACTAGACCCAAACTAATAGACGTAGCATGTTGATCGTGTCATTTTGTTGCTACTGTTTTCTGCGTGTCAAGTATTTATTCCTATGACCATGAGATCATATAACTCACTGACACCGGAGGAATGCTTTGTGTGTATCAAACGTCGCAACGTAACTGGGTGACTATAAAGATGCTCTACAGGTATCTCCGAAGGTGTTAGTTGAGTTAGTATGGATCAAGACTGGGATTTGTCACTCCGTGTGAACGGAGAGGTATCTCGGGGCCCACTCGGTAATACAACATCACACACAAGCCTTGCAAGCAATGTAACTTAGTGTAAGTTGCGGGATCTTGTATTACGGAACGAGTAAAGAGACTTGCCAGTAAACGAGATTGAAATAGGTATACGGATACTGACGACCGAATCTCGGGCAAGTAACATACCGAAGGACAAAGGGAATGACATACGGGATTATATGAATCCTTGGCACTGAGGTTCAAACAATAAGATCTTCGTAGAATATGTAGGATCCAATATGGGCATCCAGGTCCCGCTATTGGATATTGACCGAGGAGTCTCTCGGGTCATGTCTACATAGTTCTCGAACCCGCAGGGTCTGCACACTTAAGGTTCGACGTTGTTTTATGCGTATTTGAGTTATATGGTTGGTTACCGAATGTTGTTCGGAGTCCCGGATGAGATCACGGACGTCACGAGGGTTTCCGGAATGGTCCGGAAACGAAGATTGATATATAGGATGACCTCATTTGGTTACCGGAAGGTTTTCGTGCATTACCGGAAAAGTTTCGGGCTCATCGGTAGTGTACCGGGAGTGCCAGGAGGGGTGCCGGGGACCATCGGGAGGGGTGTCACGCCCCAAGGGGTCTCATGGGCTATGGGAAGAGGTAAACCAGCCCCTAGTGGGCTGGAATAAGTTCCCACTAAGGCCCATAAGGTTTGAGAAGGAAAAAACACAAGGTGGAAAGAGTTTCCAAGTGGGAAGGTGGAATCCTACTCCAAGTAGGATTGGAGTAGGACTCCTCCACCTCCAATTTCGGCCAAACCTTTAGGTTTTGAGGCTGCCTCCTCCCCTCCCTCCCACCTATATATACGGAGGTTTTAGGGCTGATTTGAGACGACTTTTCTCACGGCTGCCCGACCACATACCTCCATAGTTTTTCCTCTAGATCGCGTTTCTGCGGAGCTCGGGCGGAGCCCTGCTGAGACAAGATCATCACCAACCTCCGGAGCGCCGTCACGCTGCCGGAGAACTCTTCTACCTCTCCGTCTCTCTTGCTGGATCAAGAAGGCCGAGATCATCGTCGAGCTGTACGTGTGCTGAACGCGGAGGTGCCGTCCGTTCGGTACTAGATCGTGGGACTGATCGCGGGATTGTTCGCGGGACGGATCGAGGGACGTGAGGACGTTCCACTACATCAACCGCGTTCACTAACGCTTCTGCTGTACGATCTACAAGGGTACGTAGATCACTCATCCCCTCTCGTAGATGGACATCACCATGATAGGTCTTCGTGCGCGTAGGAAATTTTTTGTTTCCCTTGCGACGTTCCCCAACAGTGGCATCATGAGCTAGGTTCATGCGTAGATGTCTTCTCGAGTAGAACACAAAAGGTTTTGTGGGCGGTGATGTGTGTTTTGCTGCCCTCCTTAGTCTTTTCTTGATTCCGCGGTATTGTTGGATTGAAGCGGCTTGGACCGACATTACTCGTACGCTTACGAGAGACTGGTTTCATCGTTACGAGTAACCCCCTTTGCTCAAAGATGACTGGCAAGTGTCGGTTTCTCCAACTTTAGTTGAATCGGATTTGACCGAGGAGGTCCTTGGATGAGGTTAAATAGCAACTCATATATCTCCGTTGTGGTGTTTGCGTAAGTAAGATGCGATCCTACTAGATACCCTTGGTCACCACGTAAAACATGCAACAACAAAATTAGAGGACGTCTAACTTGTTTTTGCAGGGTATGATTGTGATATGATGTGGCCAACGATGTGATGTGATATATTGGATGTATGAGATGATCATGTTGTAATAGAAATATCGACTTGCACGTCGATGGTACGGCAACCGGCAGGAGCCATAGGGTTGTCTTTATACTAACATTTGTGCTTGCAGATGCGTTTACTATTTTGCTAGGCTGTAGCTTTAGTAGTGATAGCATAAGTAGCACGACAACCACGATGGCAACACGTTGATGGATGATCATGGTGTGGCGCCGGTGACAAGAAGATCGTGCCGGTGCTTTGGTGATGGAGATCAAGAAGCACGTGATGATGGCCATATCATGTCACTTGTGAATTGCATGTGATGTTAATCCTTTTATGCACCTTATTTTGCTTAGAACGACGGTAGCATTATGAGGTGATCTCTCACTAAAATTTCAAGACGAAATTGTGTTCTCCCCGACTGTGCACCGTTGCGACAGTTCTTCGTTTCGAGACACCACGTGATGATCGGGTGTGATAGACTCAACGTTCACATACAACGGGTGCAAAACAGTTGCACACGCGGAACACTCGGGTTAAGCTTGACGAGCCTAGCATGTGCAGACATGGCCTCGGAACACATGAGACCGAAAGGTCGAGCATGAATCGTATAGTTGATATGATTAGCATAGGGATGCTTACCACTGAAACTATTCTCGACTCACGTGATGATCGGACTTGAGATAGCGGATTTGGATCATGTACCACTCAAATGACTAGAGAGATGTACTTTTTGAGTGGGAGTTCTTAAGTAATATGATTAATTGAACTAATTGTCATGAACATAGTCTAATGGTCTTTGCGAATTACGATGTAACTTGCGCTATAGCTCTACTGTTTTTATATGTTCCTAGAGAAAATTTAGTTGAAAATTGATAGTAGCAACCTTTGCAGACTGAGTCTGTAAAACCGAGGATTGTCCTCGTTGCTACGCAAAAGGCTTATGTCCTTAATGCACCACTCGGTGTGCTGCACCTCGAGCGTCGTCTGTGGATGCTATGAACATCCGACATACACATTACTGATGACTACACGATAGTTCAGTGCAAGATACTTGATGGCTTAGAAGCAAGGCGCCGAAAACGTTGTAAAACGTCACGGAACATAAGTGATGTTCCGAAGAGATGCAATTGTGATTTCATGCTTGTGCCCTTGTTAAGAGGTACTAGACCTCCAACAAGATTCTTTGACCACAAAGTAAAGGAGAAAAGCTCAATCGTTGAGCATGTGCTCAGATTGTCTGAGTACGACAATCACTTGAATCAAGTGGGAGCTAATCTTCCAGATGAGATAGTGATGGTTCTCCAAAAGTCACTGCCACCAAGCTTTGAGAGCTTCGTGATGAACTATGACATATCAAGGATAGATACAATGATCCTTGAGCGATTCGCGACGTTTGACACTGCGAAAGTAGAAATCAAGAAGGAGCATCAATAGTTGATGGTTTGGAAAACCACTAAGTTTCAAGAAAGGCGAGGGCTAGAAGGGATACTTCGTGAAACGGCAAAACAGTTGCTGCGCTAATGAAGAGACCCAAGATTAAACCCAAACCCGAGACTAAGTGCTTCTGTAATAAGGGGAACAGTCACTGAGGCGGAGCAACTCTAGATACTTGGTAGATAAGAAGGCTGGCAAAAGTCGAAAGAAGTATATTTGATATACATAATGTTGATGTGTACTTTACTAGTACTCCTAGTAGCATGAGGGTATTGGATACCGGTTCGGTTGCTAAATGATTAGTAACGCGAAATGAAAGCTACGACATAAATGGAGACTAGCTAAAGGCAAGGTGACGATACGTGTTGGAAGTGTTTCCAAGGTTGATATGATCAAACGTCGCACGCTCCCTCTACCATCGGGATTGGTGTTGAACCTAAATAATTGTTATTTGGTGCTTGCGTTAGGCATGAACATGATTGGATCGTGTTTATTGCAATACGATTATTCATTCAAAGAGAATAATGGTTACTCTATTTGCTTGAATAATCACCTTCAATGGTTTATTGAATCTCGATTGTAGTGTTACACGTTGGTGCCAAAAGATACGAGTTAAATGATGATAGTACCACTTACTTGTGGCACTGCCGCTTGAGTCATGTTAGTATGAATTGCATGAAGAGGCTCCATGCTGATGGATCTTTACTCACCTGATTTCGAATCACTAGTGACATGCAAATCATACCACATGAGCAAGGCCTTGTTTTCATTGAGATGAAACAAGATAGTAACTTGTTGGAAGTGATACATTTTGATCTATGCAGTCCAGTGAGTGCTGAGGCACGTAGTGGATATCATTATGTTCTTACTTCACTGACGACTTGAGTAGATACAGGAGTATTTACTTAATGAATCACAAGTCTGAAATATTGAAAAGTTCAATTCTGTTTCAGAGTGAAGTTCGTCGTAACAAGAGGATGAACTGTCTACGATATGATCATAGAAATGAATATCTGAGTTACGAGTTTTTGGTACATAGTTAAGACAATGTGGAAATTGTTTCACAGTTCATGCCACCTGGAACATCATGGTGTGATGATGTGTCTGAACGTCATACCACGCACTATTTAGTATGGTGCATGATGTGATGTATCTTATCGAATTACCACTATCGTTTATGGGTTATGCATTAGAGACAACCACATTCACTTTAAATAGGGCACCGCGTATTTCCGTTGAGATGACACAATATAGACTGAGGTTTAGAGAAATCTAAACTGTCGTTTCTTGAAAGTTTGGGGCTTCGAAACTTATGTGAAAAAGGTTTTAGTCTGATAAGCTTGAACCCAAAGCGGATAAATGCATCTTCATAGGATATCCAAAACAGTTGGGTACATCTCCTATCTCAGATCCGAAAGCAAAGTGTTTGTTTCTAGAAAAGGATCCTTTCTCGAGAAAAGGTTTATCTCGAAAGAATTGAGTGGGAGGGTAGTAGAACTTGATGAGGTTATTGAACCATCACTTCAACCAGTGTGTAGCAGGGCGTAGGAAGTTGTTCCTGTGGCGCCTACACCAATTGAAGTGGAAGCTGATGATGGTGATCATTGAGCTTTGAATCAAGTTACTACAAACCTCGTAGGTCGACAAGGTCGCGTACTGCTGCAGAGTAGTACGGTAACCCTGTCTTGGAGGTCATGTTGTTGAGCAACAGTGAACCTACGAGTTATGGAGAAAGCGATGGTGGGCCCAGATTCCGACAAATGGCTGGAAGCCATGAAATCCGAGAGAGGATCCATGTGTGAAACCAAAGTGTAGACTTTGGTAGAACTACTTGATGGTCATGGGACTATTGGGTAAAATGGATCTTTAAAAGAAGACAGACGATGATGGTGATAAGTCACTATTAAGAAAAGCTCGACTTGTCGCAAAGATGTTTTCGACAAGATCAAACAGTTGACTATGCTGAGACTTTCTCACTCGTAGCGATGCTAAAGGTCTGTCAGAATTATGTTAGTTGTTGATGCATTATTTATGAAATATTGCACGTAGGACGTCAAAACATTGTTTTCTCGACGGTTTCCTTGAGCAAACATTGTATGTGATACAACCAGAAGGTTTTGTCGATCCTAAAGATACTAGCAAGTATGCAAGCTCCAGCGATCCTTCAATGGACTGGTGCAAGCATCTCGGAGTTGGAATATATATACTTTGATGAGATGATCAAAGATTTTGGGTTTGTACAAGGTTTATGAGAAACTTGTATTTCCAAAGAAGTGAGTGGGAGCACTATAGAATTTCTGATAAGTATATGTGGTTGACATATTGTGGAACAGAAGTAATGTAGAATTTCTGTAAAGCATACAAGGTTGTTTGAAAGGAGTTTTTCAAAGGAATACCTAGATTGTGCTACTTGAACGTTGAGCATCAAAGATCTATGGAGATAGATCGAAAGCGCTTAATAGAAGTTTCAACAAGATGCATGCCTTGACAAGTTTTTGAAAGAGTTCAAAATAGACCAGCAAAGAAGGAGTTCTTGGTTGCGTTGTGAGGTGTGAATTTGAGTAAGACTCAAAACCCGACCACGGCAGAATAAAGAGAATAGACGAAGGTCGTCTTCTATGCCTTAGCCGTAGAATCTAAAGTATGCCATGCTGTGTACCGCACCTAATGTGTGCCTTGACTCAAAGTCTGTTGAGGGTACAGAGAGTGATCCATGATTGAATCACTAGCAGCGGTCAAAATTTATCCTTAGTAACAAATGGACTAAGGAATTTTTCTCGATTATGGAGGTGGTTAAAGAGTTCGTCGTAAAGGGTAACGTCGATGCAAGCTTTGACACTAATCCGAATAACTATGAGTAGTGAAACGGATTCGTATAGTAGAGTAGATATTTGGAGCATTTCCGAATAGCACGTAGTAGCAGCATCTATAAGATGACATAAAGATTTGTAAAGAACGCACGGATCTGAAAGTTTCAGAACCGTTGACTAAAACCTCTCTCACAAGCAAGACAAGATCAGACCCCATAACTATATGGGTGTTGGATTCGTTGGAATCACATGGTGATGTGAACTAGATTATTGACTCTAGTGCAAGTGGGAGACTGTTGGAAATATGCCCTAGAGGCAATAATAAATTAGTTATTATTATATTTCTTAGTTCATGATAATCGTTTATTATCCATGCTATAATTGTATTGATTGGAAACACAATACTTGTGTGGATACATAGACAAAACACTGTCCCTAGTAAGCCTCTAGTTGACTAGCTCGTTAATCAAAGATGGTCAAGGTTTCCTGGCCATAGGCAAGTGTTGTCACTTGATAACGGGATCACATCATTAGGAGAATCATGTGATGGACTAGACCCAAACTAATAGACGTAGCATGTTGATCGTGTCATTTTGTTGCTACTGTTTTCTGCGTGTCAAGTATTTATTCCTATGACCATGAGATCATATAACTCACTGACACCGGAGGAATGCTTTGTGTGTATCAAACGTCGCAACGTAACTGGGTGACTATAAAGATGCTCTACAGGTATCTCCGAAGGTGTTAGTTGAGTTAGTATGGATCAAGACTGGGATTTGTCACTCCGTGTGAACGGAGAGGTATCTCGGGGCTCACTCGGTAATACAACATCACACACAAGCCTTGCAAGCAATGTAACTTAGTGTAAGTTGCGGGATCTTGTATTACGGAACGAGTAAAGAGACTTGCCAGTAAACGAGATTGAAATAGGTATACGGATACTGACGATCGAATCTCGGGCAAGTAACATACCGAAGGACAAAGGGAATGACATACGGGATTATATGAATCCTTGGCACTGAGGTTCAAACGATAAGATCTTCGTAGAATATGTAGGATCCAATATGGGCATCCAGGTCCCGCTATTGGATATTGACCGAGGAGTCTCTCGGGTCATGTCTACATAGTTCTCGAACCCGCAGGGTCTGCACACTTAAGGTTCGACGTTGTTTTATGCGTATTTGAGTTATATGGTTGGTTACCGAATGTTGTTCGGAGTCCCGGATGAGATCACGGACGTCACGAGGGTTTCCGGAATGGTCCGGAAACGAAGATTGATATATAGGATGACCTCATTTGGTTACCGGAAGGTTTTCGTGCATTACCGGAAAAGTTTCGGGCTCATCGGTAGTGTACCGGGAGTGCCAGGAGGGGTGCCGGGGACCATCGGGAGGGGTGTCACGCCCCAAGGGGTCTCATGGGCTATGGGAAGAGGTAAACCAGCCCCTAGTGGGCTGGAATAAGTTCCCACTAAGGCCCATAAGGTTTGAGAAGGAAAAAACACAAGGTGGAAAGAGTTTCCAAGTGGGAAGGTGGAATCCTACTCCAAGTAGGATTGGAGTAGGACTCCTCCACCTCCAATTTCGGCCAAACCTTTAGGTTTTGAGGCTGCCTCCTCCCCTCCCTCCCACCTATATATACGGAGGTTTTAGGGCTGATTTGAGACGACTTTTCTCACGGCTGCCCGACCACATACCTCCATAGTTTTTCCTCTAGATCGCGTTTCTGCGGAGCTCGGGCGGAGCCCTGCTGAGACAAGATCATCACCAACCTCCGGAGCGCCGTCACGCTGCCGGAGAACTCTTCTACCTCTCCGTCTCTCTTGCTGGATCAAGAAGGCCGAGATCATCGTCGAGCTGTACGTGTGCTGAACGCGGAGGTGCCGTCCGTTCGGTACTAGATCGTGGGACTGATCGCGGGATTGTTCGCGGGGCGGATCGAGGGACGTGAGGACGTTCCACTACATCAACCGCGTTCACTAACGCTTCTGCTGTACGATCTACAAGGGTACGTAGATCACTCATCCCCTCTCGTAGATGGACATCACCATGATAGGTCTTCGTGCGCGTAGGAAATTTTTTGTTTCCCTTGCGACGTTCCCCAACAGCAGGCTCGTCCCCGGTAGCAGAGGAGCCACGACGAGGAACCTGGAGTGCTCCAGCTTCAGCCCCCGTCCTGAAACAACGCTTCAGTTTCTGAAACAACGAGCCAGTTTCGAAAAATGGTTCGTGATCGAGGCGAGATCTAACGGACGAGCAGGCGGCGGATGGATCAACCGGATCAGCTGGTGGAACGTAATCTTTTTCCATATTATAAGGAAAACTCTATCCTTCAACCGACGGATCTGCGCGATCCATCCACCACCTGCTTTTCTGAAACTGGAGCATTGTTTCCGCAACTGGAGCGTTGTTTCGGAAAACTACCCAGTCCATGTCTCCGCCTCCGCCTCGGCCCGACAACCCTCGCCGCCGCCGGCCTGCTACGGCTCGCCGCCCTCCGCCTTCGGCCTCCGGCGTCGGCCTGCCCGCGGCCTCGCGTGCCCTCCGTCGCCGCCCATGCCTCGGCTCCGCCTCGGCTCCGGCGACCTCGCCCGCCGCCTACTTGTTGCCGCTCAGCCTCGCCGGAGCTGCCGCCGTTGCCATGGCCTTCCCCGCCCTGCTCCCGGCCCCGTCGGCGAGCTCCCGCGACCACGGGGCAGCCGCCTCGCCTCACGCGGCTAGGGCCAGCCGCCGTCCCCCACACCGCCGGAGTGCTGCGGCGTCCCAGCCCGCTCTCGACGCCGGCGAGCTCCCGCAACCAGGGGGCTAGACGCCTCGCCGCCCGTCGCCCCGCACCGCCGTAGCCCGGCCCCGTCCCAGCCCGCTGCAAAAATTCCTGAAACATGACCTTTGTTGCAAAAAATTCTTCCGCAACAGCACCCATGTTTGCAGAAAGACGAACATTTTTTTCCTGAAACAAGCAATTGTTTCTGAAACTCGACCGTTGTTTCAGGATTTAATGGATCCAAAGTTTATTTTTTGCAACAAAGCGATTGTTTCTGGAACTCGAACGTCGTTTCAGGAATTAAATCAGGAGCGGATCGGACGGCTATGGGCGAGATCGAACGGCTGTGGAGGTGATGGATTTTTAGTAAATATCCACCGGTGGATTGGTAGCAGCCCCCATATTATAAAGATGTTCAACATGTTTCAGATAAATGTTCGATGTACATTGCAAAAACTGTAACAAATTTTAGAGAATGTAAACTACGAAAGAAAATAAAAAGAAAACCCAGATATTTTAAAAAGACATAACAGAAAACATAAATCAAAAGAAAAACGCTTGGCTTTCACCCGCGGATCTCATGTGGGTCGCTTGTCTTGGCCAAACGATTATTTTCTCTTTCTTCCGGTCAACGTGGCCGCTACTCACTGCTTACTGTCTGCTACGAAGAGTATCTACAGCAAGGTTTTTACTGCAAAAAATATGGGGCATGCTACGCGTCGTCCGGCGGATCTTTAAAAAGATCCGTCGCCTCATGAGCCGTTGATTGTGTGACGCGAGCCGTCAGTTTCTCTGCACTAGTTTCCTGCAACAATACTCTTGTTGCGAAAACTTCTCTTCTTTAATTTTCTACAACAAATCTTTTGTTGCAAAAAAAAACTCTTATTTTCTGCAACAAGTCCTGTGTTGCAAAACCTCTTATTCTCAATTTTTTTGCAACAAGACCCTTGTTACAAAAATTTAAAACACGTCCCCCACCACGATAATTGTCAAATGTCCACGTGCACAGTCATCCGCAACCATCCGATCTAATTCCTGGCATGCAGCTCAGTCGTCATATTAATTCCTGAAACAACAAACTAGTTGCGGAAGCAACCTCTTTGTTTCGGTCCTGATAAAGCTGTAAATGGCTATGCAATTTTTTCTGCCACAAAGATTTAATACGGGATGACCGACAAAATTGAGTTGACAACTTTTGCAACAAGCATAATGTTGAGTTCCGGTGTTTGCGACACAGGCCGTGTTGCGGAACTTTTGCAACATAATATTATTTTTTTCAACAAAGTTAATGTTGCAGATTTGTTTTTTACAACAAGGAGGATGTTGCAAGAAAAACCCAAATCCAGCTACTCGTCCTCCCAGTCAAATGAGCCCCCGAAACATCCCTACTTGTATCCAGTATGAAGAATACTTGTCCTGAAACAATAGGTCAGTTGCAGGAAACGAAAGCGGCTTGGGCACACGCAGGATGTGGTGCGACTGTGTGATCAAATCGAACGACCGCGGAGCTGACGGACGGCCGCGTGCGATCGGCCGGTGGAACATAATCTTTTCCCTATAAATATGGGAGACGCTACGCGTCCGCCGACGGATACGTAAGAAGTATCCACCACCGGTATAGCCGTCCGATATAACCGCTGTCGTCCGTCCGATCTGAGATCTTCCGATCAAATAGAACCTGAAACTGCTGCTCAGTTTCAGAAACTGATAGCCTGCTGCGGTTCCTACAGACTGCGCCAACCGCAGCCACCGCGTCCAACCACCGCGAAGCCGGCCGCAGCCACCGCCTCCAACCACCGTGGCACCGCCCCGGTAGCAACTGCTCCAACCACCGCGGCGCTGCCCGCAAACCTACGCCGCCCCGCAACCTCACGCGGCCGGCAAGCTCTAGCCGGCGGGGCGGCCGGCGAGCTCTTGGCGGCGGGGCGGGGCGGCCGGCGAGCTCTAGCCGGCGGGGCGGCCGGCGAGCTCTTGGCGGCGGGGCGGGGTGGCCGGCGAGCTCTAGCCGGCGGGGCGGCCGGCGAGCTCTAGGCGGCGAGGCGGCCGGCGGCGGGGCGACCGGCGAGCTCTTCCCGTGGAAGCCGTCGTCGCCATGCCTGGGTCCCTCGTTCTGCAACTACTTCCAAGTTGCAGAAACAATGGAGTTGTTTCAGGAAACGGTCACGGCTCGTCCGTCCGGCCACGTGGCGAACAAAGGAGACGGTGGACGCGAAATCAGGATCCGTCGGTGGGACGACAGCGTTTCCCAAAAAATATATAACAAGACAGCTCGCGAGACAATAGCTTTTTTGGAAGATCGGCTGACAGTAAAAAAAAACATACAAATAAAAGAAGAAGAAAAAGAAAAAAACAAACGCACATGACAAACGAACCGGCCATCTTGCCTCGCGTTTTCTGCAAACACGAACCTCTATGATGCACGCGGGCATCACATAGGATTTTCCAAGGTTCTTTTCCTCATATTCGAGTCTCCACTCTCGACTCTTGTAATTGTCGCCGCACATGCCTCGACAATAGACGGTTTCTGAATCTCGCCATTCCCTTGCGCGCCGCCGGTGACGCCACCGGTTCCCTCTCTCTCTGTCGGCTGCTCCGGCGGCGGGAGGGAGGGGGAACCTCGTGTCTGTTCGCTAGGTGGGTGTGTGGTAGGGTTAGGGTTGAGGGAGACATTGTCGAGTCCGTTGCGGTGGTTTCGCGTCGGAATAAGTTTCTCCGGGCTTCTTTCGCGGTCAGACGAGGCTTTTGCCTTCGTCTAGGAGCCAGCGGGGTTGGGGATCCCCGGATCTTGTCGAGGTCGCAGGCTATGATGGCTGGAGGTCCATTGGTACTGGCCGTTTGGGTCCTCGGATGGGCGATGGATGTATGGAGACGAAGACCCTTCTTCTTCCTTGTTGGTATGATTTGTTGCTGCTGTTCTTCTCCTTCCTCTGCGCTGATGCTGCTGGGAGATCTTGCTTTGTCCGGGCGGATGGCCCGGCCGCGGTGCTGGACCGGTCGGATGGCTCGAGTTCTCTTCCTTTTGGAAGGGACACTTTTCGCGGTACTCAAAGCCAAAGATGACGACGGCTGTTGCAGGTGTGTTGGATTGATGTCCATGCCCTCTCAGCGCTGGTGTCCAAAAAGGAGGAAGCAGTGTGGCGGCAATTGTACCCTGGTCGAAGACGATGACCTGCTTGCGACTGGTTGGAGATCCTTCTGCTGCAGGGGTGTTCTCTCAATATTCAGGGATGATAACACACGGCTCCAGAGATCTTTTGTTATGGTTGTCTTAGGTACTGTAGGTGTTCATGGTCCTCTGTGTTAGCGTTCCAGTATGCTTGTATGGGTCAACTTCTTCGTACTGATTTGTGATATGAATAAAAAAACTTCAAAAAAGGTTCTTTTCCTCACGGCTCACTCTAGCTACTAAACATGCTCCGCACCGGGCCGGTGCACGGTTTTGAGAAGGTTCAAATGGTTTTTCTTTTTATTTTCTATTTTGTGTTTTCTTTTGTTTGTTTATTGGTTTTCATATTTTTGTCTTTTCTTCTTGAAATTTTCCTGTTTTCTATTGTTACTGTTTTAATAATTATGAACATCCTTTTATATCTAGAAACATTTTCACACTTCTGAACAATTTTGGAAATTCTTCATTATTTTTTCGAAAATTGGAAAAAATGTTTTATGTTAAAATTACATAATAATTTTGAAAACCATGAACGTTTACAAGTATATTCAGATTTATAAATTTATTAAAATTGAGATGTTTTTAAATTAACGAAGTTTATTAATCCACTAATTCTTGTTAAAATTTGTCAACATTTTTGAGATTTGCATTCACAATCATTTTACAAATTTTGTGAATGATTTTTTAAATTCACGAGCATATTTTCCAATCTTTTAAAAAAAAAGTATTCACATTTCATTTTACTTTTCATAAATGTTTCACAAATCTGTGACAAATTTTAAATCTTTAAACATTACATATATTCTGTCAGTATTCCTTCGATTCTCTTTTTAACTTTGCTTCTACGGATCTACTGAGGCGCAACTAGGTCGATTGACCAACCTACCGAGCAAGCATCTTCTGATGCATTTTTGGTCATCCTTCATTGCATGCGGAGTAGGCAGCGATAATAGTTGTGAAAGGATGGATACAAGGATACAAGGATATTGTATGGAAATTAGCTGCCAATAATATGGCAAACGACCGTTGTTTCACGATTTTAGATGCCCGACCGGTGCCTCCCGCCGCATAGATGAGATGGCTGCACACGTAGATCAGACGGTCGTCGAGGCGATGGATGTTTACTAAACATCCGCTCGTGGTCGCTCAGCGTTTAGGAAAATGCATTATCTATTGCAACTTGGAAGTCACTGATTAAGGAAAATCTTTGAACAATAGTTCTACTCCCTCCGTCTGGAAAAGATTGTCACCAGCGTAGTGTACATCTATTTTTACAAAAATGCCCTCATAACATTAAATCTGTTACAAACAGGTGGTTGTCTCCTTCCTTCGGTTCTTCCTCTGCCCGTCCAGGACCTGTGCCGGCGTTGTCCAGGGCTTGCTTCTCGGCCGTCCAGGAGACCAGGACGTGCTCCTCTGACACCCATGTCCAGCACCGCCCAATTGCTTCCTCCGTCGCCGCCCACGACGTGCTCCTCCGCCACCCAGGACCTGCGCCACAAAATCGCATGCTTGCTCCGCCATCGCCCAGGACGTGCTCCTCCGCCACCCAGGAGGCCAGGACCTACGCCGTCACCGCCCAGGACCTACGCACGCCTGGGTCACGAGCGCATGGATCGCGAGCTGCCGCCACGCCCGGATCTCCAGCTCCCTCAAGCTCGTCCTGGACCTTAAGTTCTCTCACGGGCCTGGAAGCTCGAGCTCGTTCTGCTGCTCCTATGCAAGTTGCTGCTCCTCCCCTACTCGTGTTGCTGCCTGGACCTCCCCTGCTCGTGTGTTGTTGCCGGAGTCCACTGACTGTGTTCCTGCCGGTGAGAAGAAATACAGGGCGTCTTGCTTTTTCATCTCCAGTGCCAGAGATGTACCTTGCTCCCAGTGTCTCCTTTTCAAGTACTCTGAGAAGAAGTACAGGGCTCGGCCCTATACCTTGCTCAAGCTCTTACTTGTGTTGCTGCCGATTTGAAAATGTACTCCAGAAGCTCCAATTTCAAATACAATTTCATTTACATTGCACCGTGTACCTTGCTTGCTCTGTAATTTGAAACACAATTGACCATGTCCTTTGTAGAAACGTTACAAACAAAGTTCAGTTAACTATTATGGTCTAAAATGGGAGAAGGAAAACATCTCTGAAATCATTCATGGTCTGTAGCATTTTCACCAGTTATAAGTGTAAACTGTCAAGTTTATTTAAAATCTTCAGAATTTTGTCATCTGTATCTAGATTAAAATCTAAACGAACCAAGTTTATTTACACATATCAATGCCTACCCGTACCAAAATTAAACGGGAAAGGATTCATTTGATTACCTGGTCAAGGTCTTCCATCTCCGCAACTACAAGCTGCTGTGGAAACTGAGACGAGCAATTTAGCAGGGTAGTAGTGACATAAAACGAGGGGGGATGCTTCGTCAATCTTGGCATTGGGTGCATAATCTTTAGTCAACAACAACTACTCCAAACTCTGAATTTGACAGTAAGAATAAGAATGAAAATTTAGTGAGTAAATAATATTACAGAATAAGAATAAGAACATGAGCTTGAGGATGTTCCAATTAGTGTTCAAGTGAAGAAAAGTGAAGACAATGATGAATTTTGACTAAATATCAGTAACATTAGAATAAACATGAATAATACTCCAGTTTTTGTTGATTACATCTTTTTTAGCAGTTGTCTAAATTCAGTTAAGAGTATACTCCTCGGCAAAATTCAGTTAAGAGTACAAATTCAGAAGTAACTGTCTGAACATAGACTACTAATTTTGCCCAAAAGAATTGCTAATTTAAAAGCCCCAGTCTGTCCGGTTCTGCTTCTGATAGCCGTCGTTTTTCATGCGCAATCTCTTGGTTTCTACCAACCACACACACACATGAGGACCTTGGCCTCCTACACCATGTCTGCTGCTTCAGGATTCACCATGTTGTACGAGGCCAGCAGCCAGAGCTCCATGAGGACCTTGCCCTCCTCCACCATGTCTGTTGCTTCAGGATTCAGTGAAAGGCAAATTGTATCTGCGTGATATCTGGAGGTATTTGCATAAGTGAAAGTCAAATCAATCCAGATATTACATCAAGACAAAAGCATCTACTCACTCTAAACATAAGAAAAAATCAAGAATTTCGAACAGAGTTGCGACAGCTGTGGGATCCTCACGCGCTCATCCTCCGGGGATTCAGTCGAGGTGCGGCACGTGTATGATCGGAGCTCCATGGCGAGTGATGATTCTGCAACAGAGCACAAAATGTAGTCCAAAATGTTCAATACACAGAATTTTCTGAACCTGAATCAAGCAGGGGAACCTTGACGAGCAAGGAAAACTTGAATCCTGCGGCGCCAGCGCGGGGACGGGGCTGACATGGGTCCGACACTCACCAAGGTGGAACCTTGACAAGCAAGCACGGATCTGGCCGCCACCATGGCCTGCTCGATGGTATACAAGGATGGGGGCAGCAGGGAGGAGCTCGCCATGGAGAAGGAAGGAGGATTGTCCGCAAGCCGATGCAGCAGGGAGGAGCTCGCCGTGGCGATGAAGGGGAGCTCGAGGAAAGCGATGGCGAGGGACTCGCCATGGTGTAGGAGAGGGACTCGCCATGGGGTAGAAAAGCCGATCCTTTAGCTTTGCGTGGAAGCTACAGCTAGGAGGAAGGCGGATTCATTGAGCTTTGCGGGGGAACGGAGGAGGGACCGCACGGGGCACCTGCGGCGCAACGAAAGGGAGGACGGACTGCGCTGGAGCTGTGACATGGCGGGGCGGAGGCGCCAGCGAGTGGGCAAGCGAGCGTGGTCGAGGAAAGGAGAAGGGCACGGGGACTGCAGGTTGTGTCGGGATAACAAGAAGGTTTTTTGTGCAAAATGTATGTGGTGACATCTTTCCGGACGGAGGGAGTATCATAATACTCTACAACGTAATAATTAATAGAGCTAAAACTAATACACGCATCATGCATAACAAAGGAGAAAGCAGTGCATGCTTAGAAATGCTTCATGGCTTCCAGTAAATCCAGTAGAGAGAGCAAATCAACCTCGTGCAAGAACAAGTGCGCGATCCGCAGTACGTTTCCAGGGCCACTGAGACTCGTGACGACGGGCGTACGTTTCCTCCATGGTTCCAAGATCGAGCCGGAGTAGCTCACCAGTGTTCAAATCCAATCTTCGTTGGGATAGGATGACGGCGCCGCTCCTCTCCCCGAACCCCTCGATATCGAACGGCACAAGGGCATAATGGTAGGGAGAGAACCCCACCTGCCTCCCGATCTCCATCGTGTTGATCACCAGCTGCCGGCTCCATGTCGCCGCCGCGGCCGCGGACACAGGCAATGTCGACGTCCACATCGCTATGCCGCAGATCTCGGCGACTAGCAAGCACAGCCGACCGCGCACCGAGGCCAGGTGGAGGTGCTCGTTTCTCTTGGCAGCAGCCATTCTGGAGAAGCAACACCGTGGGAGCTTAATCATCGTCGCCTTTCGCTCGTCGAGGTCTAGAGCGAGGACATGGTCCCAGTAAGAGATGGAGTGTACATGCCAATGCCAGGGCCAGTAGACGGTGCGGCCGATGACGGCGGAGCAGTAAGAACCGAAATATTTGTCTTGGTGGGGGATGGAGACCTGGTGGATGACGCTCCATTGACTGTCCTTGGATGAGAATGTCTGGTGGAATTGTAAGCTCTTGTCGGCGACGAGCAGCTCCAAGGAGTGGTCGGCGTCGCCGACGCTGAGCACGGCGTGGAGGTACACGTCGGGCAGACTGGCGGCTGGGAGTGTGGTGACATGGCCCGTTAATGCGTCGCACAGCCACAGCTTGTGCTGAGGACCTTGGTTCGGGCAGCAGAGGACGATCAGGCTGCCCCGCGAGGCCACGACCGTGAACCCGCGGCCGCCGGAGAAGATAAGGTCTTCCAGGTGGGCAGCGAGCTTTGTTAGCCCTGGGGTGTGGATGACGCGGTGGGTCGCGAAACAGCTATGTTCCAGGTAGGAGACGCCGAGGAGGAGGGCGGGATCGAAGCCGCCGTGGTTGTGGGTCGTGAGGGTGCGCCGGAAGGCCGGTTCGAGGATGCCGCGGGCGAAGGATCCTGCCGGCGGCGGCGCAGCGGATGATAGTTTTGACGTCGGCGCGAACAAGGATTTCGAGAAGGAGGTCCACCGGGAGGGGCTCCGGCGACGGCACCGCCGCTGTCCGGCTGCACCAACGTTTCCACATTGTGGGGGCTTGTTCTCTCCTCGTCCAGGGAGGCGATGACTGGGCGTGCGATCCTGGGACTCTCTCGTCTTGTATCTTGGAGCTACGAGTCTGCCGTAAATAGAAACAGCAATGTGAGTCGGCACGGTTTAGGAAAGCTACAACCGGACAGTTGGATTCTAATACGAATGCATTTGCTGAGCAGTCAGTCAAGAGGCTGCTAATCAAGAAGCTAGGGATAGAGTCTAACCAACTATCGGTCACATTAAGCGTACAAGCACACTTAGCACAAAGATGTGCAGGAACCGGGATTAGTATACGGATTATATAACAGTTCAAATCTTCAAATAATAAAATACAACTAAATACGGAGTAGTATTTTCCATGCTAGGGAGTACATAGGAATTGGAGCGACGGGAATGTAAACGATGGCGTTGGTCATTTCAACAAACACCTTGCTTGCGCTTCCTCCTCATCACCGGCGGACTTCGCGTTACTTCTCCTCTTCTTCCTCCTCCTCGTCGTCGTCGTCCACGTTGGATCCGGCGCCCAGGTCCAACGTGAACCCCTCCCACCCCTCCCCATCGGTGCCGTCCTCCTCGCCGTCCGCGGCGGCCGGCTCGGGGTCCTTCTCGACGTATCCATAGGCGTCGGCCTCGCCGTCGGAGGTGGAGTACCCGTCAGGTCTAGTGGGCGGCATCCGCCGCGCCATGCGCGCGTAGCCCCGGCCGTCGGCGGCGCGGAGGCGGGCCTCCGGCTCCGGGCGGCGTCGGACCAGTATTGCCGCGGCCGCCACTGGCCGACGAGGGATCCAGGCCGCGCGCCCGCGCAGCATGGAGGCCGCGCGTCGGAGCATGCCGTGCCGTGCCGTGCCGCGTCTGTGCCGTGCCGTGCCAAAGCGTGGGAACCGGATGAGCGCCGGAAGAAGAAGAAGATGCGGCAGAATTGTTTCTCCTCGTCGCCGGGGACGCCGGACGCTTTTTTCTTTACTTCAAGGGATACCGGACGTTTCTGGACCTCACGCAAGCGAAGGCCCACTAGGCCCACAAGACTTGAGATTGAATCCTTATCCCTTCATATTCTTTTTAGTAGGTGGAAAAAATATGCAGAACAAAGTTTAGCTACATGATTTTTTTAAATGTACATGGCAGACTTATACATTTTTGACCTTGTCACATGGTACCACTGAACATTTTTTTAGTAATTCTCACATATCAAGTTATTCTGTACATGTGATTTTTTTAGATTTTTTTCTCCTGGCCCCATGGAAAATTCTTAATATGTTTTGTCTTACAAACATGGTAATTTTAGGGTTTTTTGTAATGCTTCCATGTCAAGCTTTGGGAAGTTTTATTATTTTATGCAATGCATTTTTGGAAAATATTTTTATACTTTCGCACATGTCAATTTTTTTATAATAAAATGGAAATTTATTTATTTATAGCATGAAAAATTATTTTAATTAACATGAGCATTTTATTATTAAGATCATGCCAATTTTATTTTTAATAACATGGCAGTTTTATTAATGTCATGTCATATATATTTTTATCATGGCAATTTACTGTGTGTGATTTTTATGTTTTTCAAAACGAAAATTTAAAGCATGGGAAATTCCTTGTACTTATTTTTAGTTAATATGTGAATTTGCCATGTACGATATTCTTTGTCTGCATTTTGGACAATGGTACTGTCTTTGCTGGTTTCTTCCATTTTAGGCATTTTGGATAATGGTCTTTTTTTTCATTTAGGTATTTATTTGGCATGATACCATGGCAATTTCCAATAGCTGTTTTATAGTGTATTATGTCAATTTTCTATAGTAAAAATGATCAAGGCAGTGCAAAGAACACCAAAAATTAAATAATCACGTCTAGATCTGTTCATGATGTTTCATACATGCAAAAGTTATTGATGTGAATGGGTTGCATACGCTCGATGATATGGCCTCACGTTAAAAAAACAGCATTTGCTTGCGATTGTTTAACAAAGTGGTGCATGGGTTATTTATTTGGAAAACGTTATCATTCAACCGGCGCATGTTTGTGTATGCGTCCACCTCCTCCGTAACCGTCGGATTTGATTTCGATCACGTCGTACGTTCATGTCCGCTTCAAGTTTCTGCAACAACATCATTGTTGCGGAACAATGGCAAAAAAGACGAATGTGTTAGTAGTGCGCGCGGCCAGATGTTGTTTTATTTGTAATAAGGATTTTGTCACAGAAAATTAGACGCACTGGGAGATGTGTTTGCAGTGCTTGCAACAAGTGTTTTGTTGCAGAAAATAAAAAAAAATTGCAACAAAGGACTTGTTGCAGGAAATTAAAGAAGAGAGAGTTTCGCAACAATGATGTTGTTGCGGGAAATTAGAGAAAAGAAGGTTCCGCAACAAAAGTATTATTGTAGAAAATTAGAGAAGAGGACCTGATACCTCACGTCACACAGAATCGAACGGCTTGCGAGACGACGGATCTTTTTAAAAGATTAGAAAGATCCATCGACCGACGCATAGCAGACCCCTATTTATTTATTTTTGTTGCGAGCTATTGAATGATGTTTGTTGCCGCTGACATGAAAAAAATTAATATATGCCACACAAAAGGCCTCGACATTGCCATGCCAATGGCATATACGCAAACAAGAAATATCTAGGTGGTGGAACGGGTCAGGAGTTCCTGTTCCGAGGCTATTAAAATCCTTTTTAGCCTTAGTGGACAATTTAGGTGCATAGCATAGATGGTATTCACGGCGATCTTCTTGGCATTATGGAATAAATTCCCACTGAGGCCTTATTTGATACTAGTGTATTTTAGAAAATTTATGTTGATTATTACGATTAAATCTCTCAATCCCCATATATCTCATAACATCATTTAGTTCTAGTGTATTTGACATGTTTCATCCCCACATTTTTTCTCAAATCCTTAAATTATAGTGCATTTTTCTCAATACCCAATACACTACCCCTACTTAGTGTATTGGGGATAAATGGGGATTTGAAGGGATTGGGTGAAGGTTGGGGTTTCACCCAATCCTTTGGGGGATTATCCCCACCAATCTCCTCAAAAAACATTAGTATCAAATAAGGCCTGAACGGGTTATTCCTTCTAACCCCACTGGCTATATTTTCAAACTTTCTATTTACTTTTAGCTATGGCAACCTATAGTAAGGAATAAGGATGGCCATGATGTGCTAGGCAAGATTGAGTACATTCACAACACTAATAGATCAAGTCTTCACCAACCATGATATACCCTAGTAACTATCTTATTTAGTAGTGTGTGCTTGATGTTTAAGCTCTATACCATATCTAGCACTATGTTTATTTCAGATTTAGTTTGTAAGACTATTTGTATTCCATTTTGTGTTTTATTAATTTAAAAGCCAACCCATTTTTGCGCCTTCCTTCTAAAAAAGCTATCTGAAAATAGGAAGCCATGGTGTTCCAACTATAGAATTATTTTCTTCCCGTAAAAAAAAGACTTTAGACTTATTCTCGGCTCTATGCGCCATCGACATAATGGTATTCAGTTTACCTTGTTGGTCTGCACCTCGCTTACTTGTGTCATTTGTCTTAACTGTTCTAAGAGCATTTACACGTGGACTCCTCATATCCTTCTCAAACATTTAGATGATGGTTGTTGTGTATCCCTTGCAACGGCGTCAGAAATAATTGTGTCGACGGTACCAGGAATCTTTCAGTTGCGGCTACGCCTTAAGGGACTTCCTAGGCAAGTATGCAAAGGATTTCCCCCGTGGCCTTGGAGCCTTGCGTTGGTGTTCCCTCGAAGCGAAAAGGGTGATGTAGCACAGCGACGGTAAGTATTTCCCTCAGTTTGAGAACCAAGGTATCAATCCGGCGGAAGAGTATCTCAAGATCCTGCACAAACACAAAAGCTTGCACCCAACGCTATTAAGGGGTTGTCAATCCCTTATAGATTGTTTGCCAAGTGAGAACTGAAAGCAACAAAGTAATAAAGCAAAGTAAAAGCGAAGTTGTAAACGATGGATGTGAATAGACCCGGGGGGCGTAGTGTTTACTAGTGGCTTCTCTCATGAAAGCAAGTATACGGTGGGTGAACAAATTACTGTCGAGCAATTGATAGAACTGTGCAGAGTCGTGACGATATCTATGCAATGATTATTTCTATAGGCATCACGTCCGAAATAAGTAGACCGATACTTTCTGCATCTACTACTATTACTCCACACGTCGACCGCTATCCAGCATGCATCTAGTGTATTAAGTCCATAAGAACAGAGTAACGCCTTAAGCAAGATGACATGATGTAGAGGGATAATCTCAAACCAATGATAAAAACCCCATCTTTTTACCCTTGATGGCAACTGCTTGTTGTGTGCCTTGCTGCCCCTACTGTCACTGGGAAAGGTCACCACATGGCAGAACCCAAAACCAAGCACTTCTCCCATTTCAAGAATCATAGATCTAGTTGGCCAAATAAAACCCAAGACTCGAAGAGACTTACAAGGATATCAACTCATGCATATAAGAAATCAGCAAAGATTCAAATATATATCATAGGTAATCTGATCAGAAGTCCACAATTCATCGGATCTCGACAAACACACCGCCAAAGAAGATTACGTCGGATAGATCTCCATGAAGATCATGGAGAACTTTGTATTGAAGATCCAAGAGAGAGAA